>NC_092821.1:88387459-88754959 GCF_023375885.2 Dermacentor andersoni
TCTTATGGGCATTATTAAAGAGTGTGCAGTAGAAGTCGGTGGTAACTCCATTAGACAGGAGACCAGTCAGCTATCGTAGGAGACGAAAGATCTGATCAAGAAACGTCAGTGTATGAAAGCCTCTAACCCTACAGCTAGAATAGAACTGGCACAACTTTCCATCTTAATCAACAAGCGTAAGGCAGCTGACATAAGGAAGTATAATATGGATAGAATTGAGCATGCTCTCAGGAACGGAGGAAGCCTAAAAGCAGTGAAGAAGAAACTAGGAATTGGCAAGAGTCAGATGTATGCATTAACAGACGAAGCTGGCAATATCATTACTAATATGGATGAGAGAGCTAAGTGGCAGAAGAGTTCTATAGAGATTTATACAGTACCAGTGGTACCCAGGACGATAATGGAAGAGAAAATAGCCTAGAGGAATTTGAACTCCCACGAGTAACGCCGGAAGAAATGCAGAAAGCCTTGCGAGCTATGCAAAGGGGGAAGGCAGCTGGGGAGGATGAGGTAACAGCAGATTTGCTGAAGGATGGTGGGCAGATCATTCTGGAAAAACTGGTCACCCTGTATACGCAATGCGTCATGACCTCGAGCGTACCGGAATCTTGGAAGAAGGCCAACATAACCTTAACCCATAAGAAAGGGGACGCAAAACACTTGAAAAATTATAGACCGATCAGCTTACTGTCTGTTGCCTACAAAGTATTTACTAACGTAATCGCAAATAGAATCAGGAACACCTTAGACTTCAGTCAACCAAAGGACCAGGCAGGATTCCGTAAGGGCTACTCAACAATAGACCATATTCACACTATCAATCACGTGATAGAGAAATGTACGAAATATAACCAGCCCTTATATATAGCTTTCATTGATTACGAGAAAGCGTTTGATTAAGTCGAAACCTCAGCAGTCATGGAGGCATTACGGAATCAGGGTATAGACGAGCCGTGTGTAAAAATACTGAAAGATATCTATAGCGGCTCCACAGCCACCATAGTCCTCCATAAACAAAGCAACAAAATCCCAATAAAGAAAGGCGCCAGGCAGGGAGATACGATCTCTCTAATGCTATTCACGGTGTGTTTACAGGAGGTATTCAGAGACCTGAATTGGGAAGAATTGGAGATAAAAGTTGATGGAGAATACCTTAGCAACTTGAGATTCGCTGATGATATTGCCTTGCTTAGTAACTCAGGAGACCAACTGCAATGCATGCCGACTGACCTGGAGAGGCAAAGCAGAAGGGTGGGTCTGAAAATTAATCTGCAGAAAACTAAAGTAATGTTTAACAGTCTCGGAAGAGAACAGCAGTTTACGATAGGTAGCGAGACACTAGAAGGGGTAAGGAAATACGTCTACTTAAGGCAGGTAGTGACCGCGAATCCGGATCATGAGACTGAAATAATCAGAATAAGAATTAGCTGGGGTGCATTTGGCAGGCATTCTCACATCCTAAACAGCAGGTTGCCATTATCACTCAAGAGAAAAGTGTATAACAGCTGTGTCTTACCAGTAGTCACGTACGGGGCAGAAACCTGGAGGTTTACGAAAGGGGTTCTACTTAAATTGAGGACGATGCAATGAACAATGGAAAGAAGAATGATGGGTGCAACGTTAAGAGATAAGATAAGAGCAGATTGGTGAGGGAACAAACGCGAGTTAATGACGTCTTAGTTGAAATCAAGAATAAGAAATGGGCATGGGCAGGACATGTAATGAGGAGGGAAGACAACCGATGGTCATTAAGGGTTACGGACTAGATTCTAAGGTTAGGGAAGCATAGCAGGGGGCGGCAGAAAGTTAGGTGGGCAGATGAGATTAAGTTTGCAGGGACGACATGGCGACAATTAGTACATGACCGGTGTCGTTGGAGAAGTAGGGGAGAGGCCTGTGCCCTGCAGTGGGCGTAACCAGGCGTCAGGCAGGGAGCACTTTCCAAGACGCTCCGGGATGAAGATGATTATATACTGAAGAGAACGATCAGGTGGGCTAAGAGCACTCACAAGCACACACACTATATATATATACAAGATCTCAATTTTCGACCACTACACTACTTGCCAAAAAGATGTAGCGGAGCGCGTCGGTACAGTAGTGCTTGCAGGCTGCTGGAGTACTGCGGGCAACTTGGGTGTTGGTTTTATACTCTGTTTCTTACTCTATAAGAAGACCACCAACAGCGATGTGCATCAATATATATCTGATTAATTCAGGAATGTCATATGTTCTAAAGGAAGCATTCGCATCGTATTAATATGCAGCCATGCCACTGTGCCTTCTTCTAGTTTTTGTTGTTGTTTACCTGTAGCGATAGCATTCCATTTCTTTTTCTTATGTTTGGATGCCTTCGGGAACTGCGTCAACGAGGGTAACGCGTCAGAGCATGCCTACGTCACGCCAAGGCTTATTCGCTGCCGGTTCTAAGCCTTGCTCGATTTTGATGGGTCGCCGGTGTGGGCGTCGCAAAGTCCCTGCGACCCCGTCGTTGCTCTAGTGTACGAAGGTTTCGCCTATTTAGGCCTCGCTTGGCGGCCCTCATTTCGGGTCTTCAAGAGGCGACGATGGGACGTAAAACGAATGGCCGGATGTATTTCGGATTGTGATCGGGTTGCAGTATCAAGTTAATTGCTATCCCTCACGGCTCTGCGCGGTCGAATCCAGGCGTTGGAGGTCGATGCCACGCACGCGCCGGTGGGCCCATTTGGTCAGCTTGACGATAGCAAAATCATCGGTAAAATGCTTTGTAAGAGGGGGCTTGAATACGTGTACTTGTTTATCTTTATCGGGTGACCACGTTTCACCACCTAACAAATGTTATCGCGCAGCGCAGGACGCGCCTGCATGGATCGGAAGTTTCTTGAATGTTACCGATGGTTCCATCTGCTGTCTGTTGACACCGAACATTGTGTAAGCTGATTTCATGTGTGCTCGACGCGAATGGTGTAGACGTTTCTGAAAGACACGTGCTGCACGAACAATTACTATGTAACCTTCGATGAATGGTGTATAAAAGCCGATGCACTTGATCAGCTGGTCAGATTTGCGACGATCACTGACTGTGTTCGCCGCTATCGTTGTTCTTTCGGTGTAGCCTACTTTTGAGAGCACAAGTTCGCCCAACAAAACGCTAGTTTCGTCAATCACAGTTTTGCTGTCTTCTTCACCGTCACTACTACGTGACAATATCTTGTGAGCACTTTTAGCCCACCTGATCGTTCTCATAGGTATATAATCATCTTAATTCCGGACCGTCTTGGAAAGTGCTATCTGCGGCCTCGCCTAATGAAGGCATTCGGCCTGGTTCGGACCATTTAAGTGGTGGGGGTGCGGCGTAAGTCGCAGGAGGGAAATCCACGACCCATGTTGGCATAGCTTCAACAAGACAGTCAACGACGGTCCGTATTGGTAGTGGCATGCGTTGACCGCTTGTGCTCAAGGCTTCAAGAAATGCATGACAATGAGCAACGCGAGCAACACAGGAATCGATGCAAGGATCCGAAAAAGCACCCAGCTGAAGACGTAATGACGGCATCACCATCCATGTACAAGGAAGTGAGACGGTGAAAAGTTCTTGCTGGCCTCGAGCGATAACACAGACGACGACTCCTGCTGTACTGCGGCACGGCCTATCCAAATCGAACAATGGCGTTGTGTCCGTAAGGTTAACGGTGTGGTCTTGACGCGTTGTGGCAAGATGTTTCTTTCCGCATTCTCGATGAAGTGCTTTGCATTTCCATCACTCTACACAAAACAAGGTCTAGGTAGAGCCCAGAACCCGGTGGTCTGACTGAACACTTTCACCGAAATTTATCCGAGATGATTTGGAAGTATTTACGCCCGATCACACTAACTGCGATGTCCTCCAGTTTCTCACGCTTACTTACAACTTCGCCGTTCAACGCACCACCTGATACAGGTAAATATGGGCAGTCTCGCCTATTAAAAGCATTTGATCTGGTTCTGCTCATAGACATACATATATACATACCAGAAAAAGACGTTTCTGGATCCGGGCAAATATATACAGGGAAGTAGACGTGCGTATGGAAGCGATTTATTGACGCTTCGGCCGGGGTCCGACCTTTATCAGGATACAATGCATGGAGTAGGTACAGTTTATATAAATGCGCATATCAACCAGATGAAGATATGCTTACATAAAAAGCGAAGAAAATGCGCGAACAGAATACCTGTGAATTGTCCTGACGAACAGTTGATACATGTCTAAACAGATGGCGTTTCCAAACACATATTTTCAAGATACGCACAAAATATCAAATTCGAAATAGTTATCAGGTAACAGCAAAAAATGTCGCCGAAGAGGTGCTATGTCACCAATCAAGAACAACAAATGAAAACAAAAACGGAAAATAGTGACGCACTAGTAAAAGGGCAAAATAGTGCCGTACTGGTAAAAAAGAAGGGAAACGGGGGAAGATGTGACGGGCTATGCGGCCAGGCAACTTAATTTTCCAAAACTTTCATTGGAACTAGACGCGACGGTATCAAACTTATTGATAAGAAAGGATTCACGGGCTTCTCTATCATAATTTGAACGAAATCCCCATTCAAGCAACGTGACTTTCAGCTTATCAAATGAGTGGTCAGGGAGATGTACGTGTTTTGAGATGCGTAAGTTGGGCAACGTATTAGTGTGGGATTTGTGATTGGTAAATCGCAATCTAAAAGGTCCTTCTGTTTCTCCAATACCGTACTAGTGACCTGCTGCAATGTACACATGTAGGGGCATACTTTGCATCGCGCTTTTTGGCAAGGATGGCTTCCGATGGCGTTGGGGCAGTAATTGTTAGATGATGATGATAGTATATATCGAATATTTCTAGCTCTACGGTACACTACCTTAGGCGGATCAGCGAAGATGTCTTTGAGGCGTTCACTATGCGTTACAATATTTTGGTGCTTCGTTAGTACATCTTAAACACGCGGGACTGACGCACAATGGGTTTGGACAAGATTTGTCTGGAGTGAGGGAATAGGTTTCTTCGCAGTGGACAGACGTGCCCTACGGTCATGCATATCTGCGCGTTTTATTGCGTCAATTAGTTGTGGTAGATTAATTTGTTTGACTAAAGCGTTCTTTAGGACTGCGCAATCTTTTTGAAACCCGGATTGTCCAGAGGAAATTCTTTTTAAACATAAAGCCTGACTATAAGGAATGCTAGTCTTGCAATGCTTAACGGGGTTACTATCGAAGCGCAAGTATTGATACAGGTCTGTCAGTTTTTTGTACAGGGCAGTAGATAATTTATCATTTAGCACTGGAACGCTGACATCAAGGGAGTTAATAGCAGATGCAGAATACGCGTAGGAAAACGATATGAAGGGATGGACAATGTATAAGCGTATGGAGAATAAGCGTCATTAGCTAATCAAAAGACGGCTCTGTGAGGACGACAGCACAGGGAAGCCACAACTGTGCTTGAGGACGGCATAACTCTTTTGTTGTTGCCGACGCGCTCTGATTGGCCATGAAAAAACGTGCGCGCACATTTAACGCATCTTTGAATCGGCCACTTCTGCGGAATACCTTTTTAATGCAATGTGTGCTGAGAAGATTGCTAGTTTCCGGTAGTGCTCAATGTCCAGCAAATTGTGTTGGTCCGTGCTTTCGGTACGCAATTGTGCGATCAGTCAAGATGAAGACGAAGATTGGGCTATACTTCCCGTAACGAAATTCAGAGTAGTACATCGTGGGGTACGCGCTTTGCTTTGAGGTAAGAAAAACTAGCCCATATGATGTTTTCCTTTTTTTGGCTTTTAGGTCTCGCCAAGATATTGCGAGGTGTCGTAGTTGACAGAAGTGTGGTATGGCTCAATGACGATCACAAATGCCGATAAGTGATTTCACCGCTTTATGCACACACCCTTATTTGATTTCATGTTAGCAGTAAGCCCACCAGCGCTAATAGGCTGTGCACTTATAGCACATTTATAGTACTTAATGGCCCGATAGTGCAGCGAACGACGGCGGCGGCGGAGTAAGCGAGCTAACGAGCATAACAGTGAATGATGAAAGAGCAAATGCCAAGCGGCACATGAAAGACGCGAGCCACGAACGGCGGACAACAATGAAAGTAGCCCCTTCAGTGACGTGTGCGCGGGAGACTGGTTTCGTGCGGACTCGCCGGACTGGTCGATGCGTACTCATATCTGGTCTCAGGCGCAGCGCTAGCTTCGTGCTCTCGTTGTCATGGTTCGCGATTTTTTCGTAACTGGCTGCATGCGCGACGCAAAGTGTGTTGTACTTTCTGGAATCTAAGCGCCACCAACAATTACACTGGAACCTTCGACGGGTCCTGTGTAAAAGCCGACGCGCTTGACCCAGATCTCAGTTTTGATGATTGCTGACTGTGCTACATGTCTCTCTCGAATTCTTTGCCTCGTTAAAACACGAAACGAAAACACATATAGAGGAGCGCTCAAATTTCGCATTGGAGAGTATTGGTGGCATGATCGTGGAGCCATGACATAGCAGGTTCCTTAGCACGAGCTTCTTTAACAGGTCAGGTGACATCTTTGCTCCCGGCAACTGCGCACATCACTGCAGCCAGATATAGGCAGTTTTCTTTGACCAAAGAGAAAAAGGCTCGTCATTTGCAAAATCCGCAGATCTCATGCATATAAATTATTCTTGGAAATGACAATGGTGTTCTTTCCGGCAATTCGAAGTATCATTTTTACAGGCAAAGAAGTGGCCTGGCGGTACCCCTTTATGCTACTTCTGCAATGAGTCCATCATTTTTTATTATCGTGTCGGTGGTTTTCTACTTATCGAAAACGATGTCTAGAAATTCCGCTTAGAAACCTAGGACTGGCTTTAAGCAGTACTCTTATACCCTTGGAGCAATGGTATTAGGATACAGCCACAGGAGCGTTTGCCTAGCCATGTCTAATTTCATATGTCACACAAAAAGACTGCCTTATTAATATTCCATAGTTTCCATATTCGATTTACTGCTACTTCATTTTAGAACATTCAACACGTAAGACCCCAAATTCACAGTCAGAGTATTATTATTATTACTCAAAATTTAAGTCGCTCGTTTTTAAGTGCTCAGACGGCAGCTGTAAAAGGGATTTGTGTTTTTTTCGCGTAACAGAATTATACTTTCTCGTATATCCAAATTGCAATCCAACGCTATTACGTCTTTAGGTGGTGCGTAAGTCGTACTTAACAAATTTTCTGACGCATATTACTTTAAGAAGATCAATTAGTTCAGTACGCCTGTGCGTGACGCGGAGGACCTGCGTGGTTCGGGATGCGTGGTTCGAGTTGATTTTCTCGGCCGCTGACGCCCACGCCGGATTTTCTGTGCCACGGGGCCCATAACGCTGTTGCATTCAAGCATTGTCTAATCAGATTGCACGCGCGACGCGAATAGAGTTGAACATGCAGGAACGCATGTGATCACCAGTGAATAAGCTCCAATCTAAGACGAGCCATGTATAAAGCACCGACGCGTTTGACTCGTAGATCAGGTTTGGACGACCGACGACAGCGCTCGCCGATGTCGTTGGGTTTGAGCTTTACTTGTTTATGTTAGCCAAAGTTAACTGATTAAATAGTTTTCGCTACTTGCAGTTGTGCCACTCTCTGCCTATTTACCGTCAATATAAGATGATATTACCGGTGACTGCACTTAACACGAACGCAGTCTCAGACAACTGGAAGCCAGAGCAAGGACAGAAGCAACGACAGGCAGACAGGGCGTATCAGTCGCCATTTGCAAACTTCCTGCTCAGTTAAGGACGTGAAACATCGACCCTCTCCAAGGGAAGAAGTGCCATATGACAATACCGTTCAGGTGATTATGTGGTGCCTCTCTTTACAAATTTGTTTGAAGAGGGACAGGATATAAATGTTACGCCATGGAATATCTGTGCGTCTTAGCAGTTGCCGTTACCAATAAGCGGGCACAGATATACTGAGTGCATACCGACGCTGTCTGTATTATTTTTGTTTTAAAACCAATGAGCCACTCGGAAAAGCTCGTATTTGCATTATTGGGCTCGTTTTATCCGGCAGACTTGACAAGAAAGAAAACACTTAACTGTTCCTCCGACTCACGTACAGTAAGCCGTTTTACGCCTTTAAGGGTTGTAAATGCCAATTAGGCTGTCACTCACGCCCTTACACCAATAAAGGTGCGAAAGGTTTCAGTTTTAAACTGAAAACGCTTTTAAGAGTGTAAATCAGCTTACAGTGCCGTGCAACTACTTGCCTTAAAAGTTGGATACTATGCAATGAAGCACAATTTAGCATAGTAATAATTTAAAATGCATACGTGAGGCAAAATTATAAGGACAAAGATGTGATAATAAACAAACGAGATCTATATTTAAGACACCTGGATAACTCACCAAGTTAGATGTACGTTTCGGTACAAAAGGTAGCGTGCTGCTCGTAGGGAGCTTGTATGCATCGGGCAAATGCGCTACTGCTTTTATACTCAGAGTCCAACGCATATAAGCACGCCAGATAAGATGCATTCATTTATTCCTAATTTATTCAGGAAACGGCTATAATACATAAAAAAAAACATTTGTGTCGTATTTAGTTATAGCGTTAGAGCTATGTGCATTCTTCTAGTTCTTGGTGTTATTCACCTGTAGGATTCACCTGTTATTCACATGTACCGTTTCAGCGCAGAGGTAGCGGTTTTGGTCACCAACACGTCACACTCCAGGGAAATTTCAAACTGCTGATGTAGAGAATGTCAAATCTCAAGGGACTGTCAGATCGTTGCCTTAAGCTAACGTCAGTGACAGTTCGCAAGTGGTGACGTATGTGCATGTACTTCGGAGGTCTCAGCAGACAATGCAGTCACCTGCAACAACTGATGCGCGTGCAACACTCGTTCGCAGCGTACCTCTCGCAAGACGGCTTTTCGTCTTAAGCATAAGCCAACAAAGGGTCGTGCTTGTACCACCATTATCGTCATAACTGTCCTGGTCTTTTTTTTCTCATCCTCATGTCGGTGTCGTTGTCTTATTGTAGTTTTCACTGCGTCGATTTGAGGAACCCAGAAAAATTGCACGTACTTCGCATGAAGCTGGAAGTAGATTTTAATGAAGAGACAGGAGGAAAGGTCGGTCTGGAGAGCCTGTCTCTTTCCTGCTGCTCTTCACTGGGGAAAGGGGACGCGGGAAATACAGGGACGGGGGGGTGGCTGGTGATCATGTTATGGTACAATGAGCTACCATGTACACGTTGTCCAATACGTGGATATCCACTGTGGACACAATGCACGCAGGAGTAATCTTCTCCAGACAAATTATTATCGCGCAAACACATTTTGCAGCGTCTGCAGGTCTCTCAGGTTCTGGAGGCGATCGTCTAAGCCAGTCTCACGTAGAAAGTTCAAAAGTGACATTATGGTACGTTGGGCATGGTCAACTCTTCTCCACAAGCCTAAAATATTTTCTTCTGAGAAGGGGCGGGAGTCCGAGCACTATGTACAAGACTTAAGTGTTCTTCGGTCGCATATTGAGGGCACACAAGGAGTACGCGAGCTATTCTCTCGGGAGTGTGACAGACGCTACAGTCAGGCTCCCTTTCTTGTCCAATCTTGTGAAAGTGTCGGTTAGTGCACGTCACACCCAGCCGTAATCGATGGATGAGTGTTCCCTGGCCTCTCCGCAACCGATGTGAAAGCCGTAATCGCAAACTAGTTTCAAGTCTATGGAGGCGTTCTTGCCGACGTTCGGGGTTGTCCCATTGTCGTGCCATAGAGGTTTTGACGGAGTTATGGAGGAAGGTGTTGATGTTACACTGGGAAAAATTAAGCTTTACAATCTTCCGGTCAGTTTGTGCCTTCTTTGCCTCCGCATCGGCCTGTTCATTGGCAGCTATTCCACAATGTCTAGCATTCCAATGTAGCACGATGGCATACCCGGATTAAGACGCCTCAGCAAGCAGGGACATGATATCATAAGCCAGAAAACTATCTGCGGTTCAGTTATTCATATAATTTCTGATGAGTGGCAGTGCTGGTTTTGAGTCACAGAACACCGTCCGTTACTCGAGGCTTTGTTGCAGTTATGCAGCGGACTGCTTCTGGCACTCCGGTCGACTGAGCTGCTGTAGACTGCGTTCTGTGTCCTATCTTGAACAGTTGTGCGATGCCCATTTCAGGTGCCGTGTAAGCTGCCGCGGAAGAGGTCTCTGTCACAGAACCATCTGCAAAAACATGTTCGGTATTTCCATACATGTAAGCAATGTAGGATAATGCGCAATGCTTGAGCCCCGCAAGCGGCATTTTCGACTTCTTCGTTATTCCGTGGACTGAGAGTCTCACCGTTGGTTTTGCCATCATCCAGAGTGGAACTTCCGGTATGCCATACGGTTCGAATTAAAAAGATCTGCAGCGCGAATAATCGCTACAACGTGTATGTAAGTGACGAGGTGAAGGCATCACGGAAACCTCTGGTTGTTCATGTCAATAGTTCAACATTAACATAAAACACACCTTAATACGAAAAGAAAATATTGCAAGAAATTGCGCAATTTCCCTTTATTGTGACTAACACCAATAACATTTCGCATAGCGTAGATAAAGGCACAACCTCCTTCCCAGTAATTACTTTGGCCCTGGGGAAATTTGCTAGTAAACCACGAAGTTCGCTCATGGAAGACAGAGTAATTGAAAGAATTGGAGGTCTTGGGTGCAGCGAATGTGAGGCTGATTATCGCACCATTATTTCCTTCATATTAATCGTGTCCCCCCCCCCCCGACCAAGAAAACGAAGTATTGCGCGTGAAGACTGCATGACTGACAAACCCCATGCTAAGTACCCTGTAAAGAGTGACCAATATGTTACCTCCGTAATGCAATGGCTCGCTAAAGGAGCTTTTGGATTATAGCAAGTGGCATCTGAAGACTGTCAACACTCTATAGATCATTGACGTCCTTCCGAAGAAATCTGAACCCATGCAATATGGTACAGGAATAGCGCACCATCGGCGTGGCGTCACACAGGGTAGCGAAGAGCGCTACCCAAAGCGGCAATTTTATCGCTGACATGTAAAGCGGCGGTACTACCGAGAACAGCACGGCACGATCAGCACATTTCGCGCAAGTTTGAGAAGTTTGAATTACGTAACGCTTACTAGCTTAAGGTACTAGCTTAAGACGCCCCCTTCTGCAAAACACGTAAAGAATAGACAGTTTTAGTTTAGCGTTTGCAACCGAACGTAAAAGCATTACGTACGTAAAGAAATAGCGCCGATCTCACTGCGCATCCTCGGAAGGTTTCTGGGTTGCTGCGGTTTACGCGCGCTATGATAACGTACGTTATTTGGCGAGTTTAACGTCCGTAATGTTTACGGACGCTAAGAAATAGCGTTCTCGAACATGGCGGCACCCATGGCTCCCGCTTCAGCGTGAATTCTTTTGATGGCTACGCTCTCACTCGCGTTGATCGCCAGTGACTATTGTAATGAGCTTTCGCTTTCTCTAAACTCAGCTGAAAGGTTAGTTATGGAAGCATAGCACGTCCATTTTCTGAGATCACTCGCAAATCACTCACAAGCGGTAATTTTTCCACGCTTGCAAGCGACGAACCTGTTAGGCACAGTAAATGTCGACCTTCAAGCCTGAAACCAAGATACAATTATTTTACTCGCTTGCGGTGGTAGTCCTTTCCTCTAATGTATTATCGAGTCCGTTTGATAGTAGATGATCATTTAGCGCACAAATGGAACTGGCTATTTCGAGGTGAAGGCAGTTAAATTCATGTTCAGCTTTTTGAGTCGTCTATCTTGGGCGATGGTATTTTAGTGGTATTGTTGCAGTAGACGAAATCAGCCTGTCATGCTTGAGGGGGTAAGTTTTCTGGCTGATCAGCTCATGCATTATTGAAAAGTGACTGTCAATAAACGTGGATCTGTTCTGTGTCTCGAATGCAGGTAACCACCGGGCATAGAGCTCCTCTGCTGCTTATTTGCAGTTCATCGAGAAACACTACGTCTTTAAAATTTCTATGTATAAGTTCTTTGCCCTTTAAGTCATAAAGCAATGCCTTTTTTTCGCGTCAAACTCCACGCATAAACAGACCAAGTGCTTCACATCAACAAGATAGCGCACAAAGCCCTAAAAGCGATTATTCCAGTATTAAATGATGAAACTAGAGTGTAGGCAGAGCTATTCCTAACACAATCAGGTGGGGTGACTCTTCGCGAGTAAGTCCTTTATTTTATTTCAGAAGAAGCGGTGTTATGGTGTTCATAAAAAATGTGTGGATGACAAATAGAATTGATGTTAGTTTTATTCATGCAGGGACGGTCACTCTGTCTGTTTCGAAAGAAAATACAGAGTACACATGCACAATATATTGGCTACCGAATATGAATGCCAGTGCATTTCTAGTTGAGCTGTATACTTTTTTCTATAAGTACATGAATGAGAAGCACTTCATTTTGGGGGGGGGGGGGATATCTTAACATAGACATTATAAAAGAGACAAAAAGTATCACCGCTGATTACCTCAATTCGCTGGCAAAATTAGGATTGTTAGCATAATTAATGAAAGTACAAGAGAAGAACACTCAGGTGGTAATATAACAAAGTCATGCATTGACCACATAATAATTCGTTTGCAAAACCGGCAATATGTTTTCGGAGTTATCAAGCAAAAACTAGCCGATCATTACTATGTAACGGTTGCAATTATGTCTACCGATCGTAGAACTGATGGAGGCATTATTAGAGGTTCTGTTTTAGATA
The DNA here is from genome assembly GCF_023375885.2 of Dermacentor andersoni. Taxonomy (NCBI): domain Eukaryota; kingdom Metazoa; phylum Arthropoda; class Arachnida; order Ixodida; family Ixodidae; genus Dermacentor; species Dermacentor andersoni. The sequence continues at coordinate 88,400,212 of NC_092821.1, forward strand.
ATAAGAAAGTAGACCAGTTAATTTATAATGTTAACTGAAGTTCCCTTTTACAGTTGGATCACATCAGCTTATACAAGAAAACTGTTGTAAGCCTTCGCAATGTCTATGAACAGTCAACTAAATCTGTTATTATCAAGATAAGAAGCCCAGATAAGAAATGGATAACTCATGAAATAGCAGAGTTGTGCTGCGCGAAAGGTAAGGCATGGTAGAAATGCAGGAAACAACCTGAACATAAAGCGCTAAGAGATTATTATTGCGCATTGCGGAATCAAGTAACGGTTAAAATGCGACAGGCGAAAAGATGCTTCTTCATGCGACAGTTTTCACTGAACAAATGTGACGGAAAAAAAAACGTAGGAGATAGCGAATGAGCTAATGGGTAGGCAGAAAAAGGCTTCCATTGTTGAAACAGTAAAGAAGGAATTTTCCAAAGAAAAACGTCAAGATGTTGTGTGATAAATTTAATGATGTGTTCCTAAATACTACAGAAAAGTTGCGAACCATAACAGTCAGTAGTCCTGTACCACATCACCTGAAACGAGCATGTGCGCATACAGCGTGTCTGCCCCACATATCAGCGGATGATCTATGGAGCAATATTTGCAGAATGAAACAGTTCAAGCCACCAGGATATAATAGCATTCGTCTCAGAGATTTGCACAGGAACTTTGGCGTTTTAAAAGACGTTCTTCTGAACGTAGTGAACGGTATATTTGAAACTGGTGATATACCTGACGAACTTAAAATGTCTGTTGTCAGGCCTGTGTACAAACACGGCAAGATAGCAGACTTAATAAATTATAGGCCCGTTGCAATACTACCGTCGATATCACATACTATGTGAAAGCATGTAGCAAACGTTATGCAATCATTCTGTGAAAAATACTCTGAATAATGCTGCGCAAAAGAATAGAAATACGATAACACTTCTTGAAAAATTTTCTGATTATGTTTACAATACAGTAGAAGATAACCACGTTGTGTTAGCCCTATTCCTGGATTTAACCAAGGCATTTGACACGATAGACCATGCGTTACTACACAAAAAATTAAGCTCACTTCGATTCCGCGGTCGTTTCAAAACGTTTTTTGACAGTTATTTCACAAACAGGTTGCAGTGTGTAAAGCTTGATAATACGTACGGACATTTGAAGAATGTTACTTTCGGTGTACCTCAAAGAAGTACACTCGTCCCACCGCTTTTTAACGTTTATGTGTCTGATTTGGGTTTATTGCAGATTAAGTAAAAAATCTTTAAATACGCGGACGATACAGCGTCGCACTTGAAGTCACTGACTATTGTACTGATGTTAAAACGTTTCAGGCAAATATAAATGAAGTAACTGACTGGTTCTCGCGAAATTTCATTTTCTTAAGCCTTCAGAAAACAAAACTGACATGTTTTAAAAACCCGCACAATACAGTTGGTTTAACCCAAGCACTGTACTTACACTCATCCCGTTGCTACCCATGTGATTTCGAAGCTATGCAAATAGAGCGAACAGTTCAATATCTGCGTATCTACTTCGACCAACATCTCACTTGGAACAATCACATCATTTACCTCTCTAGAAAGATTAGGGCCATTGCGGCCATGTTGTATCACCTTCGGGGGAAATCTCCGCTCCACCTTAGATGAGTAATCTACGCAGCATTAGTGGAACCTGTTGTAAAATACGGTATTACATTATATGGAAACTGCTCGGAACATAAGAAGCAAGCAATAAATGTCATACTGAAACGAATCGTGAACAGTATAGCTTACGGTAGCAAATTACACCGGTTGACATGAAAGAGAAATGCGATCAGTTAGGCATCCTACAGATTCGTGAGCTGTTTTATTTTGTTGTGTTGACGCGGTATTATTATTCAAATGAATGTAAAACTCCTGTAAAAAAAGATGTTACGTTGAGAAAAACAGAATGTTTTGTTAAACCACGGGTCTATAGTATTATGGTATAAAGATGCGCCATTACTACGTACCAGCTATGTTTAATAAAATTCCTAATGATCTATGTATTGCATGCAACAAGAGAAAGATGAGTGGTTTAAGAGATTGGTGCGTATTATTTACTTGTGTATAGCTTTACTTGTTTTATATGTGTTTTGTGCTGTCATATTTATCGGCAATATCGTATATAACATGAAATGCATGCATGTGAAGGTATTTTTTCTTTTGGAAGATTCTCCGCGTGCTGCCTGACTAGCCAACAAGCACAACATGCTTGGGCAGGTCAGAATTTATGTATGTGTATGCTGTATTGACAAGTAAACTTCGAAACTTTGAATCACACAATTTTGCTGCGGAGTTTTAGGGAGGGTAGGGTGTTGGAATAGGAAAATTTCCTAATTAAATCCAGTAAGAATACATATTCGAGTAAACCAACCTATGAATGCTTAATCGCGACCTTTGCTCACATAAAAATGTGAGCCGATCCCGGTGACAGTACAAAGAAACTGGATGCGCACAGTGGGCTCCTACTCTAAGAGGCATCACATGATTTCCTCAAGTGACATTACTTGACAAACACTTAAAGCGCGTGACGTCGCGTTTGACGTGATTGCTTCATCAGTCGCTATCGTCACGTGTCAATGCCGTTGCACGTAACGTAACGTTAGGCATGATCATGCCATCATGCGACGTTTGGTATGATAATTTCATCACTAGTCGTTTGACGTGATGCTTCACTCACGTTACGTCATCATGCGCCGATCCGCGATGACGTCCATGATTCCTCTTGGCGAAGTGTGCTACTTCTCCAGGAGACATCACACGACTTGATGAGGCGATAACGTGACGTGGCCATGCCGTTATCACGCAACGTAAAGTTTCACGTAATGATGTCACCACAAAAATTTTAGTCTGAAAACGTCATCATGCGACACTTGAGGGGATGATGTAATCACGTTTCGTCATCACCTCAAACATGACGTCGCTACTTGGTCAAATGTATTTAGGTACCATCGGATGTTAGCGCAGGATTATACGCTTCGTTTGTTATATTATGACTTCGTATTTATAAAGAATGCAGCAGTTGCAGTGGCGGTTTTCCTCAACTTCACTGGACATCCACTTCCGCAGGGCTGCGATGACGAGTCATTTTTTTAGGTCAAGCACTCATGTTTAAAGCAAATCTAATTGGTTTACAGCAAGTGTACTTAAACTCGAACCTAGTCACCCTCTGTCAGAGCGGCTCACGCATGGACATGCCGAGACTTCTGCTTGGTGACGGGGCAGCTGGCGACAAAAACCATAACAAGTGGACACTGACGGCCAGCTTGCGGTAACATAATGAGCATATCAGAGCCTCTCGCTCCGCCTGTTCCCGCAGACCCCGGAAGAAATGGCTGCCACTGCAAAACGCTCCAAATTTTAACCCATATACCAGAATTTTCTGATATGGTCTATAGACCAGAATCAGTAACTATGGAAAGCTAACAGAATGTGAACTGTGGCTGTTAAAATGCGGCAAACGAAATGTTCTGTTTTCACCACCTTATGGCAAGTTGAGCACAGAAGCGTGTTAAATCACATTGGTACTTTCACATGTACGGTCTCTGATGGTTTTAAAGAAATAAGGTGGCGATAGCCGTCGCTATGTGATCTGGTTATCCGAGCTCAAACTTTGCAACGGTATTTATTGCAGGAACGGCAACCACCGTCTACATTTTAGCAATAATTTTTATAATGTTGAGATATTGCACAGACTTTGTGACAGGCAATAAACGAAACGGTCCAACCGATATATTTTAGACACCTTAACTGCCATGAGAAATTTCGAAAAAGTGATGTAAAGTGCATCTTCCGCATTTATTTTATAGACATATCACATCAGGATTACCTACAGCGTAAGTGAAGGTCTTATCCAATAAAATAGCACAAAACATGATGTCACATTTATATGCGTTAATTTTATAAGGTAGTGCCACTTTTTTTTCTCATGACGAGTTAAACCACCCTTGGCAGTTAAGGATTGAAAGTGATCGGTTTAAGGGAAGATGTTACAATATTTTTCATAATATCGTTCCCGCAGGAAACCTACGCTTTCTACCTCTCTATTGGAATAAACTGAGTAGCGCTCCAACATCGCTGAGCACTTTTCATATTCAAGTACAACCCTGCGGTCGAGGCTTTATGCCTCCTTCACTGCGTTGCCGATAATTTGCGCCGGGCATCTCTGTCTGATAAGCGCGCTTTGAAGTTCTTCTTAGATATGAATGAATTCGCTATGGTCAAATCATAGGCGTCTAAATCGAAATCCACGACTTTGTAAAATGCTAATATTGGTGTGATTTGCTCCGGCATTTAACATGCTAATATCTACAGTTTGGTTCGCTTTAAAGTTTTGTCGTTAATTTATTGTTGCATATGATTATTGTGACGCGAAGAAAGTTGATTGTGACGCCTGAGTAACAGTGATAAGGAAGAAAGAAATACATAAAAAAACGAAGGTCTGGTTCATTATGGTGCCAGAAAACATCTGAAGCGAAAGGGCCTCAGATAACGATTGGCAAAAAAGGGTGTCTTTTATTACGCCCATAAGAATATTGAGGTGTAGAAGTGCAGGTCATTGAGCTCAAGTCGTTGAGTTGAAGAAATAGTGTACGCAGTGCACCTTTTCTTTGGTTGCTTAGTTCATTTCTCAAACACATTCTGTTTGCCCTATAACACCCTGGATGTCGTCAGCGCGAAGGGTGTCCGCATACAACGATGAACTCATTGACGTAGTTGGGAGAGGTTTCGATTAGAAGTGCCGCTGACGGGCATAGATGACGTTAGCGTGGAAGAATGATATTCTACTTCAACGAAGCACATTGACGTAGTTGAATACCAACGGGAATGAACCCTCTCGATGTCAGCGACGAAAGCCTGGAAGTAAGCGTTGTATACCGCTACTAAGCATCTACCGCCACCAGAAATAAGATGATGGAGGGCTTTGGCGGCGAAGGGGATAACAAACTGCCCACGTATAGACGAACAATATTCACGAAGTCAGCTATACAATGCGGTAGAAATTTACGCATGATCACGTCCATACCATCTCCAAGCAGAGCTGCATGAGATCCACTCTCCCTGAAGTGCTAACATTTACTGCGCAAATAATATTCATAGCCAAGATAACCAAACAGAACCTGATAAGTAAGCTATAGAAGAATCTACTGAAGCCAGGACTACAATTCTGCATGGCGAATAAAACAAATGCATTGAAGTTCCTTGGAGACATAGGTAACCTTTATAACAAACGTGTGATTATGCGAGCAGATTTACAACATCCCCTGCACCAAAAATACAGTTCCCTTCCTGCATTTTACAAAGCGCTGGATCACTGTTGTTCCTTTTGATATATTCGATATTAGCAATATGAACACCCATAAACGCTCCCGATTCTCTCGCTTGTGATGCTTCGGTGAAATCCCGTACTAAGATCAACACACAAATTTAAGGAACAGAGGAGGGACGAGCCTGGTGTGCCTCCACCCTCTCCTCGGCTAAGCCCCTGTGCCGACAGATGTAGGCTTCATCATTGCTTCGTAAATGGTTAGCCCATATATTTGGCTAAACCTACTGCTTCTGACTTGGAACGACTTTGTTCACTTTGCAGACGCAACATTACGGCCTTATAAATAATTGAAGTGGGAGGCAAGGCACCAAGGCAAGCAGTAGGCAAGCTTTCCCAAGTAACAAAGGCCCTAATAAAGAAACGACAAAAAATGAAAGTGTCCAACTCAAGAGATAGGATGGAATTCGCGGAACTGTCAAAACTGATCAACAAAGTGAAAATAAGGGATATTCGAAACTATAACGTGAGAAAGACTGAAGAAGCCGTAAAGAATGGACGCAACCTGAAATCGATGAGAAAGAAACTTGGCATAGCACAAACCAAGATGTATGCGTTGAAAGATAAACAGGGTAATATCATCACCAATCTCGAAGATATAGTAAAAGCAGCGGAAGGTTTATATACTGACCTGTACAGTACCCATAGGAGTCAGGATACCTCAACGAGAAACAGTAATGAACAAGATACAGGAACTCCTATAATTAGCAATGAGGTTATGAGGGCTTTGCAGGACATGAAACGAGGAAAAGTGCCAGGAGAAGATGCAATAACAGACAATTTAATCAAACATGGAGGAGACATGATGCTTGAAAAACTCTTTAGGCTCTTATACGAAGTGTCTATCGACTGCAAAGGTCCCAGAAAACTGGAAGAATGCAAATATTATACTAATCCACAAAAATGGAGACGTTAAAGAATTGAAAAATTATAGGCCGATTAGCTTACTCCCAGTATTGTAAAAAAATTTTACCAAAGTAATATTCAATAGAATAAGGGCAACACTGCACTTTAGTACACCAAGGGAACTGGCTGGCTTCAGGAAGGGATACTCTACAATGGCTCACATCCATATCATCAATCAGGTTGTCGAGAAATCTGCAGAGTACAATAAGCCTCTCTGTATGGCTTTCATAGATTACGAAAAGGCATTTGATTCAGTAGAGATACCAGCAGTCACAGAGGCATTAGGTAATCAAAGAGTACAGAACGCTTACGTAAATACCTTGGAAAATATCTACAAAGGTTCTACACCTACCTCATTTCTACACAAGAAAAGCAGGAAGATACCTATAATCTACATGAGTTACCTATATATCTACATGAGTTTCGTGTAGTGGCAGTCACCATCGGTGGCTATTTTAGATAATTTAATCGCTTGTATTTATTTGCATGGTTCTGAAACAACACGAAGGTAAAAATTAGAGGGTAAATGCGGATAAGCATTGCCATGAGGGGGGGGGGCGGGGGAGAGCAAATCGAAGATAACAATGACATGTTGACACGAAACCTAAATATTCCCCGAAGTCGAAGAAGTCAAGTTTATGTAAACACTTCTCATATAGTATGAAACGTCGTAACGCTACCGCGCCTACGGCACTTTAGCTCCCAGTAAGAGAGACAAAAAAGCTTCATGATATGAAGTGCAGAGAGCTCGACCTGAAGTACATGCCTCCAACCAGCTACTCGGCGTTGGGAGAAGGGGAAAAGGAAAAGAAAGAGGCGTGTGATGGTTGACGATGACCAAAGAAGGAGGATGTAATAACAAGCTATTTGCTCTAATCAAAACCCACAGGCCCGGCCCGTACTTATTAAAAAGTCAAGTAAGTCCTGGACAGCCATAAGACGACGCTTTAGCTAGGACACAGCTCCGATGATGCCTATTCAAATACATGTAAAACACAGAAACGTTTTCTGAGATAACCACCGGGTGAATTTCAATGAAATTTGTGGCATTTGGTAATAAAATAAATTATAGTGACTGTTGGAAGCGGAATTTTGATTTATTGTCAGAATTGATCTAATGGAATTTTCAAATATTGCTAAGATTGAAAAGAATAGAAGCATGAATTTCACTAATTTGTAGCTCTGCAACTAATTTGATATGCAACTAATTTGAGAACAAATTTGATATGTCCATTTGGCTTACGTCAATTTGTTACATTGTTTACAAAGGTTTCGCAAAAGTTCTACTCACAAATAATAGGTTTATTTCAGGGCCATGTGTAGTATGTATCAGTTTTGTCTTATTCATGTGTACTATCACGTGCAACTTACAGAATCATTTCTTATTCCAGAGTTAGAATTGCAAACTTTATGGTTTTGTTTTCTCCATACTTGCGATTTTTGTCAATATTTATTAAAGAGTTGACGTCCCAAAGCAAACATTCGCAACCAACAGACACTGGATTTTAGTTTTTCCCTTTAAATGCAATGAACGTCATCAAATTTTGTGCACTGGTTGACGAGAAAAACAATTTCTACTTTCCCATGCATTTAGATAGAAAGCCCCGAGCTACAGCTTCCCCTTCAATCTCGATTTACCGTCTGGCCAAGGGCCTAAAATAGCCTCCCACGGACAATGGTAGACTGTCGCGTCGCGTAAGCTCATTTCTTAACTTTTGACACTCTTCCATGTACTAAGGGCAGTCACAAAGCCAGTAATCTATAGTCTTATTCACATTGCACATCTCACAGTCTAGTGACTCGGTACGTTACATGGGGCGCACGTACCCGGGCGTAAAGACCACGCCCAGCCTAAGTCGCTGCAGGAGACTGCCACAGCTGCATTGAATTTTGGATGGTAGCCTAAATTTCACAGTAGGTTCCAATCTTTGGAGTCCTCTGTGGTAAATGTTCTGCGACAGTCAATGTATGTAGCTGCTCTACATCATGATAAAAATATCTATAAGAGCTTGTCGCGTTTATACGCTCATGAGTGTCAATGGCATTTCAAGTCTCTCAAGGTACGAGCTCGCGGGTGCGAAAAGTCCAAAGGGCAAGAATAGTTCATGCATTCCAAGCCTGTGCATTTGTGCCCTTTGACGCACTCCAGCTCTTGTGTACGTCATTCATTCTTTCATTGCTCCCCATCTGATATGACGTGTACACACTGATTATCCATCATTGGACCGAACAAAAAATATTGCTACTTCTGATTCGACGCATTTTCGCTATTAGCCCTCTGCTATTGGTGGACTGCAGCTGGGGAGAATCAGGTAACAACAGGTTTGTTGAAGGATGGTGGGCAGATTGTTCTGGAAAAACTGGCCACCCTGTATACGCAATGCTTCATGACTTCGAGCGTACCGGAATCTTGGAAGAACGCTAACATAATCCTAATCCATAAGAAAGGGAACACCAAAGACTTGAAAAAATATAGACCGATCAGCTTACTGTCCGCTGCCTACAAAGTATTTACTAAGGTAATTGCAAATAGAATCTGGAACACCTTAGACTTCCGTCAACCAAAGGACCAGGCAGGATTCCGTAAAGGCTGCTCAACAATAGACCATATTCACAATATCAATCAGGTGATAGAGCAATGTGCGGAATATAACCAACCCTTATATATAGCTTTCATTGTTACGAGAAAGCGTTTGATTCAGTCGAAACCTCAGCACTCATGGAGGCATTAGGGAATCAGGGTGTAGACGAGCCGTATGTAAAAACACTGAAAGATATATATAGCGGCTCCACAACCACCGTAGTCCTCCATAAAGAAAGCAACAAAATCCCGATAAAGAAAGGCGTCAGGCAGGGAGATACGATCTCTCCAATGCTATTCACAGCGTGTTATCAGGAGGTATTCAGAGACGTGGATTGAGAAGAATTGGGGATAAGAATTAATGGAGAATACCTTAGTGACTTGCGATTCGCTGATATTATTGCCTTGCTTAGTAACTCAGGGGACCAACTGCAAAGCATGCTCACTGACCTGGGGAGGCAACGCCGAATGGTGGTTATAAAATTTAATCTGCCGAAAACTAAAGTAATGTTTAACAGTCTCGGAAGCAACAGCAGGTTACAATAGGTAGCGAGGCCGTGGAAGTGGCAAGGCAATACATCTACTTAGGGCAGGTGGTGACCGCGGATCCGGATCATGAGACTGAAATAATCAGAAGAATAAGAACGGGCTCGGGTGCGTTGGGCAGGCATTCTCAGATCATGAACAGCAGGTTTCCATTATCCCTCAAGACAAAAGTGTATAACACCTGTGTCTTACCAGTAATCACGTGCGGGGCAGAAACCTGGAGGCTTACGAAAAGGGTTCTACTTAAATTGAGGATGACGCAACGAGCTATGGAAAGAAGAGTTATAGGTGGAACGTTAAGGGATAAGAAAAGAGCAGAGTGGGCGAGGGAACAAACGTGAGTTAAGGACATCTAGTTGAAATCAAGGAAAAGAAATGGGCATGGGCAGGACATGTAAGGAGGAGGGAAGGTAACCGATGGTCATTAAGGGTTACAGACTGGATTCCAAGGGAAGGGAAGCGTAGCAGGGGGCGGCAGAAAGTTAGGTGGGTGGATGAGATTAAGAAGTTTGCAGGGACAACATGGCCACAATTATTACATGACCGGGGCAGTTGGAGAAGTATGGGAGAGGCCTTTGCCCGGCAGTGGGCGTAACCAGGCTGATTATTATTATTATTATTAACATTATTATTATTATTATTATTATTATTATTATTTTTTTTTTTATTATTATTATTATGGTCAAAAGCTTTCGGGCTGCAGCCACTGCACCTGCCTGTCACGCGACATCACAAAAGCGCAAAACCCCCCGCGTCAAAGTGACATGTACGCGTTAAAGATGCATTAATACGTCGAACAAAACTGAATTTTCTTCTGAATAGACGCAAGCTGCCCCGTTTCGAAAGGAATAAAAGATGGCTACCGCTGATTGCTCAGGCACTGGCTACTCGCACCTGCCCGAGAGCATGGGTTTATTTGCGTATAATAAATCTTGTTGTAGTGGCCATGTAACGTTTTCGAGCACTTTCGGCACGTTTACGACCTCCTTCTGCCAACTCTTGTTTGCTAAGGGTCCATTTTAGCGTCATTCTTAAGCTGGCGTTGCATGCTGCCGCGATTTTCCACCGGCCACCGCAAGCTAAGTAAGGGAAAGCGTACCAATCCAAGACGCCGGCACAGCCCTCTTCATCCGGTTATTAATTTTCACGATCTCCCGATTCTTTTCTACTTGAGCGTGCTCCTCGCCTCTTGTGAGTCAATCAGATAAGACAAGCCACTCAGTGTAGGCAATGTAATTCATTTTGGAAGCAAACAAAACTGACATCTTATGAACGAGGTGAGTGTTTCATGGGTCTGTTCAGGCAACTCTGCTGATGGCCGCCCGATGCTTGCGTCGTAGGTTACGCAAATTTGACATTAAGAGATTGAAGTAAAAACATACTGGAATGGTTTTACGCTATAGGGCCCCTCTATGGCGAAGAGCTATATATATATATATATATATATATATATATATATATATATATATATATATATATATATATATATATATATATATATATACAACAAATAATAGTTATTTCCGATTTCGACGCAAAGGGCCCCTCCATGGCGAAGAGCTATATATATATATATATATATATATATATATATATATGCAACAAATAATAGTTATTTCCGATTCGACGCATTTTCGCTAAAAAAGAAAGCAAACAGGCTGTGGTCTGAACGGTTTCAATCACCAGAATGAAATTGCCGAGGCTCAGCGTACTGCACAGAGGGAGCGGTTGCTAGGTACACCAGCGGGTAGGTATATTTTAGAGTCAATTGAAGAATCGGTGGCTGTGTCACACGATAGGGCGCCCCTACACGAGTTGAACGTGAACCTTAGGGCAAATATTATGGTTCGTCCGTTTCCGCGGAATGTGCACCCCGTGCACAATGTAGGGAGGCGGGTCGCGAGAGCTAGGGCTTTGTTGCGAGAGGCAAAGGATCAGGAGGAGGAGTCTGCTTTTGTTGACGCCGCATGGATTAATGGTAAATACGCTTATTCGGTGGTGGTGGTAGATGGCAAAGGGAGCGTTAGAAATGCTGCTTCCATTTATACCAAAGATCCGGGGGTTGCCGAACAGGTGGCTATTGCTCTAGCACTAATTGATTCAAGAAGAGTTATGGTGTTTGGTGACTCGCGATCTGCGATTAAAGCTTTCTCGAGAGGACTTGTTGCGGAACCGGCTAACAGACTGTTGCAGGGTAGGGATATCACTTCGCATACAGTTACTTGGTTCCCGGCGCACATGGGGACAGTGGAGGGAGCCCCGCGTAACCTCAACGAGGTGGCGCACAGGGAGGCACGAGGATTAGTGTGCCGTGTACTCCCTGAAGGGGCTGGATCTCCCGCTCCTGAGTACAGGGACCAGCTGTTAACCTACAACGAAATCACCAAGCACTATTAACTAGGGCACAGGGCATTCCCCCTGCCCCATTCTAAATTAAATAGGCCACAGGCGGTTACATTAAGGCTTCTGCAGACACGTACGTACCCTAACCCGGTCATCATGAACAAAATTAATCCGGACTGCGGGGTTTCACTCTATTGTAGTAAGTGTGGGGGTTTGTTCGATTTAGAACACATGCTTTGGCGCTGCTTGGCGTTGGCCGGTGATGGTTCTCGAGGTGCACAGTGGTGGCAGCGGATGCTGCACAGGGAAGTGCTGGCGGGCCAACTCAGGGCTGTCTAGAGGGCCCGTGTGGCGGCAGAGGGGCTCGGCCTCTCTGTACCGACGTGGTAGCGGCCCGCATCAGTTCCAGACTGATCCTTCAGGACCTAAATAAAGTTATTCATACCATACCAGAAGGATATTTCAATAACAGCTCTTTCAGAAGGCGGAAAGGGCACGGCGTTTTCAGATCTGCCAGCACAGAAGTTGCGTAGCATGATTATGTTTTCAACAAAACTATCATTGCATATGGAGCTGCAGGATAGTTGTGTGTGTATATATATATATGTATGTATGTATATATATATATATATATATATATATATATATATATATATATATATATATATATATATATATATATATATATATATATATATATATATATCTGTCCCAAAACGTGTACATACTCCTTATGAAAAACTTTGGGATAATCCCGAATGCCGCACAATATTTAGAACGACATACGCGAAGTGCTTCTGCAGCCATTAACAATATCTTTGCGCACGGAGCTACCTTCGAAATTTATTTCCCAACGCATGGCATGGCAAAGGCGGTTCAACTTTATTGATGACTTTATTTTAGTCATCTCGTACTTGAATTATATATATGCTGACGTATTCGAGAACTTAATGCTACTAGAGAAATTGTGTCCAGGAAGAGCAATATTTCACTACCAGTGCATGTAAGGAAACTGTAATCCTCAAATAAAAAGTAACGTGTATTCTGAATTTTCTTGATACCTGACAATATGCTAACGAAATAATGTGCGACCTGACATTGCCGAAAAAATTATTTCCTTCTTCCTATCATTTCCTATCATTCAGTCACCATGGTAATGATGGTTAGTACATAGATTAGTCTGCATTTGTGTTTCTGGCGTCAGAGGTTCTTGCGACTTTTTGTCACGCTTCATCTGGCTTTAGTGGTCTAAAATTCCACGCAATCTATAAATTATATTGCCGCACACAAGGCGATGAGACTCTACGATTACGCATAATGGCGCATAATAGCATTGCCTACATTGAGCAGTTTTCCTTGTCCAATTGGCTGGCACGACGCGAGGAGTACGCTTAAGCGGAGAGGGTTTCGATGTGGCCGACCCAGCACAGTGAAAGCAGATAGCCAGATGAGAATGGTGGTGTCGGCATCTGCGATTGGTCCGATACCCCTTGCTTAGCTTGCGGTGGCTGATAAAAAATCGCGGCGGTGTGCAACGGAAGGTTAAGAATGCCGCTAAAACGCATCCTCAGCAAGGAAGAGTTGGCAGAGTGATGTCGTATACGTGCCGAAATGCCTCGATAGTGTCTTACTGCCACGCAAAAATGTTTATTATACTCAAATAAATCCATGTTCACGGGCAGTGCAAATAGCTAGTGCCTGAGCGATCAGTGGGCACCCATCTTCTATTCCTTTTCGAAGGGGGACTTCCCGGCTATTCAGAAAAAAAATCTGTTTTGTTCGGCATATTACTGCACCTTTAACGCGTACGCGTCACTTTGACGTGGTGAGTTTTCACGGTTCTGTGACGTCGCGTGACAGGCAGGCAAAGTGAGCGCCACCCAAGACACGCTTGACCAATAGCAGAGAGCTTATGGCGAAAAATGTGTCGAATCAGAAATATTTATGCTTCTTTCGTTTGGTATAATCCCGCATAATCAGTGTGCACATACCATATTAATGTTTTACCGTTTTCGTGACGTCGCGTGACAGACAAGCTAAGTGGGCGCGGTCCGAAAATCTTTTTACCAAACGGGCAAACGGGGACGGCTGATTGCAGAATTGGAATAGAAAAGTTTGGAATAGCTGTACGTAATAGCGCCCTATGTCTGTCCGCCAAATTTTATTCCCGTCTGCATTTAGAAAAGTGCAGATGGCTGTTAAATTCAACACCACTAAGGCAGAAAAAGTGTTATGAACAAATGGGCTGCTTTTTACACTAATATTCATAACTCGAATACCACACTTCCTATGCACACAAACATTGTTAATGAGCCGAATACACCCAGTATGATTCGCTTTACGTATATGTCAACTAGAGCTTTGGCTAAGAAGTTGCGTGCGAAAGAGAGAGAGAGGGGGGCAAAGGAAAGACAGGGGGTTAACCAGAGATTATGTGCGGTTGGCTACCCTGTACTGAGGGAGGGGAAAGGAGATGAGATAGGTGAGAGCGAGAAAAGGATAAATATATTTTAAAGTAGGAACTATACACACACAAACACTCGAACACACGAACTGTTTCTGTGGGCATTGTCACGTAGCCGGCAAAGGCGTTCCTGTTACGCAGTGTCACTGTACAATCCTGCGTCACACAGTGAACAGTCACAATTTGTCAGAAAGTCCCGTGTCCTTTAAGTACCGCAGCAGCGCCTTCATAATGAATCGCGCTGATGTTCGCGTGGGCCAGTTTCCAAGGATGTTGTTTTCTGTCATAGGGCGCTTGTCCAGTTTGTCTAGAGTGGCTGAGAGGACTGCTCTTTGCAGGTTGAAACAAGGGCACTCAAAAAGAAGGTGCGCCATTGTTTCCTTGCAGCCGCAGAAGTCACAGAGTGGACTGTTGGCCATTCCGATAAGAAAAGAGTACGCATTTGAAAATGCTACTCCAAGCCATAGAGGGACTCACGTCGTCAGTCAGTCACGTCGTGCAAGCTCGGGCGGAATACGGAGCTGTAAATTAGGGTCCAGTGTATGAAGGCGTGCACTTGTGAACTTGCATGACTTCCACTGAGCTAATGTGAGTTCACGCGCAACTGTGGAAAGTTTTTTCGCTGCGCCAGCTCTCGAAAGAGGAATGGCAACGCAGCTGACGCCGTCATGGGCAGATCGGGCAGCTGCGTCTGCTCGATCATTGCCACGTATGCCACAGTGACAAGGCAACCACTGATATATTATATCGTGTCCTTCGTCAACTATGCGATGGTGGACTTCTATGATCTCTGCGACGAGCTGCGCATGTGATCCATGGCGCAGTGCTGAGAGTACACTCTGTAGGGCTGCCTTGGAATCAAAGAAGACTGGCCATGCACGTGGTGCTTCCTCCTGAACGAGATCACGAGCCGCACGCAGGGCTACCAGTTCAGCAGCTGCCATTGATGATACATGTGATGTTTTTAGCTGTATTTCAACGCATATTGTTGGTATCACCGCAGCAGCAGCTGAACTTGCATTTGTGACTGAGCCATCGATGTAAACGTGTACCTGTGCACCTCATGTAAAAGCCCCAATGTGGCCTGCTTCAGGGCAAACGATGGCATGTCAGCTTTCTTCATGATTCCTGGGATGGTGAGGCGTATTTCAGGTCTGTACATGCACCATAACGGTGAGGATGGTCTTGCTGCAAGCATGTAGCTCGATGGCATTGAGGTACGATTGGCAGCAATTATACGACTGAAAGTTGCGTGGGGCCTATCTACCGGTAGAGCTTCACGATGGTGAGAAGGTAGTCGTGCAACGTGCCGAATATGCGCCCTGAGAGCGTCGGTTACCAAGTACGTTGATATTGGGGAATCTAGGGCTATAACAATGCCGCTGTTGACGCACACCTTGCAAGACCGAGACACGTCCTTAGGACTTGAGCTTGTACTCCTTGGAGTGCACGCAGGTTTGTTTTTCTGGTGTTGCCAAGCACAGGGAAGCTGTATCTTGCGAAACCGACGAACAAGGCGTTATGAAGCTGCAGCATTGACCGCACCGATATGCCCCATGACTTTTCACCGAGAAATTTGAGGATACGTATTATTGTCATTAACCTATTCTTTAGGTATGAAACGTGCGGGCTCCATGATAGCTCGTGGTCGATAATTACCCCTAAAAAGCGGTGTTTCCGTTCATTTCCAACTGCTTATCTATTGACACTTACAGAGTAATGTTTCATTGCTTTCCGAGTGAATGTAACAAGGCCGCATTTCTCTGAAGACAGCTCTAAGTTCTTTTTTCGCAAGTACAGTGATGTTAACGTAGCTGCCTTTTGTTGCCGTGCTCGTACCTGCAGTCGTGTTACAGCAGACGCCCAAATGCCGATGTCGTCGGCATAGATTGATACTTGAATTGTGTTGCGGAAGCATCTGACTATGCCAACGAGCACTAGGTTGGATAGTGTCGGGCTCAACACTCCGCCTTGCGGTACTCCACGGAACGTTTGGTGTTGAGTCGTGGCGCCATCCTCGGTCAACACGAAGAAATGCCTGTCGGTCAAATAACTGCACAGCCATCGAAAAGTGCGATCACCGATCCCGGCTTCAACCACAGCCCCTGTAATGGCATAATGTGCTATATTATCATAGGCGCCTTTTATGTCAAGGAATAACGCCGCAGTGAGTCGTTTCAGACGTTTTTGATGTTGAACAAACGTGACCAAATCAATGACATTATCTATATATGAGCGCCACGCCGGAAGCCAGCCATAGCATATGGGTACACGTTGTAATTTTCCAGGTACCATTCCAGGCGCGTCAAAATTCTTCTTTCCATTATTTTCCCTATGCAACTGGCCAGTGCGATGGGGCGGTACGATCACAAATCTAACGGTGATTTGTCAGGTTTGAGAAGTGGAACCAAGCGGCTGCATTTCCATTCACGTGGAACCAGACCGCTGCGCCAAGACTCGTTGTATTGATTTAGCAGCATGAGTCGTGCTTTGTGCTCAAGACTGGCGAACGCCACGTAGGTAACCCCATCCGGCCCAGGTGACGAAGAGAATCTCCAAGTCGCCAGTGCCGCTTCAAGCTCCTCCACCGAAAACATTACATCCATGCGGGAATCCCGTGCCGCAGGAGTGGCACGTGGTGTAAGTGCGCGTTGGAGCTGCAAGCTGGCAAGCCTTGAGCATAATTCTTCAGCAATGTAAATTTCTCTGCGACCTTGGTGCAAAGCGAGATATTTGAAAGGAACACGCTGTTGCGGTGATACGCGAAGTCCACGCACGGTTCTTCATATCTGAGATAATCGCTGACGTGGATCCAACGACTCACAGAAACGTTTCCATCTTTGAGACCCTTTGAGACATCAATGCGGCGTTGAATCTTATTTTGCATCCGCCTTGCCTCTCTGAGATCATAGATGGATTTAGTCCTCCTGTATCTTCTTTCAGCCCGCCGGCGAATTGCCCGTAGTCGCTGCAGTTCGGCTTCAAATTCTTCATATTTCGGGGAAGGCTGAAAACCGCGCGCATGGCTTTTTGAATTTCGTGTTCCAGGCTTGAATGGTTCCCTTGCTGACAAACTTCCTCCGTGCGCGACCGAAACGCCTACCAGCCAATTCACCGGAGGGTCGAGGAGGAGCATTTATATAGTGCCTTGGTCTTCAGGTATGTCGGAATATGGTCGCTTCCATGTGATTCGATGTCTGGAAACCATTGCACGTTTCTTTCAAGACGCCGTGAAACCAGGGTTAAGTCTAGGCAGCTGCTGTATGTAAGCCCACGCAAATATGTCGGACTGCCATCGTTGAGGCAGTAAATGTCGCTCTGTGTGGCAAAGGATGCTAGTCTTCTTCCCCTTGAGTTCATCTTCCAACTAACCCAAAGCGGATGGTGAGCATTAAAATCTCCGGTGTGAATCTCCGCCGGGTGTCGCGGATAGCAAGTCGTACAGTCGTTTAGAGTCGAAGCTACTTGAAGGAGCAATGTAAACAGTGAAGAGTGTGAACGTCAGCTTCTTCGTTTTTACAATTAAACGAATGTACTGGTTCTCCTCGTGAGGCGGGACTGCGTGCAACACGTATGTCAGATCACAGCTAATATATACAATGACCTTGCTCACACCACCACAGAGAGAGGACATGAATGCCTCAAAGCCAGAAATGCGTATGACATTCTGCACGTTCGGTTCGCAAATTACGAGGATGGGAAAACGGTTTTCGAAGAGAAAGTGTCTAAAATCTTAAATTCTTGATTTCAGACTACGGGTATTCCACTGCAATAGAAATGCTTTCTTGACTTTCTTTCTGAAGGGCAGCGAGGCGTGGGCCATGGTGCTATGCCATGCTTTCTAGTACTGGAGTCAGCGCGTCCAGTACTTGCAGTGCGCTACAAGCAGCCGGAGTGTCCATATTTTTCAGCAGTAGACGCATGACATTCGTGAGCGATTTGAGCATAGCAATCACTTGTGAATCCTTGTCTCGCATTTGGTACACTGAAGTGACATTTGACTTTAAGTGGCGAGTCATGTGCTGTGGCTCTGGCGCGTGGCACGTCTGCCACACCTCACCTGATGAAGCACGAAGAGAATCGCTGCTTGTTTCGTTGACATTCATGCTTGCTCTTACTGGAGACAGATGGAACAGGAGGAGGCGCTGCCGGACGAGACATTTCCCTTGAACCGGAAGAGGATTTTGTAGACTTTCGTTTCCGGGAGCGATGTCACCTTATCGCTGCAGAAGCATCTCTGTGTGATGATCCGTCTCTGGCCATTTTTCTCATTCTCTGCTCTTTCTTTACGCGTGGACAGTCTTTTGAGGACTCAGCGTGCAAGTCTTGACAATTTGGGCACTTGAGCTCTGTGGCCCGGCAAGTTTCCGCGTCGTGTTGTTCGGAACATTGTGGCCATATTGTTGTAGTTCGGCAGACAGCCCTCACATGTCCAATTTTTTGACACCTTCTGCACTGCAGTGGTTTGGGTACGATAGGTCGTACCACATGCCGAAAGTGCCCGCCCTTTACATGGGATCGTAGGCAGTCACCTTTAAACACGAACCTTACACAGGTCGACTTGCCAAGGCACCGAGCTTATGGTAAGGCAACACCATCTGTCGCAAGTTTGATCAAAATTGGCAGGTCGCTGTCGCTAATCGATGTGTCAATATCCTAAACAACACCAGCCATTGTTTGGTGGTCCTGCGGAATGAGGTAGTGGACATTGATGTTGCCCAGGAGCTTTACTGCCATCAAAGCATTGATTGCGCTTCGGTTATGGACATCAATAGCCAGGACGTTCCTTCGAGTATTAATTCTTATATCTTTGATTTCTCCTGGGACAAGAGCCTCCAGAGAAACTGGAATCGCTTGTCGATTACTGCGGTTGAGCTTGTCGGCAGGTGTGTCCGGCACAAAAAGAATGGTGTGCGCCGATGGCCTTCGCTGTGGCACAACGGGATACTTACTTGACGAAGACCGTCCGTTGATGTTTCTTCTCTTGGCATTCCGGTGTACCGCTCTTTCGAAGCCTTCGTCTCTGAGGCGTCATCGGTTGAGCAGGAGTACAGCACAGTGTCATCGCAGTCAGCTTGACTAAGAGGGCAATTTCTCTTCCTCGGGCCGGTTTCTGCCTAAGCAGTCACGTCGCGTTGGCAGTCTGCCGACTGCACTTCCATTGCCGTTGTAATGCGAGTGGGTCTCCCAGTAAAACACAGGAAAAAGGCGAAAATACTGCAGCGCGAAGAAACAGTGGTCTCTACAAGCATCACTTCGTCTTCCTTTTAGCGTGAGAAAGACGCAGCTTAGTAAATTCCGCCTGAGGTATGTTCTGTGCTAGTCGTCTGTCGCCAGTTTCTTGTCTATCGATATATATGTCCAATAGCATTGTGCAGTGAGAGTCACCGTAGGTGACTATTTTAGATATTTTAATGACTTGTATTTATTTGTATAGTTCCAGAAAAACAGGGCTGTAGCAATGAGAGGGTAAATGCGGATACGTATCGCCATGCAGCATATCGCAGATGACAACAACACAATGAAACACGACACCAAAATGTTACACGAAGCC
This sequence comes from Dermacentor andersoni, assembly GCF_023375885.2. Lineage (NCBI taxonomy): Eukaryota > Metazoa > Arthropoda > Arachnida > Ixodida > Ixodidae > Dermacentor > Dermacentor andersoni. Next base: position 88,419,948 of record NC_092821.1, read on the forward strand.
GAAGAGGCCAAGTTTACGTAAACAATTCTCATATAGCATGAAGCGTTTCGCCAGCACGCGTACTACACTAGTGCCATATTGGACTCTAGCAAATTACTTACAAAAACCAAGTTTTGAAGGTACACTATAAGTTGATAAAAATAACTATAAGGGTTCGTCGCGATTATGCGCTTTGGATAGTCGATGGCGTGTCAAGTCTCTCAAAGTTCAAGCTCACGCGTGCGCAAAGCCGAAAGGGTAAGAATTGTTCATGCATTGCATGTCACTGTGTCTGAGCTCTTTGATTCACTCGTGCTCTTGTGTGCGTGATCCGTTGTTTCAATTGAGCTGCTGCGATCAAAAGAGTGCATATGCTGGCTAAAACATTGTGAAGTAAAGCCAATACAAGGTTAAGAAGTGTCGAAACCACTGTTGACATTTAGTTTGTGAGAGTAACTAGATTGAACTGTGGCACGAAAGTCTACGGGAGCTGCAAGCAGCGCGATTCAGCCAGCATGTGAATGATAGTTAGATAGTTAAACGGCATCGCGACTTTGCAAAGGGCTCATTTTGAAGGAACTGCTGTTTGGAATAATTCAATATATTAAAATTTTTCCAACGGCAGCATTCCAACACAGAACATATAGCACAAAAGCGAGATTTGAAACCATACGCCACGCACGCATGTCCAAGCGGAATCACTACAATTAGCGGTGATTATGCCCGTTCGTAGAGTCTCATTGCCTTCTGCGTTTAAAAAAAAAGTATAGATTGCTCTCAAATTTCGACCATTTAAGTTAGACGAAGCGTGACATAGAAATTATTATTAGGGCTGGTGAGGCAAACAAAACCATGCGGAACCAAATGCCCACGCTAGTAATAATGGATATTACCCAAGCCGTCTAGATAAGGGACGTGCTTGCGACAAAGAGCGTCAAGGTGTGGTGACGCCACGCAAGAAATCCCTGGGAGAGGAGGCAAAAGAGCCCGTGACGAACCAAAAAATTGGTTGTTGTAGAAAGCTGTTGCAGGTAAATCAATAAAAAAAAATTTAGCCAACACGGAACTATTGCTAGGTGTTCTTAATGACTGCCACAACCATTGCCAGTGGTTTAATTCACAAGCAGGAAATTGTAGCTTAAATTCAAGCTCGTTTTGAGTTGTGCTGTAGCAGCTGTAATTATGATTTTTAATCTGTTTCTACATTGGCTGTTATCTTTCAAAGCCAGGCTGAAGCACTGGGGTGCTGCTAAGGGGATGAGCGTTGATGCAACAGTGGACAACATGACCTACCTGCTGACCGAGAAAACACAGGGCGTGTAGAGGTCCAAAAGTCGCACCTAAACAGAACGAAAACAAACTTTGGCGGGCTGGACGTTGCCTATAATGCATGTCTTGGTATATCGAGGCGTGTGGCTAGTTGGGCGCTGCTGCGCCCAGCCTGGCACTAACAGGTTTCTGTGCTTGCTAGTCTCAGAAAGTACTGGACCCAGTACCTACTGACTCTAGTAGCTACTGAGAAATGGCCAATAAACCGCTTGAACTGGGACCAGTAGTAATCCCAGTTGCAATTTTTCCATTTGGTATCTTGTTCAGAGCATAACAGTCGCGATTAGCTGGTGGCAAAACGTGTTTTTTGTCTTTGGTAATGATATAAAAATTAGAATTATGTCACACCTTTCAGCGATTGTAATTTGTCACGTGCGAGATTAAGTCCCTATGGGCGTAGGCATTTAAATTTCTGTACGAGGAATGGCCTCATTTATTTTTTATAGAGGGGATGAACGTAAATTTGTTGCTACTATATGGAGTCTTGCTTTGCCGATGCTGCCACCGTGTTCATTAAAGTGACTGGCTACTGCTTTAAATAAATTGTGCCTTCTATCAGCGCGATGTCTGCCGAGTGTTGTATGAATTTGTTTTCCAATCTTGCCCATGTATTGTCTGCTACATGAGGTACATTTGAGACATTGAGTGAAGGTGAAACATGAAGTTACCTCATGAATGTGTTCTGGTACTTTTCTTTTACTCTAATAGCTGATTGTGTATGTTTGCGTATCGAGCACCTGAGGTGATCAAATGAACCGAATGTTGGGTTCGTTTTTGTCTTGAGTTAGCTATGTGCCACAATGCCCGTGAAATTTGTGGCAGGTTTGAGGTCCACGACACGGTCAAGTTTGGTTATATCTCTGTAGGCCTTCTGAAAGAGATTATTCGGCTGGTTTCTGTTCGATAGTTTCTTCAAAGTGATCGACTCGGTTTATGTGACCTTCGTTTTCCACGCATATGCGACATAGTCTGTTGGCTTTGACCTTTGAAGATACCCTGTTTGTAATGTCTGTGATGGTGGATTGTAGGTCCACCACCACACACACTTACAATTTACTACAATGCTTACAATTTGTAAGTATTGTTTGTACTGTCAAAAGACTTCTTATACGTATTTGCCTTTAGCGTACCCTATATACTCAACATACCGTATTTACTCGATTCTAAGCACCCCCTTTTTTTCACGATCGCGATGCCCAAAGTAAAAGGGGGGTGCTTAGATACGAAAAATCTAGAATGACCGCCCCCTTCCTCTTTTTGCTGCGACATCACGACGATACGGGTGCGAGAAATAACATTTTATTTTGCAAACATTCAAAAAAAAAATCGATGCAGACAGCCAACCCACAGCTTGTGTCGGATGCTCGGTTACTATCACTGCCACTCGAGTGCGTCGCATCGCTTGAACCGCCACTCTCGGTAACCAAGAGCAGGTCGTATACCGTTCCGTCGAAGTGGTTTGCGATCGAGCACTTCTTAAGATTTGACCACAACGTCCACTTGGACCCGCTTCCACGCGTCCGAAATTCACTTTGCCATGGTTGATGGGGACGCTTTCTGCAGCTCTTGCCGTACAGCCGTACAGTCCGGCTGTACGGCGTACTCGAGCCGCGGACGCCGTGCCACCTCGGGACTCCGACGGCTCCGGCTCGATGACAGAGTGAGCAAGCGCGCTTGACGGCCTTGGCCACACGCTCTTCCTAACAAATAGGGGGGTGCTTAGATTGGCATGCAAACTTTTTTCCCAGTTTTCTCGCGAAAATAGAGTAGGGCGCTTAGAATCGGGGGGTGCTCAGAATCGCGAAAATACGGTATATTGCTGCGCCCAGAAGTTTATGCGCTCAGTTGGAAACTCGGGCGTGAATTTTATTGTTGGGTGGAAAGAGTTTGGAAATGTTACAAATTGATCTATACTTTCCTCGCCATTTCCTCATAATATATCGTCTATGTATCGTAAGTACGTGTACGACTTGTCTGTGCAGCAAGGTAAGAAATCTGTTTCTAAGTCCCCACGTATATGTTCACGACGTTAGCGCAAAATGTGTACGCACACTAGTGCCGTGTATTCGTAGGTAGCGAGTGTCTTCAAATTCAAAACAGATATATGTCAGAGGCAATTCAAGAAGAGATAAGTAGACAAATAAAATGTTGTGCACTGTATGTCAGAGTTTCATTTATCGAAGATATGCCATGGGCGATAGGAATGTTATCTCATAAGGCCGTGATGTCTATTAGGGCGAGAATAATGTTTTAGGGTAGTGTGCCATTGCTGTAATGCCCTCTATTATTTTCAGTAGGTGGCCAGCCTCTTGTACAAACGGCGAGACTGTTGTGGGTAATTTGTCAAGGAAGTAGTCGAGATATATGTGGAGCGGCTCTCAGTCAGGGTGTTGTTATCTGAGACTCTTGGGCTTCCTGAGATATTGGTGGTGTATAATTCAGCGGATAGTATTTTGTGAATTTTCAGCAGGAATTAAACTCGTTCGTAGTTTCGCTGCTTGCTTCTTTTTTAATCTGAAAGTGCATGTTATCAGTTCATCGGCTAAGGGGATTTCATTCTGTTGGTAATTGTCAGGTGTATGGTACTGTTGGACATTGCCTGGCTTACAGTAGTGTTTAGAGTTGTCTAGTTGCCTGTAAGCCTCGATCATACGCTTCTATAATGACCAAATAACTATACTTCAACCGTATCACCGCCAACGCCGCCAAGGACCAGCGAACAAGCCGCAGGCTAGAACAATTGCCGTCGGAGCACGGACTTCTACCTGAGCGGACCAGGAAGATAGTGGGCATGTCAACTGCCACAATGACGGACGCAGCACCCTCTGCAGCCACCATACTGAAGCAGCCCAGGGAGCCACCTATCTTCCGTAGAGCTTCGTCAGACGACCCAAAAACCTAGCTCCAGACACTCGAAAGGATGTCAGCCTTCAATAACTGCACCTTTGTGGATAAGCTGGGCCATGTGTACTTCGCCTTGGAAGATGCCGCGAGTACTTGGCTCGAGAACTGGAAGTCTACCCATACAACGTGGGACCTGATTCGTAGTAACTTCCTTAGGACCTTTACGAGCGTTGTTGAAAGAGAAAGAGCCGAAGTTCTCCTGGAAGCCCGAGTGCAACTGCCTTACGAGAACGTTGCCATTTTTACGGAAGAAATGACCCGTCTTTACCGCCACGCTGACAAGGAAATGCCCGAGGAGAAGAAACTTGGTCTCCTCATGCGTGGCATGAAGCATTAACTTTTCGCCGGAGTGATACACACCCACCGGAAATCGTAGAAGAGTTTCTTCTCGAGGCCACCAACATGGCGAAAAGACTCGAAATTCGGAGCAGGCAGTTCAACCGCCACATGATCCCAACAAACTACGCCGAAGTTCAACCAGTGGGCAACGACGACCTGCGCGAGAGATCGCGCAGGTCGCAAGAGGATCTGCGCAAGAGGATCTGCAAAGGATGTACCCACGATCGCAGCCTCACGTTGCTTCAATCTCTGACGTCGTGCGAGAAAAATTCCTGCATTCATCATCGGGAATTCCCGAAGGGCCACCGGAATCGCCCCAGGCCCGCCTGAAGCGACGAACTACGTCGCCGTCGCCCGCCGTCAATGTAGCTCTCCGCGCTAGCACGAGTTCCCCGTAACACCGCAGTTCTTCGTCCGCCCCCGCCGCCAAAAGTTCGCCTACCCGTCGCCCGTCTCAACTACGCATGGAAGAAAGACGTCTGGCGGACTCCTGGCCACTGCGGAGAAGCGGGCCACGTCTACCGCCGGTGGCCATATACCGCGAAATGGGACTACGAGGATTCGCCGTTACCACGCGGTATATGGGTGGTTCCCTCGGCTGCTTCAGTATGATGGCTGCAGGGGATGCTGCGTCCGTCATTGCGGCAGTTGACATGCCTACTATCTTCCTGGTCCGCTCAGGTAGATGTCCGTGCTCCGGCGACAATTGTTCTAGCCTGTGGCTTGTTCGCTGGTCCTTGGCGGCGTTAGTGGTATCTTTGGTATCTTTGGTATTTTTGGTGTTGGTGTATCTGTGGCTTGGTTCACGGTTTTGCGGAGCGTCCGGAACATGAACGCACAAGCACCTCCACCAGATGTCCCGTAGTAGGGACGGTGAAAAAACGCAGCAAAAAACTGTGAATAGCTTGACTAATTTATTACTGGGCGAACCTTCGACCACAAAGCAAGTTACATTCAAAGCGCAGCGGTAGCGGCTCGGCAATCGTCGGAAATTTCATCAATGGGTCAAGCCGCGTCGGCTTATACATCACTCGTCGAAGGTTCTAGTGTAATCGCTGGTGCCCGCGGGATTTCGAGAAGCTACTACACAATTAGTGTCGCAGATGCAATCTGATAGTACAAGGTTCGGCCAGGACATACACAACAGATAGATTGCAGGATAACATTCGCGTAAGTTCCAAATCATGCAGGCGTGCGTTGCGCTCAGGATAACGTTTAACATTTGTCAGCCGATGAACAGCGACCTCCGCCGAAAGATAAACAAGCGCGCATGTCAATATATATATATATATATATATATATATATAGATATATACAGTAAACTCTCAGTTGTACGAACGTCGGTTTATCGAATATTTCAGAATAACGAACTTTTTAAGAATCCCCGGCAGTTTTCCTATAGATTCTATGCAAAAATGTTTCACTTAAACGATTTTCGGAAGTAAATATTTCAATTTAACGAACTCGCTCAGAGGACAAAGGCTTATTTTTACGTTATTTTTACGATCGGCAATGTAACGTCGCTGGCGCTACAGCGCCCTTGGGGCGAAGCGGCGGCGCGGAAAACGAACGGCAATGGGGCGTGGCCTCCGAGATCGCCCGCACAAAACGAGCAAGCATGTAATCTCGGAGGCCATGAACAAAGTAACATCGCCGAGCCAGTTTCAAGCCCCATAACTCTAGCTGAGGTTGTAGGATACATTGGAAAGTTGAGAGACTGTATCTCAACAGCAAGCTGTGCCAGAAGAAGTGTACAAAAACATTGACTCTTTGGACAGTTTTGTTACTTCCTGTGCTATAAAAGTACAAGTGCAGAAGAAGATTACAGATCTTTTTTTCTAAGTGAGAAAGGCAGCATTATAACTGTTATGAACCTTGTACTTGTTGATATGTACAAATTACATTTCACACATTTCTAACACTATGGCTGCGATGTCTTTCGCTCCATGAATTGCACTTCCAACTTTTGACCCTGTATGCCATGTTTTAGGTTGCTCTAGTGAATATTCAGTTTAGTGAACTTTCAGTTAAGTGAACTATTTCCTTGGGTCCCTTGAAGTTCACTCAAGTGAGAGTTCACTGTATATACCGCTAATGGCCATCGGTCATTATCCCTCCTAATTACATGTCCTGCCCATGCCCATTTCTTTTTCTTCATTTAAACTAAGATGGCATTAGCTCGCGTTTGTTCCCTCACCCAATGTGCCCTCGTCTTATCCCTTAACGTTACACCCATCATACTTTTTTCGATAGCTCGTTGCGTCGTCCTCAATTTAAGTAGAAACCTTTTCGTAAGCCTCGAGGTTTCTGCCTCGTACTTGAGTACTGGTAAGGCACAGCTGTTATACACTTTTCTCTTGATGGATGATGGCAACCTGCTGTTCATGATCTGAGAGTGCCTGCCAAACGAACCCCAGTCAATTCTTATTCTTCTTATTATTTCAGTCTCATGATCCGGATCCGCGGTCACTACCTGTCAATACAAAAATTTCGTCCCTATTCCTACGGCCGCCATTTCACAATTGTGACAGACCACCATGCTCTGTGTTGGTTGCCGTGCCTGAAAAACTTGTCTGGACGCCGTGGCCGTTGAGTACTGCGCTTGCAGGAATATGGCTTCATTGTCACGTATAGGACCAGCAAACAACACCAAAATATCAATGCTTTATCGTGCTGCCCGCTGTCGCCAAACGCCCATGCTTCACCTACGGTCTGCAGGTCACCATATATACAAACGCCCAAGCATGCGCCCAATAGCCCGGTGCCGTCGGTTGCCTCAGTTGACTTTCTTCCGTCTTCTGACTTCGTCCCGTTCCAACGTAGTGATTCCATGCTGCCATACGCTGATCGACTGACTCACTGGCTTAGCGCGACCTTTCAGCAGTCGTTTAAGACTATAACTTTCATGTTTCAAACTTGAAGGTGGAGCGTTATTTCGATTAATTTATAATCCTTCTGGTAACCAATGGGTCCCATCCATACTTCCCTCACGTCGACTCCAAGTTTTAAAAGTGTTTGACGATGACGCGATGGCTGGCCACTTGGGCTTTAATAACACCTACGACCGCATCAAAACGCGCTATTTCTGGCCGGGCCTCTCCACCTCAGTCACCGAGTACGTTAACTCTTGCCCGTCATGCCAAAACAGAAAACGCTCGACGTCCCTTCCAGCCGGTCCTTTGCTGTCTCTGCAATGCCCGTCTGCCCCTTCGAATTTGCGGGTATAGACTTATACGGATCCCTCCCGCTGACGTACGTTGGTATTTCTGAGGGACCGCGGCAAGGCATTTCTTGCGCATGTGCTTCGTGAAGTCCTTCAGGCCTGTCACACCTCCCATAAGACCATATTAGCGTGCTATCCACAGACAAATGGTCTTACAGAGCGTTTTCATCAAACTTGTATCCGATAGGACGCCTGCGTGTGTTCGACCCGATCACAAAAACTGGGACACCACGTTACTTTTCGTCACGTTTGCTTAAGTACTGCCATCCCACGCACAACTATTTACAGTACCTCCTTCCTCATGTACGGTCCCACACCATCTTTCGTCTGTGACACCATATTCCTTCCACCACCTGCTGCTGCATCCACGTCGATTCGAGAAAAATTTGCTGCTAGCACAGCCCGCTGCCGTGAAATTGCCCACGCGAACAACGCTACCATTCAGGACAAAAGGAAAGTTCACTGCGGTGCGGCGCGTTCCTTCGTTCCACGCATGCGAAGAAGTTATTTTGTACGACTCATCTTTTGGCTCGTGTGGCTTCGGCTCTGTCTCGAGGGGTTGCACTGAAATAAATGCATCGCGTCGATCGACCCGTCTCGCAATATATATTGCAATATATAAAGCAGCAACAGGGAAATGGTTTGAAGAGCGCTTTTTTATAATTTATTTTTTCTTACGCGGAAGCAATGTTCGTTTATGTGAAAAAAAGAGGAGAACCTCATTTCTTTTTTTTTTATTTTCTTCGCTAAGGTATACTAAGAGCCAGCTCTTTGCACGGGTCACTTCAGCTTCTCACAGAATGCCTTGCGCTATGCAATGCATAACGTCCGCGTGTGCTTTAAGGTCCAACTTAGGCCTTTTCAATGAACGAACCCGAGTCTGGACAACACTCGTAGCTTCAAGCCCGAGTCTGGCCTGGGCCCACGGTTTCAAGCCTGGGCCCCATCCGGGCCCGCTAAAGAGCGCTTCAGACGGCCCGGGCCCGTGTAATGCTCTATGCTGCGGTTTCGGCACAGGTGACATATCCTGATTTCAGTCTCTGGTGGCAAGTGAGCATAACACAGGGATAAGAAATTTTGCGTTGTTCTAACAGAAATTAAAGAAAAAAGATACTTGGTGTATGCGAAACTATTTACTGCGAGACAGCTGCGAAGCCTCAACGGTTTATTTAGCAGGTCGCTCGCTGAAGATTATCACGCTGGCCATGATGATGAATATAGACAGATGAAGCAGATGAAGGAGTAATGTAATGCTCACACAATTTCTCCCGCTCGTGGAAGCGGCCAACGTGGCCGCTGGTTATGGCGGCAAACGCTGTATGAAAGGCTTTAAACGCGAAACATGCACGATCTCTGTGGCACGGCAGCGGCCGTCCAAAGGCGGAACAACTGGAGTGACACGATAGTCAACTGGCGAAGTCTGTCCACGAACAATGTAGGGCACGATAAAGCGACACTGAAATTTCTCGCACAAGCCAGGAGCGCAAACTGGGGTCCACAGTAACACTTCGTCTCTAGGGTGGAAGGAAACGACACTGAGATCCATCATAGCGAGTTTTCCGGTCTTGTTGACTGGCGTCGGTGTTGAGGCGGGCACGTTGGCGACACCGGGCAATGCTGGAAACGAACTGCTCACACATTGATGTGGACGAGGGCACGGGGACACCGAAGAAAGAAACGTCGAGGATAGTGATAGGTTGACGACCATACACAAAGAAAAAAGGCGAGTACCTCGTACTACGTCGGACGGCCGCGTTGTATGCGAAAGTGTCGAATGGTAGAATGCCATCCCAATTGGTGTTGTCAGGGTTGATGCACATTGATATGCCGGACAGCGTGCGATAAAAGCGCTCTGTGAGACCATTAGTTTGAGTGTGGTAGCTGGATGGTATTGGACGCACGGAGAACATCGTCGAGAACATCGCCGCGGTCACTGAAAAGGACGCGTGGGGCTCCAGGCTGTAAAAAGATGGGTTCCAAGAAAAAGGCTGCAACCTCTTCTGCGGATCCCAAAGATACTGCGGCTGTTTCAGCGTACCGTGTCAAGTGGTCTACAGCTGCGATGATCCATCGTTTACCGCCATTGGTTAAGGATAGCGGTCCATAGAAGTCGATACCAACGACTGCGAAAGGAGCTTTAGGACACGGGGCTGGTTGGAGCAGTCCCGCCGGAAGTGAGGTCAGTCGTTTGCGGTGTTGGCAGAGCGAACAGGAATCCACGTATTTCTCTACATTGGTTGCAAGTCCAGGCCAAGAGAAGCGGCTGCGAATTCACTCAAAGGTTTTATGGAAACCAAAGTCACCGGCAATGGGATCGTCGTGAAAGGTCTCCAGTATCTGGGCCCGAAGTAATCGGGCAACGACAGGAACCCAACGGTGTCCTTCGGGATTAAACACGTACCTGTATAACATCGAATTTTGGGTCTTGAAGCTCTTCAACTGCGACGGAGCCGAGTATTAGGTGTTCATTAGATGATCCGTGCATTAGATGATTATTAGATGATCCGCGAATACGTTGCATGATGGAGTGGCTGTAGGAGTCATTACGTTGGCAAGAGGCAAACGTATGAGAATGGCTGGATGGGAGCCGGTCGAGAGCTGCGAGCGAAAGGAATGCAGGCGACGCGTCCTGCGGTTTCCTCACGGAAGGTGTTAAGCAAGCAATGTTTGAAGACGGTGGTAGGGTACAACGAGAGAGAGCATCGGCATCCTGGTGTTTCTTTCCAGACTTGGAGGTGACGTCGAAGTCGTATTCTTGTAAACGAATTATCCAACGGCCGGTACGTCCCGTTAAATATTTTAGAGTCGCCAACCAGCACAAAGCGTGGCGATCAGTAACAACCGTAAATTGGTGGCCGTGCAGATAAAGCCGAAATTTTCGGAGGGACCAAACAACAGCGAGACACTCTTGCTCGGTAATCGTATAATTTTTCTTACGCTGTTAGTGTGCGACTGGCGTATGCAACCACACGTTCTTTGGGATTTTGCTGACGTTGCAAAAGAACAGCACCGATTTCGTGGCCGCTGGCGTCAGTATGTAGAAGAGTGGGTGCGGCACGTGTTGCCGAAATGACAAAGCACATGTTCGGACGTGAGGGCACGATGGAGGGCGTCAAAAGCAATTTTGTCATTCGTCTAACCATACGTAGGGAGCTCCAGAAGGAAGGAGTTGATGGAGCGGCGCCGCAATGGTGGCAAAGTTACGTATGAAGCGCCGGAAATACGAAGCTAGGCCAAGGAAGCTACGCAAGACTTTGGCGCGTTGAGGCCTGGTGAAGCGGAGGACAGCAGTAATCTTGTCGGGGTCGGGTCGAAGGCCCTCCTTGCTGACAAGGTGTCCGAGAACTTTAATGGTTTGCTGGCGAAGTCGCATTTTTTTGTATTCAGCTGAAGGCCAGCAGCTGAAGGCCAGCAGCTGAGAGGCATATCAGGACTTCGTCGAGGCGCTGCAAGTGCTGATGGAAGGTCGATGAAAATATGATGATGTCGTCAAGGTAGCATAAGCAAGTCTTCCACTTAAGGCCCCGTAGTACGGTGTCAATCATCCGCACAAATTTGGCGGGAGCATTACACAGGCCAACAGGCATTACGTTAAATTCGTAAAGTCCATCGGGTGTGGCAAAGGCGGTTTTTTCCTTGTCTTCTTCGTGCATAGAGATCTGCCAGTATCCGGACCGTAGATCAAGGCTCGAGAAATACTCCGCGCCTGTAATGAATCTAACGTATCATCGATTCGGAGCAGTGGATGTACATCATTGCGGGTTATTTTGTTCAAGCCACAGTAATCTACGCAAAATCGCACTGAGCCGTCGTTCTTACGCACCAAAACAACAGGTGATGACCAAGGGCTTGAGGAAGGGCTGATTAGGCTACGTTACAGCATGTCGCCAACGTGGGTATTGATGATCTGGCGTTCAGCGGAAGAAATGCGATGTGTGTCCGCGAATACCGCAATAATAACAAATGGGGCGGGGCGTAGGCTCGGTAGTGTAAAATGCTGTGGCAGGCGGACGGGGTGCTAGAGTCGCCAGATGGTTGGGAGCAGTAGGAGGAGCAGGAGGCACTGTCCGAACGAACGCGGTTGCATAGCCGTAACCTGAGCATACCAGGTCGATAGCGAAGGAGGGGCACAGCTCGCAGCGCAGGTCATGGGGGAGAGCTCCTCTTTGATGATGTCGCTCAGGCCAGGAACCGATGGTTGAGGCTGGAGAACGGTGGGACTGAGCAGGCCACATGCTTGGAGCTCTTCGCGTATGAGAGTGCGAATCAGGATACGCAGGTCCGTATCCAAGGAAGGAGGCGCGTCACCGGCGGCAGGTTGTAAACGGGTGGCCTGCAGTGCGTCCAGATGTTGGCAAGTCACGATCACATCGTTAACGGTATTCGGATTCTTGATCTCCAGTGCGTTGAACGTGACATAGGCAATGCCCTTTAGGATATCACGAACATGAAACAGTTTGAAATACAAACATTATAATTAAGGAAGCAGATAATGGTGAAAGTATAATTATTTGGCCATTATAGAAGCGTATGATCGAGGCTTACAGACAACTCAACAACCATAAACACTACTGTCAGCCAGGCAATGTCCAACTCTACCATACACCCTGACAATTACTAACAGACTGTAATTCCTCTTAGCCGAAATACTGATAACATGCACTTTCAGAGAAAAGAAGAAACAAGCAGCGAAACCACGGGCGCTTTTCCCCCCTGCCGAAAATTCACAAGATACTATCCGCTGAATTATACACCAACAATATCTCAGGAAGTCAATAGTCTCAAGTAACAACACCCTGACCGAGAACCACTTCACATATTTCTTAGCTAATTCCTTGACGAATTCCACTCAACACTCCCGCCTTTGTATAAGACACTGCCCAGCAACTAAAAATAATACAGCACATTAGACTAACAGCACACTACCCCCAAACCATTATTGTCGCCTCACTAGACTTCACGGCCTTATAAAATTATAAGTTTAGTATATAGGGTAAATTAAAGACAAATACGTATAAGAAGTCTTTTGACAGTACAAACAATACCTACAATATACAATCCACCACCACAGACATTGCAAACAAGGTATCTTCAAGGGTCAAAGCCACAAGACTACATCGCATATGCGTAGAAAACGAAGAATACATAAACAGAATCGATCATTTTGAACAAACTTTTCAACAGAAGCACCCAAATACTCTCCTTCAGAAGGTCTATGCAGATATAACCAAACATGACCATGTCGCGGGCCTCAAACCACACCCTTAGAACAGGAAGCCACAACACCTGTTCTGAATACCGAATTGTCAAACGAACGACCAAACGTCAGCAGCATTCCCTGAAAATACTACCCAGTGGTCACTAATACTTGAAGACTTGAAAAATTATAGACCGATCAGCTTACTGTCCGTTGCCTACAAAGTATTTACTAAGGTAATTGCAAATAGAATCAGGAACACCTTAGACTTCCGCCAACCAAAGGACCAGGCAGGATTCCGTAAAGGCTACTCAACAATAGATCATATTCACACTATCAATCAGGTGATAGAGAAATGTGCGGAATATAACCAACCACTATATGTAGCTTTCATTGATTATGAGAAAGCGTTTGATTCAGTCGAAACCTCGGCAGTCATGGAGGCATTGCGGAATCAGGGTGTAGACGAGCCGTACGTAAAAATACTGAAAGATATCTATAGCGGCTCCACAGCCACTGTAGTCCTCCATAAAGAAAGCAACAAAATCCCTATAAAGAAAGGCGTCAGGCAGGGAGATACGATCTCTCCAATGCTATTCACAGCATGTTTACAGGAGGTATTCAGAGACCTGGATTGGGAAGAATTGGGGATAAGAGTAAATGGAGAATACCTTAGTAACTTGCGCTTCGCTGATGATATTGCCTTGCTTAGTAACTCAGGGGACCAACTGCAATGCATGCTCACTGACCTGGAGAGGCAGAGCAGAAGGGCGGGACTAAAAATTAATCTGCAGAAAACTAAAGTAATGTTTAACAGTCTCGGAAGGGAACAGCAGTTTACGATAGGTAGCGAGGCACTGGAAGTGGTAAGGGAATACATCTACTTAGGACAGGTAGTGACTGCTGATCCGGATCATGAGAGTGAAATAATCAGAAGAATAAGAATGGGCTGGGGTGCGTTTGGCAGGCATTCTGAGATCATGAACAGCAGGTTGCCATTATCCCTCAAGAGAAAAGTTTATAACAGCTGTGTCTTACCAGTACTCACGTACGGGGCAGAAACCTGGAGGCTTACGAAAAGGGTTCTACTTAAATTGAGGACGACGCAACGGGCTATGGAAAGAAGAATGATAGGTGTAACATTAAGGGATAAGAAAAGAGCAGATTGGGTGAGGGAACAAACGCGCGTTAATGACATCTTGGTTGAAATCAAGAAAAAGAAATGGGCATGGGCAGGACATGTAATGAGGAGGGAAGATAACCGATGGTCATTAAGGGTTACGGACTGGATTCCGAGGGAAGGGAAGCGTAGCAGGGGGCGACAGAAAGTTAGGTGGGCAGATGAGATTAGGAAGTTTGGAGGGTCAACATGGCCACAATTAGCACATGACCGGGGCAATTGGAGAAGTATGGGAGAGGCCTTTGCCCTGCAGTGGGCGTAACCAGGCTGATGATGATGATGATGATGATGGTCACTAGTAACCTGAACTTAAAAGATAGTTCCAGCCCGGCTCAATGTAGCCTTCAAACGCGCCCCCCCCCCCCCCCCCCCCATTTCAAAGGCATTCCTTCACATAGCAAACTCAAGGCAAAAGCAAATCCAACATTCGGTTCATGTGACCATGCCAGGTGCTCCAACGCAAACATATACGATCAGCCATTAGAGTAAAATAAAAGTACCAGATTACATTGATGAGGTAACTTAACGTTCCACTTTCACTGCAATGTCTGAAATGTGCCTCATGTAGCAAACAATACATGGACAAGAGCGGACAACAAATTCGTACAACACTCGGCAGCCATCGTGCAGATAGAAGGCAGAATTTATTTTAAGCAGTGGACAGGCACTTTAATGAACTCGGTGGCAACATCGGCAAAGCGAGGCTCAATATAGTAGCAGCAAATTTACGTTCATCCCCTCGAGAAGAAATAAATGAGGCCATTCCTAGTACAGACCTTTAAATACCTACGCCCATATGGACTTAATCTCGCACGTGACAAATTACAATCGGTGAAAGGTGCGACATAATTGAAATTTATATATCATTACCAAAGACAAAAACCACGTTTTGCCACCAGCTAATCGTGACTGTTATGCTTTGTACAAGATACCAAATGGAAAATTTGCAACTGGGATTACTACTGGTCCCAGTTCAAGCGGTTTATTGGCCATTTCTCAGTAGCTACTAGAGTCAGTAGGTACTGGGTCCAGTACTTGCTGAGACCAGCAAGCACAGAAACCTGTTAGTGCCACGCTGGGCGCAGCAGCGCCCAACTAGCCACACGCCTCGATATACCAAGACATGCATTATAGGCAACGTCCAGCCCGCCAAAGTTTATTTTCGTTCTGTTTAGGTGCGACTTTTGGACCTCTACACGCCCTGTGTTTTCTCGGTCAGCAGGTATGTCATGTTGTCCACTGTTGCATCAACGCTCATCCCCTTAGCAGCACCCCAGTTCAGCCTCGCTTTGAAAGATAACAGCCAATGTAGAAACAGATTAAAAATCATAATTACAGCTGCTACAGCACAAATCAAAACGAGCTTGAATTTAAGCTACAATTTCCTGCTTGTGAATTAAACCACTGGCAATGGTTGTGGCAGTCATTAAGACAACCTAGCAATAGTTCCGTGTTGGCTAAATTTTTTTTATTGATTCACCTGCAACAGCTTTCTACAACAACCAATCTTTTGGTTCGTCACGGGCTCTTTTGCCTCCTCTCCCAGGGATTTCTTGCGTGGCGTCACCACACCTTGACGCTCTTTGTCGCAAGCACGTCCCTTATCTAGACGGCTTGGGTAATATCCACTATTACTAGCGTGGGCATTTTGTTCCGCATGATTTTGTTTGCCTCACCAGCCCCGATAATAATTTCCTTGTCACGCTTCGTCTAACTTAAATGGTCGAAATTTGAGAGCAGTCTATACATTTTTTTTAAACGCCGAAGGCAATGAGACTCTACGAACGGGCATAATCGCCGCTAATTGTAGTGATTCCGCTTGGACATGCGTGCGTGGCACATGGTTTCAAATCGGGCTTTTGTGCTAAATGATCTGTGTTCGAATGCTGCCGTTGGAAAAATTTTAATCTATTGAGTTATTTCAAACAGCAGTTTTTTGAAAATGATCCCTTTGTAAAGTCGCGATGTCGTTGAAAGCCAGAAGGAATGCCCATGCACTAACTGTCATTCACATGCTGGCTCAATCGCGCTGCTTGCAGCTCCCATAGACTTTAGTGCCACAGTTCAGTCATGGTACTGTCACAAACTAAAGGTCAACAGTGGGTTCGCCACTTCTTAACCTTGTATTGGCTTGACTTCACGATGTTCCAGCCAGCATACGCTCTTTTTTGATCAGAGCAGCTCAGTTGAAAAAATGAATGACGCACACAACAGCACGAGTGCGTCAAAGAGCTCAGAGACACTGACATGGAATGCATGAAGAATTCCTACCCTTTCGGCTTTGTGCACGCATGCACTTGAACTTTCAGAGACTTGAAACGTCATCGACTCTCCAAATCGCATGAACGAGACGAACCCCTATAGTTACTTTCATCAACCTATAAAGTACCTACAAAAATTGACTTTTGTAAGTAATTTACTAGATTCCAATATGGCACTAGTGTAGTACGCGTGCTGGTGGTACAACGCTTCATGCTATATGAGAATTGTTTACATAAACTTGGCCTCTCGACTTCGCGCAACATTTTGGTTTCCTGTTTCATCGTGTTATTTCGATCTTCCATATGCTGCTTGGCGATGCGCATCCGCATTTACCATCTAATTGCTACAGTCGTGTTTTTTTTTAATATACAAGCCAATAAAATATCTAAAATAGTCACCTACGGTGACTCTCACTACCCAATGCTTGTGCACATATATCGATACACATGCTCAGACGGGTCGAAACTTACTTACTAGTCGATATTGCAAAAGAGAACGGAGTTACAGTCAAGGTAAACCACTTCAATATTTCAATGTAACTTGCGACGGACGACTAGCACACAACACACCTGAGACGAATTCACTCAACGGCGTCTTTCTCACGCAACTTTTTAGCCAGAACTCTAGTTGACATCTACCTAAAGCGAATGATGCTGGGTGTATTTGGCTCATTAACAATGTTTGTGTGCATAAGAAGTATGGCTTTCGAGTTATGAATGTTAGTATTAAAAACAGCCCGTTTCTTTATTAGACTTCTTCTGCCTCAGTGGGCTTGAATTTCACAGCCATCTGTATTTTTCCAAATGCAGACGGCAATAAAATTTGGCGAACTGACATAGGACGCTATAACATAAAGATATTCCAAACTTTTCTATTCCAATCCTGCAATCAGCCCTCCCCGATTGGTGAAAAAATGTTCGGACCATCCCTACTTCGCTTGTCTGTCACGCGACGTCACGAAAACGGCGAAATATTGATATAATATGTGCACACAGATTATACGTGATTATACCAAACGAATGAATCATAATTATTTATGATTCGACGCCGTGAAAACCGTGAAAGCTCACCGCGTCAAAGTGACGTGTACGCATTCATACACATTCATGCGCATTCAGGTGCATTCGTATGCCGAAAAAAACAGAATTTTTTTCTGAATAGCCGAGAAGTGCCCCGTTCCAAAAGGAATAGAAGATGGCTGCCCACCAATCGGTCAGGCACTCGCAATTCACATCTTTCCGTGAACATGGATTTTTTTGCGTATAATAAACATTTTTTTGCGTGGCAGTAATGCGTTATCGATGCATTTCGGCACGTATACGACATCACTCTGCCAACTCTTCCTTGCTTAGGATGCGTTTTAGTGCATTTTGGCCTTCCGTTGCACGCCGCGGTGATTTTCGATCAGCCACCGCAAGCTAAGCAAGGGGTATCGGACCAATCGCTGACGCCAGCACCCCCCTTCTCATCCGGTTATCTAATTTCATTGTGCTGCCTCGGCTTCATCGAAACTCTCTTCACCTGAGCGTGCTACTGGCCTCTCCTCAGCCAATTAGATAAGAAAAACTGCTCAACGTAGACAATGCTATTTGCACTGAAAGCAAAATAAACTGACATCCTTTAAACGAGAAGCGCGCTATATTGGGAGAGAGAGAGACAGAGAAAAGAAGAGTAGGAAAGGCAGGGAGGTCAACCAGAACAGCATCCGGTTTGCTACCCTACACTGGGGGTGGGCGAAAGGGGAATAGAAAGAGGAAGAAAGGGAGAGAGTAAGCACTGAGTACGTGTGGGAGGGACACCATACACAAGGACACTATAAACGGTCTGTTAAGCCCATGCACTTCAAGTACCGCACTAGTGCACGAATCGCTTTTCGAGCCAGTGACGGGTGTGGCCACGGTCCGAGTATCTTTGACTCGGTGAACGGTCTCGAGTCCAGTCTGCGTAAAGTTTCCCGCATAGAGAGGCGTTGGACATCGTAGCTAGGGCAGGTACACAATAGGTGCTCGATGGTCTTCTCGAACCCACAGGAGTCGCACATCGGGCTCTCGGCCATTGCCATACGGTAGGAGTATGCGTTCGTGAACGCCACTCCCAGCCACAAGCGACACAACAAGGTTGCTTCGCCGCGGGAAAGGCTAGATGGCAGTTGTAGCCGTAGCGTGGGGTCCAGTTTACGTAATCTGCAATTGAAGGCACTTGAAATCCAGAGATCTTGGGACTTCTTGCGCGCAAGTAGGCGAAGTTCTCTGGCAGCGTCCGCCCTCGCCAGAGGTGTTGGACGCGTCTTGGTATCTTAGTGGGCACACCGGGCAGCCTTGTCAGCTAGGTTGTTGCCGACGATGCCACAGTGAGC
Organism: Dermacentor andersoni; assembly: GCF_023375885.2. Classification (NCBI taxonomy): domain Eukaryota; kingdom Metazoa; phylum Arthropoda; class Arachnida; order Ixodida; family Ixodidae; genus Dermacentor; species Dermacentor andersoni. The sequence continues at coordinate 88,438,717 of NC_092821.1, forward strand.
AGGAATCCACTGAGATATAATGTGGTGTCCTCTTTCCAGAGCATGGTGGTGCAGTTCCCTGATGTCAGATGTCATTTGCTCGTAAGTTCTATGACGTAATGCGGACTTGATGCTGTGAAGGGCTGCCTTAGAGTCACAAAATATGACCCATTTCTTTGTTGGCTCTTCGTTGATGTACATCATAGCGGAATGGAGAGCTGCAAGTTCTGCCGATGTAGATGTAGTCGTGTGCGACAATTTGAATTTAACTGTAACGTTCTTGGCTGGAACGACGAATGCGGCAGTTGAGCTGGTAGGTGAGGTCGAACCATCGGTATATATATGTATGCGGTCATGATACGTCTGGTGCAGTAATAGGAGCGTAAGTTGCTTCAGAGCCGGCGATGGATGATTGCACTTTTTTGTAATTCCAGGAATAGCAAAATTCACTTGAGGCTGTCGCAGGCACCACAGGGGGGGAGGAAGGCTTCGCCGCTGGTGTAAAAGATGCCGGTATGTACTCTTGATGAGCGCTAATCACCCGTGAAAAGGTCGCTTGAGGTCTCTCGGCTGGTAGGGAGGCCAAATGATGGTCGGGGATCCTTGACAGATGGCGAATGTGCGCTCTGAGAGAGTCGGCAGCTACATGTGTCTGGATTGTATGGTCTCCTGCGATGGCGATTGTTGCCGCTGTTGAGGTGCACCGAGGCAGCCCTAAACACGTGCGTAGGGCTTGACCTTGTATGCTCTCCAAGGCGCGAAAGTTCGTCTTGCATGCATTTGACAACACTGGTAGGCTGTAACGTAGGAGTCCGAGAAACAAAACCCTGTACAGCTGCAACATAGAATGGACTGGTGTACCCCAGTTTTTCCCGCATAGAAATTTGAAGACCTGAGCAACGGCGACTAGCTTCTTCTTCAGATAGATGCAGTGAGGGCTCCACGAGAGGTTGCGGTCAATGATGACGCCGAGAAAGCGATGCGTCTTAACATAGAATACAGCTTGACCACTGATGGTAACAGGATACGATGACATTTGTTTCCGTGTAAAACCAAGTAATCCGCACTTTTCAGTAGACACACTGAGGCCTTGTTCTCGGAGATAAGAAGCCGTCACGGTTGCCGCCCGCTGAAGCCTGGCTCTTAGCTGAGGGCGAGTCACCGCAGAGGCCCAGATGCAAATGTCGTCGGCGTATATTGAGACATGTACTGGCTGCGGTAGGTAATCCGCTAGTCCTACCAGGATGAGGTTGAACAAAATAGGGCTCAACACTCCACCCTGCGGCACACCACGGCAGATGTAATGGTCTGAAGTTGGGCCGTCTCCGGACAGTAAGAAAAAACGCCTCTCAGTCAAATAGTCCCGAATCCATTGATACATCCGGCGTCCGACTCCAACAGCCTCAAGTGAGTTTAGTATGGCCTCATGGGCGACGTTGTCGTATGCTCCTTTTATAGCCAGAAAAAGTGCCGCAGATAGGCGCTTGAGGCTTTTTTGATTTTGCACCCATGTTACGATGTCAATGACGTTGTCGATGGACGTGCGACCTCGACGAAAGCCTGTCATGGCGTCCGGATAGATGTTTAATCGTTCTAGGTACCATTCCAATCGAGCAAGAATCATTCTTTCCATCATTTTGCCGACGCAGCTCGAAAGCGCAATCGGACGATATGATGAGATCTCAAGCGGAGACTTTCCAGGTTTCAGAATGGGGATCAAGCGGCTCGATTTCCATTGTTTAGGAACGGCGCCGTTCTGCCAAGACTCATTGTAGTAGTTGAGCAGCTCATCACGTGCGTCATGTCCAAGGTGGCACAGGGCAGCATACGTGATACCATCAGGTCCTGGTGACGAAGAACGCCTGCAGGTCGCCAACGCAGCATCGAGCTCTTCGAGTGAAAATAGCACGTTCATTTCCGGTACACGTGCCTCAGGGATGTCATTCAATGCTGCGTCAGTAGTGATGGCCACGGACCCAGCAACCCGTGCACAGAACTCTTCAGCCACTTGAAGTTCCGAGCGGAGTTGGTAGAGGGCCATAGCAGCGAAGGGCTTCCTTTGATGCGGAGATAAGCGAAGACCCCTAACCGTTCTCCATATGTGCGAGAGCGATTTTCGGGGATCAAGCGACTGACAGAAAGTTTTCCATCGCTTATCTTCCAATTTATCCATGCGACGCTGGACTTTCTTTTGTATGCGTCGTGAAGCCCTCAGATCCAAGACGGACTTCGTGCGCCAATACCTCCTCTCCGCCTGTCGGCGTGCCGCACGCAGCCTCTCCAGTTCCATGTCCATGTCTGTTCGCCTTGTTGACCTTCTAAGCGAGCAGATGGATGTTTTCAATGCCTCTGCGATTGTTTCTTCGATAGTGTGTGAGAGGCCTTCCCGACATGTGTCATCCATATCCTTCTTAAATTTTGATATATCCTTCTTAAATGTATGTTGGAATATGGTCGCTTCCATGTGTTTCTAGGTCTGTAAACCATTGGACGCTCGAGGCAAAGCGCCGTGACACCAAAGTTAAGTCCAAGCAGCTACTGTAGGTTGTGCCTCGCAGAAATGCAGGGCTGCCGTCATTCACACAGCACAAATCATGGTCGGCAGCGAAAGAGGCAAGGCTCCTGCCTTTGGAGTCAATTTTAGTGTTTTCCCATAGCTGGTGATGCGCGTTGAAGTCACCTGTGATAACCCAGGGGCCATTGTTCATTAGTAATATTTTCTTAAGTCGTTCGCGTCAAAGTGACCCGCTGGGGATATGTAGGCTCCAATTAGTGTAAATGACACATTCTTCTTTTGAACAGTTAGGCAGACATATTGGTTGTCGTCATGAGGCTCTATCGCGTTAGCGACATATGTTAAGTCCGTGCAGATGTAGATGATCACTTTCGTGCTCGCACCGCATGTGGACGAGATGAAAGATTCATAACCGGACAGTCTGAGTGGAGTTGATGTATTTGGTTCGCAAATGACCAGTATGGGGAAGCTATTTGTGAAAATGAATTGGCGAAAGTCTGATATACGGGTCCTTAGACCCCTGGCATTCCATTGAAAGATCGACGCACTTTTAAGTTCAGTGCAGAAGGGGACTAAAACGATGCTAGTAAGCACTGGATTTAGTGCATCCAGTATTTGTAGAGCGCTTCGAGCTGCTGGTGTTTGCAGCTTGTTCAGTATAAAGCGCATTGTATTAATTAGCGATTGCAGCATATCAGCCACCTGCCTGTCTTGGTCGCACAAATCGCCGAAAGTAGACGTCGGGGGTTGTCCGGTGAAAGTTTGATGTGATTCTGTTGATGAATGTTGTCGTTTCGGTAGAGCCAGCCAAGATTCGGCAGATGTGGTCTTCTCAGTGGACTTGCTCTTCGCGGTCCTTTCCACATTGTCTGGCCTGTGCGGTGGAGGAGGAGGTGGTGTTGTAGGAAGAGGCATGCGCCTTCATTGAGGAGCCTTCCTTGAGGAGCGCCGGCGACGTGAACGTCGCTTCCTGATTTTTTCGGCGGCTTCGCGATGGCCTTTTCAAAGAACGCTGCGGGTTACCACCCGATGCATGCGTCGGTGCTTGCGTCAGTTTGACATCAGGAAATTGGAATAAGAACGATTGGAACAGTTTTACGCTATAGGGTCCCGGCCATCGGCAATTTTAATACTCTTTTTTAACTATTTACAACGCCGTACTGACGCGTTTCGAAAGGAAACAAAGTCGCGTGGATTTAGAAAAACGAGGTTTGGGCAAATCCATGTACTAACCTTCGCTGAAGTAACGATGAAGCCTACATCCGTCGGCACAATGCCGTAGCCAAAGGGAGAGGAGGGAGGCACACCAGGCTCGCCCCTTCCTTTTCCTGAAATTTGTGTTCACGATCAGCGACCCTGACCACCTGACCTTCCCTCCTCCCTCACGCCCCTACTCCCAAAAAATATATACGCGTGCAGTGCTGGCCTTCATACCTCTTGTTCAAAGCGCGAGGGAGATAGCAAAACGGCAGTCGTCCACTGATATATTTAGACCTGACGATGCCAGTAGCTGTGCGAACAAAATGCTCAGGAACTTGATGATTCCATTAGTTATCTAACGAAGTACATGCAGGAATGTTGGGAAAAAGGCGAGCTCCCACAACAGCGGAAGACGGCAAGCAATATTTTAATACCAAAACCCGGGAAGCCTCCGCAATTGGAAAACTTAGGGCCAATTTCCTTAACTTCATGCGTGGGGATATTGATGGAGCACGTCGTCCAGACCAGACTGGTGGGCTTTATGGAGCAGGGCGATCTGTGGCCACATGAGATGGTCGGGTTCCGGCCTCACTTGTGTACGCAGGACGTCATGCTCCAAATCAAACATGACATAATAGACTCAAGGTCTAAAGATCTGTGACGGCAAAACTGCCATACAAAATTTTAGCAAAGGAAGGATTTCGCCCTTAGCGGCCAGAATCCTAGGCCAGAGAAAGCTAGATAGAACAATTCAAATAATTTGGACTCCGGCGCACGAAGCCGTCCCCGGCAACGAGGCGGCCCACGAGCTGGCTCGAGATCTCTACCGCCGAGCCGCTACGGGGCCCCTCGATGACCGAGGGTGCGGAGAGCGCATGCTAAAATATGGGGAGATCACGCAGCATTATAGATTGGCTCGTAGACTGGTAACCCCGCCAGACCCAAAATTAAACAACAGACAAGCAGTCGCGTGGAGACGACTACAAACTTATACATATCCGCACCCGGTTATGGCGAACCACATGTTCCCCGAGGCCAGGAGCGATAAATGTAATATTTGTGGGGCGAGAGGGACCCTCGACCACATAATATGGGAATGTCCGTACTCTCCCGGGGGAACGCACAAAATAGGTAGTAGAGACACCTGGGAGACCCTGCTGCGCAGCTCGGACTCTGAGCTCCAGCTCCGGCTCGTCCAACTGGCCGAAGAGGCTGCTGGGACCCAAGACCTCCCAGCCTGCATCTGAGGCGGCGGCATTCGCCCCCTGACCTGCGTGTCGGGGGGTGGGTAGATCACCTTTCCCGTTGGACATTAAAGTTTATTCTATCTATCTTGCGCTTACAGAGTAGACTATGAGGTGGTATCTGGTATTGAATAGCCAAAGGCAGATGCCATCTGTACGTGCAGAAATACGCGCCGTCTTGTCCTATTGAGGACATTGCGTAGAGTAGCCATGACAATACTGAATATTACGTGGAACAATACCCTTCCTTTTGGGACGCCTAACAAGATCCCGGCGTGCGTGCGTGTGTGCGTGCGTGCGTGCGTGGTGCATTTACCTGTCATGCGCGTGTGATTGTGCTACATTAAATGCACACAAACTTCACTGAGACGGCCATGAGCGTCTGTACATTGTGCTTGCCTACATACGTTAAGAGTTGTTGATCAGTTTCATGGTTAGCTTACTGCTGGTTATTTTGGTTTCATACGACGGCTTTAGGTGTCGTTATGCGTCGACAAATACTCGGACTATACGTTGTCAGCTGCTTTCCGCGTTAATGATGCAGTCGACCAACGATGCTTCCTACCGTTCTTATCCAACTCACTTATATTCCTACCAAACCATTTTTCTGTGTTACGTGCGCCTCTTAGGCCTATTTCATGCGTGACTCTCATGCAACAAGATGTTTTCTGTAGCAACATACGATGCCCTGTTGTACGCGATTACAAAAGCTCTCCAGACCAGCTGCGCAACGCACTGCACGAATTTGTTTCCAAACGCGACCATGAACCACGCCGTAGCGCATCAGCTGATTAGCGATTGAGGCTTGTCGTTCCTCTCCAGAGTCGACTTCCCTTATTATTCACTAAGGCTCTACTTATTACAAGATCCCCTCTGCTCCTCACCCGCTGATAAACTGGCGCACCGAACGATTGACAGATAGGGAGAGACAGAACAAAGGCAAAAGTCAGGGAAGCTAACCAGAAAGGAAAATCTGGTTTGCTACACTACACTGGGAAGAGAAGGGAGTGGAAGGTAAACAGATGAGAAAGTGGAGAAAGAGAGGGAGAAAGATGCATAGAAACAAAATCACAACCGTCACTATCACAGCACAGAAACACTTGTAGCGTTCTACAAGCACCAGTTCAGGCTACAGTCACTCGTGCAGGTATGTGGATCTTAAGACGGTGCTTTCGTCGCCCTATGTCACAATGGCTTGTGAGGTCGACGTTCCAGAATACTCGCACTAATAAAGGTCATTGACGAAACGGCGCTATTCTTATTGTGAGCGATTGTCTATGTGAATTGTAGCGAGGACAGTCACAGAAAACGTGTTGATGAGTCTCCTCGCTACGACAGTCATCACACGAGCGTCTGTCGGCTCATCTGATTCGCAAGGCTTAAGAAAAGCCACGAGGCTACGCAGGCAGGGTAGCCTCGCTTCGGCAGAGTCGAGCTTGCATGTGAAGGCGGAAAACCGCACATTGACTGGCATTCTCACTTTGAACATGTCAGCATACAACCACGGTTGCGACAATGTTTGGACCCACATTACCTTTGTTTGCGATTCGTAGCGCCATGACATCATCGGCTATTGACCGCGGTATCTTTTGAAAGGACGCTCTCTTATTCTAACAATAGAAACGCTGATACCCGCTACAAAATACGCTCACAGCGCAGTCGCCAGGACCGCAGCGGCTCGCGCTGACGCGTGCTGCTAAGTCCCTGAACGTTCGCCGTCACAAAAGCCATGACTGCCGCCCTTGCTCTCTGTAGTCGTACTATAGACTCCGTATCAACGTAGCGACCTCACGTGGAAGCTCTCATTCGGCTACGATGCTCTCTACCATGTTTTCTGCCCTATCACAGGTGTCACGGAAATTCCATGTAACAGCTAACCCAGTGCGTAATTCGCCTATGACAAATTTCATCTACACTGTTTGACGGAACCGGTACGTTCAGGCCTGAAAGTGTTCTCACGAGCACTGGAGTTTTGTTTTTTTTTCCTTTTCCTTAAGGGCAAAATGTAGCCTCATGGGGTTTAAGATGACGAAGGCGTTTTCCTGGCTTCCTTAGGCATAGAAAGATGTGCCAAAAAAGAAAAGTGGACCCACGTACGAAGGAGACAACTTCACTTTCTAAGGTTATAGCCTTAGCACGATAATTCTGGGCAGCATCCCAACACAGGGAATCGGGCGCGTTTATGGGTCTCTACCTCGGTAACATCGAATATATCATGTGGGACGTTGTGGTTTTGAGAACAGCAACAGTGATCTAGAACTTTATAAAAATGCTATAATTATTTCCAGGTGAAGGGATGTTGTAAGTGCACTCCTATAATGACATAGTCTCTTTAAAACGTATCCACGTTTCTAAGGAACGGAAATTCATTTGCTTTATTCGCAGTGCAGAATATCAGTCCTGGCTTCAGTGCATCGTATCTGTAGTTCAGCTGACAGGTCATGTCTGGATATGTTATCTATGAATATTATTTGCACCGTAAACGTTGGTACTTAAGGAACAGCGGGCCTCATGTAGCTCTGCTTGGAGATGGTGTGGACATGATCATGCGTAGGTGTCTACCAAACTAAATTACTAACTACGTGGATATTTATAACTTATACATGCGAAGTTTGCTATTACCTGCCCTGTCAAAATTCCTCGGTCATTTTGTTTCTGGGGACGGTAGATGGTTCCTAGCGGATGTATTTCCACGTTGACGTCAAGCGAGTTCATTCGCACCGCTCTTCACCAACGTCAATTAGTCTCGTTGCTGTAAACTAATATTATTCTACGCCGACGTCATCCATGCCCATTAGCCTCGCTTATAATCACAATCTATCCCAACTACGTGAACGTGTTCGTCACCTGCATGATAGCATTCTTTCAGCTGACGTCAACCGAGCTGCTCTAAAGCAAAAAAAAAAGTGTTTCAGAAAACAATTGATTCGTCCACATCGGACGCACTGCTTACATTATTTCTTGAACTGAACGAATTGAGCTCAACAACCTGCGTAACGCCTCTTAGTGGCACTTGTGCACCTCGAAGCCGTCCTAACTGTACCTCTACGTGATTATCGGCGTATTAAACGACAGCTTTTTTTTTTTTTTTTTGCTAATCGTGATCTAAAGACATGTTGCTTCAAACGTTCCATCGATATTTTTTTCAAACTGGCATCGCAATAAAACACAGCTTCGTTGTTTTATTTATGTATTTCTTAGCCCTCGTTGCTCAGGCGTCACAATCAACTTTGTTTGCGTCAAGATAACGCTGTGTAACAATGATGTAACGACGAAACTTTAAAGCGAACGAACTTATAGATATCAGCATTTGCCTTTTCAGAGCAAATTACAGTCATATCAGCATTTCGCAAAGTCAAGGAGTTAGAGTCATGTGATTTGACCATAACGCATTCATTCGTATCTAGGGGCGCTATAACGTAAAACATTTCCAAACTTTTCTATTCCAATTCTACTATCAGCCCTCCACGATTGGTCAAAAACTTTTTTCGACCACCCCCACTTCACCTGTCTGTCACGCGACGTCACGAAAACCGCGATGCCTCCCCATCTGATATGATGTGTACACACTGATTATGCATGATTTGACAAAAAAAAGAAAAATGGTTATTTCTGATTCGACCCCTTTTCTCTATTAGCCTTCGGCTATTGGTAAAAAGTTTTCGGGCTGCACCCACCTCACCTGCCTGTAAGGCGACGTCACAAAACCGCGAAAACTCACCGCGTCAAAGTGACGTGTATGCGACAAAGATGCATTAATATGCCGAACAAAACTGAATTTTCTTCGGAATAGCCGCAGGCTGCCCCATTCCGAAAGGAATAAAAGATGGCTGCCGCCGATCCCTCAGACGCTGGCTACTCGTACCTGCCGGAGAGCATGGGTGTATTTGCGTATAATAAAACCTCTTGCGTGGCCGTGTAACGTTTTCGAGCACTTTCGGCACGTTTAGCCCCTCATTCTGCCAACTCTTCCTTGCTGAGGGTCCGTTTTAGCGTCATTCTTGAGCTTCCGTTGCATGCCGCCGCGATTTTCGACCAGCCACCGCAAGCTAAGTAAGGGAAAGCCGACCAATCGTAGACGCCGGCACCACCCGCTTCATACGGTTATCGACTTCCAGTGCAGTGGCTCGGCCCCATCGAATCCCTCTCCACTTGAGCGTTCTCCTCGCCTCTTGTCAGCCAATTAGATACGACAAGCCGCTCAGTGTAGGCAATGTTATTCGTTTTTCAAGCAAACAAAAGTGACCTCCTATGAACGAGGAGAGCGTTTATTGGTCTGTTCAGACAACGCTGCGGGTGACCGCCTAGTGCTTGCGTTGGTGGTTACGCAAATTTGACGTCAGAAGATTGGAATAGAAACATATTGGAATAGTTTTACGTTATACGGCCCTAGGATTAACTTCAATATGCTACTGGACAAATCAGACGGAGATACGCGGTGCGAATTATTGGCAACACAGTGACGGTGGCACGGAGCTCAACCGCAGGGTTGTACTGGGAAGTGAAAAGTGATCAGTGACCTCGCAGCGGTACTCGTTTTATTTTTATCATGATGTACAATGTAACAGCTTCCTGCGGGAACGATATTATGAAGAAGCATCGCAACATCTTCAGCCAAAGCGATTACCTTAAATCCTCGACGGCCTAGGGCGGTTTAACTCATCATTAAAATTTGCACATATCAATAGGACACTACGTCTTCTCCAATTTTGCACAATGAGACATTTAAAACCGTTATAGGCATTCCTGGGGTCATATTTCTAGGAAAGAATTGCAGAAAATGCACTTTGCATTACTTCCTAGATATGTATCAAGGCAGTTCAGGTGTTTAAATGTATTGTGTGCATCGTTTGGTTTATTGGCCGATCACAAAACCTGTGCAAATGTCAACGTTACGGCAAACTTGTGTGCGTTGGAGGTACGTCAGGCGACGAACGATATTAGACAAATATTGGGGCTCTGGCTGTCACTTTAAAATACGAAACGATGTCTACCAAGTCGAAAATGTGATCGAACAGGGCACGCGCTCATGCGCGTCTTGGAGGTTCAAAGCGGATTTGCCCGCGCGGCGCAGCAGACGCAAGGCGCGTGGTAGCGTGCTTTCACGCGCCTGCAATGGTGCGTGTAGTTTGATCTTTAGGCGTCGGTTCTTCCGTTTAGCGTCGGCGTCCCTCGGCGTCCGCGGCGTCCCTTTGCGTAACAGAGCGAAAGAGCACAGCGAAGGATGAAAGAGCGAAAGAGCAAAAGAGCGCAGCAGGGCATGAAAGACGGTGAGAGGGAAGGCATAGGCGTGCTACATTTCGTCTGTTGATTTGCAATAGGGGTATTGGCAAATACCAATGCACACGACGGACAAAAAAAGCATTTATAACCTCGGACGGCCTTTTTGAGTTCAACGTCATGCCGCTTGGGCTCTGCAACGCACCAGCAATTTTGGAAAAATTTATGGACGCCATTCTTCGAGGCCTCAAATTGGATATGCGTATTTGTTATCTAGACGACGTTGTCATCTTTGGAAGCGATTTGAAGAGCACAACTGGCGTCTGGAAGTTGTCTTAGAATGCAGTGAACGTGCCGGCCTATTACTCAATTCTGAGAAATTTTACTTCGGTGAGCAGCAGACGTTGGTGCTTCGCCATCTTGTAGGCAAGGATGATATCAGCCATGGCCCACAAAAGATAGCAGCTGTTGAAGCCTTAAGGAGCTTCGTAGTTTCCTAGGCCTATGCTCTTATATCCACTGATTTATACCCGCTTTTCCTGATGTCACCTATTCCCTGAGTTGTCTTCTGCATAAGGACACTGCTTTTGATTACACTCATGAGTTCCATGCTTCTTTTCGTCGACTGCAGTTGCTACAGGCGATGGGCCCAATCTCTCCGGATTTGGACCTAGCCGCACAGAGATACGCATCGATGCGAGCGGCATGGGCGTTGGTGGAGTCGTCGTTCAACGATGCGACTGGAATGAGCACGTCATTGCTTATGCAAGTCGCACGTTAAGTGAGCCTGAACGCAACTGCACCGTTACAGAGCTAGAGTGCCTAGTGGTCATTTTTGCTGTGCAACGTTTCCGCTCGTATCTGTATGGGCGTTCATTTACAATCGTCACGGGTCATCATTCGTAGTGCTGGCTTGTCAACTTTCGTGATCCCACTGGTAATCACGCGCGCTAGGCTCTACGTCTGCAGGAGTACAACCTCGCAGTTTAATAGAAGAGTCGTTGATGACACGCTGTTTCAGACTGCATTTCGCGAATGCCACTAAGCACGACACTTTGTGATGCGGATAACTTTGACCACGTGATTGCTTCTTTGGCTTATCTTGGTAGCAAGATGACGAATAACCGCCTCAGCAACCTAGCTGTGCTTGCGGTCGTGCGATATCTTGCCATTAAGATAGATCTTCAGCGTGCTGTCGACATGTTTGATGCTGCGCGCAATAATCGATGGGTACGTCTTTATTACACTCTTAAACAAATGTACATCCTTTGTGTCGTATCTTGCCACACAACAATAATCTTCACATTATTGTTGCATTATTCACGTTATTGTGGCAAGATACGACAGAAAGGGTGTTATTTTTCGTAAAAGTGTAGTATGCCGGTATAATGATAACCCGTCGTATCACTGCACCGCTTTTGCGGGAAAATTGTGCAGCATGGGCGTAGGACCGACACCTAATTTAATTATGGGGTTTTACGTGCCAAAACCACTTTCTGATTATGAGGCATGTCGTAGTGGAGGACTCCGGAAATTTCGACCACCTGGGGTTCTTCAACATGCACCTAAATCTAAGTACATGGGTGTTTTCGCATTTCGTTCCCTTCGAAATGCGGCCGCCGTGGCCGGGATGCGATCCCGCGACCTCGTGCTCAGCAGCCTAACACCATAGCCAATGAGCAACTACGTCGTATTTAGGACCGATACCTATACCGGTATCAGAACACCCGGTTCACCATCGAATAAATCCCGGCTGCATTTGGCTTGTACTGTCACAGCTACTTAGATTTAGGTGCACGTTAAAGAACCCCAGGTGGTCGAAATTTCCGGAGTCCTCCACTACGGCGTGCCTCATAATCAGAAAGTGGTTTTGGCACGTAAAACCCCATAATTGAATTGAATTGTACTGTCACAGCGCAGGCATTGGCATCGGTGGTTGTGACGAAACCTTCCCTGTCATCGCTTTGAAAGAGACTTTATATAGGGTGATGCCCCGGGCAACGTCCGTAGCCTAGCTTGTGTAGCGAACATTCTATAGTCGGAGAGCTGTTGTGCGCTCGTGAAACCTGCTGTACTGTATGGCCAAATGTCACATTGACTGAAATGCCAATTGTGTGCTCTATTTTTACGGTTCTCTTCTGCCTTCGACTTGTTTTTGGCAATATTTTCCTCCGATATAATCTTTCCTTATTTTTTTTTCAATTTCCAACGTTTAGAATCACCAGCCGGCGCCATAAGAGTGTACTAACCTTGTTTTATTTGATCTTTCTGTAATCTAGTGCGTCTTTAACAAAGTTGGAATTCATATGCACATTGCATATTGGTGTTAGTTCTCTCTCCTGTTGTGAAATTACTCTCTAGAAGCTATATTGTGATATAATTTACTGATGTTATTTTGTTGCTGCGGGGTACGTGTTTCTTTCTTTATTTCTGTTGTTTATATGTGTGTTGTGCCGTGTATCACAAATTTTCATTTTCTTAGCAGAAGCAGTGCTGTGTAAATATGGTGAATTTAATTGATATCTTACTGCGGTGCTGGAATAGCTTATTCACACTGATGGGTTTAGAAGGCCTTCAGCCCAGTTAAACATGGTCAAATGACTACGTCTAAGTTCCCCGCTTCCCTGCTCCCCCGAAGGAACTTGCTTGTCTCTTTTCAAAACAATTGTAGCGTTTCCAGAGAAGGTTTTTTGGAACTTCTAAGGTTCTACCTATGCACAACTCTTGTAAACATTGAAGGGAACCTGTACACCCAGAAACGGGGCATCTACATAGGTTCGTGTGTTGCGCCTATCCTGTGCGAAATCTACGTGGCTAGGTTTGACCGCCAGCTTCAAGCTCAATTCACCTTGACACCATTAACCTTGGTGTTAAAATAGTGTTTAGATATGTAGACGATTTCTTAGTCCTGTTAAACGATGACCGCAAAGCGAGTCGTAGCAGTGTATACAAGACCGGCCGTTTACATCAAGATGCAGACTGCTTGTCGCGCCATCCTGTTGACGCTCCTGACGTTCTTGCGGCCGGCATACCTGTCACCGTTCTCTCTCTCTCTCTCTCTGGCTGCTTTTCACGATATTGGAGCCGAACGACGTCGGGACGCCTCCTTACAAGACCTTATTCAACGGCTCACTTCAACGACGCCCGATCCTTCCCTTTGCATGTTTGAACTCCAAGATGGTATATTGTACCGCTTTAACATGCGCCCGGACGGCGCTGCCCGACTCTTCGTTGTGCCTGAGCGTCTGTGTCAGACGTCAGACTGTTCTCGCCCAGCTTCATGATGTACCGACTGCAGGTCACCTTGGCGTGTCACGGACTTATGACCGCGTTCGTCTGCGCTTCTTTTGGCCTGGTCTATACCGTGACGTCTGCCATTATGTCTAAAGCGTTTACAATCTTGTACAAGCTACAGTTTACAATCTATTTCTCGTCACAAAACTCTGGTATGTAATGCAGGTATTGCATTCTTTAAGGGTAAAAATATACAAAAGCTGGAACAAGTCTTCGCAGTATTTGTGTGCGATTTGAATTGGGAACAATGCGGTCGCACGAGTTCGTTCAGACAAATTAAAAACAGAGGTTTGGGAATGACGCACCTCTTTTACGACAAGTCATAAGAAGGTTCTGCGACTTAAGCGATCCTCTCTCGCGCACGGTGTGCCATGTGAGGCTAAAGAGCGCGTTAGCTGGCTACGTAATTTGTACAGAGAATATGTCTGGTCTTGTTTGTGGGTTTCTTAAAGAAGTCATTTTAAATGTAAGGTTCTTCTCCGTTACATTTCCGAATGAATGCTGTTTCTTCAGTGAAACGTAAAAAGAACCTACAAAGATGTATGCGATTTAGTTCTGCTTGTTCCAGTGCACATACCCATATGCATTAGAGGCCAAGGGCAAGATATGCTTCAGTGAGCGAAAAGAATGCCAGCAACATCAAAAACCGAGTCTTTCTTTTTTTAGCTTCACGCGGATACATTGCCGGTCAAAAATTTTTTTTGCAGATCGTGCTTTTTTTGTTATCCTGGGGGTCATATCGCTTGATCTGTAAAAAACCAGAAACTATGGGTCGTGTATTTTTATTGTTGGGAGGGTGTCCTTTTTTCGAATGTTGTTCAGAGGACCATCAAGAAAGATTCTACGTTAGATCCACTCGGTATTAGATATTTATCTATAGAAAACGAAGATGCACTGCCGTTTGACTTTATTATGCTAGTTGGCCTTCACTGTCTATGGCGCGCCCGTATGGCACGGTTTCATTGCTATGTAGATACTCGGCCGCGCGAGTGCAGTTTCGACAATGCATGTGCCAATTTGCAGAAATTCAGGAAGCACACGAATGTGTAACTCCGTGGTTGTCGGAGGTGGAACCCCTGACCACGTTCAAAGAATTCTAAGATAGTCGGCCCAGTAAAGCTGGCACTTGGTGTCGAAAACTTGCTATTTTAACCTGTTTTCTAAACTGCTATTCGTTGTTTCATGTGGTAGCGCAAAAGAGGCAACAAAAGAAACACCGTCCGTGGCGCAATGATTTCACATTGGGCTTTTGGGCTAGAGGTCCTGCGTTCGAATGCTGCTGTTTGGAGAAGAATAATACTATTTATTGAATTATTTGAAACGCAGTACTTTCTTGAAATTGCTGACTTTCCAACGTCACGATGCCGTTAAAAGCCAGAAGAACGAAGTTTAGTCAATTTCCATGCGCCAACCATCATTCACATGCTGACTGAATCGCACTGCTTGCTGCTCCCGTAGACTTTAGCGCCACCGTTCCCTCTAGTTACCGTAATGAACTCAATGCCCACAGGTGCTTCGCCACTTCTCAACCTTGTATCGGCTTGACCTCAGGAAACCTACGCCAGCATATACCCTCTTTTGGTGGCATCACCTCAGTTGAAACACTGAATGACGTAAACAAGAGCTGCAGTGCGTCAAAGAGGAGAAAGGCACGGGCTTGGAATGCATGAACAATTCTTGCCCTTTCGACCTTTCGCACTCGCGAGCTCGTACCTTGAGAGACTTGAAATGCCATTGACACTCATGAGCGTATGAACGCGACAAGCTCTTATAGATATTTTTATCATGATGTAGAGCAACTACATACATTGACTGTCGCAGAACATTTACCACAGATGACTCCAAAGATTGGAACCTACTGTGAAATTTAGGCTACCATCCAAAATTCAATGCAGCTGTGGCAGTCTCCTGCAGCGACTTAGGCTGGGCGTGGTCTTTACGCCCGGGTACGTGCGCCTCATGAGACGTACCGAGTCACCAGACTGTGAGATGTGCAATGTGATTGCGACTATAAATCATTTTATGTGTGACTGCCCTGCGTACGTGGAAGAGCGCCAAAAGCTGAGAAATGACCGTACGCGACGCGACACTCCACCGTTGTCCGTGGGACGCTATTTTAGGCCCTTGGCCAGACGGTAAATTGAGATTGAAGAGGAAGCTCTAGCTCGGGGCTTCCTATCTAAACGCATGAGAAAGTATAAATTGTTTTTCTCGTCTATCAGTGCACGAAATTTGATTATGTTTATTGCATATTGTTACGTAGGAAGACGCAGACGAAAAGCTATGTACAAATATATTTACAAGGAAAATACGCTGCGCTTGGCCAAGAGGCAACAGCCCGCGCTAGCTTCTAATCGTCGTCGTCGTCTTCACACTGCTGGCCTTTCGTGATCGCGCATATTGTGCCGTAGCACTACCCCCGGCTGCAAAAGCGCCGTCCCGGAGCGACTAAAGATCGGACTCGGAAGCAGTGTAGTAGGCCTTGAGCCTACTGACGTGTACGACATCACTAGATGCCACAGGAGAGGACGAGGTTGAGGCCACAGGAGCAATTTCGTAAGTCACAGGCGTCACCTGGCGCAGCACGCGGTAGGGCCCTGTGTATCGCGAAAGGAGCTTCTCTGAAAGTCCGACGTGACGAGAGGGCGACCACAGGAGCACGAGCGCACCAGGTGAAAACTGTACGTCACGATGGCGGGCGTTGTACTGACACTGCTGAGTGGTCTGTGAGGCCGTCAGTCGAGCACGGGCAAGCTGGCGTGCATGGTCAGCGAGGGCGATGGCGTCGCGCGCATACTCGCTTGTTGAGACCGCAGCAGGAGGAAGTGCCGTGTCTAGGGGCAAGGTAGGTTCGCGACCGTACAGTAGATAAAAGGGAGAAAATCCGGCGGTGTCGTGCCGGGAAGAATTGTACGCAAATGTTACGTAAGGAAGGGCAATGTCCCAGTCGTGGTGGTCCTTGGAAACGTACTTGGCCAGCATATCGGTAAGAGTACGGTTTAACCGCTCTGTCAGGCCATTGGTTTGAGGATGGTATGAAGTAGTCAGTTTGTGTTGAATGGAGCAGGAACGCACAATGTCAGCGATAACTTTCGAGAGGAAGTTTCGACCACGGTCAGTAAGCAGCTGTCACGGGGCGCCATGAAGCAAGATAATGTCACGCAAGAGAAAGTCCGCGACGTCAGTGGCGCAGCTGGTAGGGAGAGCCCGAGTGATAGCGTATCGGGTGGCGTAATCAGTCGCGACGGCTACCCATTTGTTCCCAGAAGATGACGTGGGAAAGGGACCGAGCAGGTCTAATCCAACACGAAAGAACGGTTCCACAGGGACGGTGATCGGCTGGAGATGACCGGCAGGTAGCACCTGAGGTGTCTTCCGACGCTGGCAGGGATCACAGGCAGCAACATAGCGTCGAACGGAGCGAGCGAGACCAGGCCAATAGAAGCGGCGGCGGACGCGGTCGTACGTGCGGGTTACCCCAAGATGTCCTGAAGTGGGTGCGTCATGCATCTCAAAGAGCACAGTCTGTCGTAGCTGTTTTGGCACGACAAGAAGAAGGTCAGAGCCGTCAGGGAGGAAGTTCCTTCGATACAGAATGCCACCCTGGAGGACATATCGGCGAACGGATGCGTCGGTAGGTGTAGAGCGCAGACGCTCGATAAGTGCTCGCAGCGATAGGTCTCGGTACTGCTCATCGGCGATGTTACCGAAGGCAGAGACAGAGAAAATGCCGTTGGCGCTACTACTGTCGGCGTCGTCAGGCTCGTCGACCGGGTAGCGAGACAGGCAGTCAGCGTCCTTGTGTAGTCGGCCAGATTTATAGGTGACAGTATACGAATATTCTTGGAGGCGTAAGGCCCAGCGACCAAGTCTTCCTGTAGGATCTTTCAGTGAGCATAACCAGCAAAGCGCGTGATGGTCTGTGACAACGGAAAAGGATCGGCCATATAAGTATGGGCGGAATTTCGCAACCGCCCAAACTAGGGCCAGACACTCACGCTCAGTGATGGAATAGTTGCGCTCCGCGGGTGAGAGGAGCCTGCTGGCGTAAGCGATAACACGGTCGTGGCCACGCTGGCGTTGTGCCAGTACTGCTCCAATTCCGTGACCGCTGGCATCAGTACGGACTTCGGTAGGCGCAGAAGGATCGAAATGGGCCAAAACGGGAGGCGTTGTGAGAATGTCGATTAGATGAGAGAATGCAGAGGCCTCGTTATCGCCCCACTGGAAAGGAGCGTCTTTTTTCAAAAGGTCGGTTAGTGGTCGTGCTATGGCGGCGAAATTTCTCACGAAACGGCGGAAGTACGAACAAAGGCCGATGAAGCTGCGCACATCCTTGACACACTTCGGAACAGGGAAGTGCGTAACAGCATGGATCTTGCCTGGGTCCGGTTGCACTCCGTTCGCGTCAACGAGATGTCCAAGGACGGTAATCTGGCGACGGCCGAATTGGCACTTCGATGCGTTGAGTTGCAGACCGGCTCGCCGAAAAACGTCCAGGACTGCTGAGAGGCGCTCGAGGTGCGTAGCGAACGTTGGGGAGAATACGATAACGTCGTCCAAGTAGCACAGGCACGTGGACCATTTGAAACCGTGAAGAAGGGAGTCCATCATGCGTTCAAAAGTGGCAGGGGCGTTACATAGACCGAACGGCATCACTTTGAATTGATAAAGACCGTCGGGTGTGACAAAAGCAGTCTTCTCGCGGTCGAGATCGTCCACGGCAATCTGCCAGTAGCCGGAGCGAAGGTCAATAGAAGAGAAATAGCGAGCACCGTGGAGGCAGTCAAGGGCGTCATCAATCCGAGGTAGGGGATACACGTCCTTTTTGGTAACCCTGTTAAGGTGTCGATAATCCACGCAAAAGCGCCATGAGCCATCCTTCTTTTTGACCAGTACTACAGGTGACGCCCATGGACTATATGATGGTTCAATAATGTTCTTGGCAAGCATTTTGCGAACTTCTGCGTGAATAACTTGACGCTCAGCTGGTGACACTCGATACGGGCGGCGATGAATAGGAGGGGCATCGCCGGTATTAATGCGATGTTTGACAGCTGTAGTTTGGGCTAAAGGACGATCGTTAAAGTCAAAAATATCGTGGTAGGAAAACAGAACGCGGTAGAGTTCACGAGCGTGCTCGGAGGGCAAGTCGGGGGCAATCATTTTCCGTAAGTCAGCGATGGTACAATTCGCCGACTGCGATGGTAGAGGAGTATCGGATGAAGTGTCGTCTACTGCAATGGATGCTACGGAGTGATCCTCGAATGAACAAAGCTGGGCCAAAGACATCCCACGTGGCAGCACTTGTGTCGTCAAGCCAAAGTTGACCACTGGCAGGCAGACGCAATTCGCCGTAATAGATAAAACTGTATGGGGTACTGTGATCCCATGTGTAAGGAGGACGTCTTGCATAGGAGCCGCGATGTAGTGACCGTCGGGGACTGGTGGGGATGACACTAGGTCAACGTAGGTCAGTGCCGAAGGTGGCAAGCGAACGAAGTCGGCGGAACTGAGGCGACTGGGGTGTGGTTCAGCAGGATCCAGAACAGGCAGGTCAAGGCGGAGAGTACTGGCGGAACAATCGATGAGAGCAGAATGTGCGGAAAGGAAGTCTAAGCCGAGGATGATGTCGTGGGGACAGTGGGCGATGACTGTGAATAGCACGATTGTTGAGCGATCGGCGAAGGAGACGCGGGCGGTACACATACCAATTACGGGGGCTGTTCCGCCATCGGCGACACGGACAACAGGCGTCGTGGCGGGCGTGATAATTTTCTTGAGCCGGTTACGAAGGTCAGCGCTCATTACGGACAAATGCGCCCCAGTGTCTATGAGAGCAGACACAGAAACACCGTCGACTTGCACGTCAAGAAGGTTCAGATGAGTGGGCAAAGTCAGTAGAGGATTTGGCGGCGTAGGGAGCAATGCAGCGTCACCTCGAGGCGCTGCATCGTCTAGTTTTCCGGCTGGGAGCGGCGTCCGAAGGGAGTCGGCGAATAGGAGCGACGGGGCTGGGGAGAGCGAGATTGTCGTCGTTGGGGCGAAGGCGAACGAGAATAGGGGCGGTTCGTTGCAGGAGAATCAGTGGCGGCATTATCGGAGCGTGCGGCATAGGGACGAGAAGGGCCACCTGAGGGGCGAGAGTAGGCAGTATAAGTAGGCCGGCTCGGGGAACTCCAGCGACTACGACAGTGCCGAGAAATGTGCCCGATTCGATGGCAGTGGAAACAAATAGGCTTGTCGTCAGCAGTGCGCCATTCAGATGGGTTGCGGAAACGTGGTGGGTAAGAAGATGCGGGACGGGGCGAAATCGAAGAAGCCGGGCGGGTATTAGGGCGATGGGCCGAGCAGATGGTGTGAAGACCCATGTTTTCAAACTCCTGGCGGACAACTGCCTGGATCAGTGAGACCGTGACTGCAGATGTGTTGGTGGGACTGGAGTCGAAGGCAGCCGGATAGGCGGCCTCGATCTCACGCCGGACGATCCTGGTAACATCGGCAGTGTTGTTGTGACGAGGAGCGTCGGCACAGGAAGATGTCGCTGGGGTGTTGGGCAGACGGGCAAACTGCTGGTCAATACGTCGGCTTTTGGCGAGTTCCAGGCGGCGGCACTCTCTTATAACAGCATCCACCGTCGCTACGTTGTTGCAAACGAGCAAGTTGAAGGCGTCATCGGCAATGCCTTTGAGGATGTGGGAAACCTTGTCTGACTCAGTCATGTGGGTGTCAACTTTGCGGCACAGAGCCAAGACGTCCTGAATGTACGTGACATAGGGCTCTGTTGACGTCTGCACACGGCCGGAAAGCGCCTTCTGCGCGGCAAGTTGTTGACCGTAGGGGTTGCCGAACAAGTCTCGAAGCTGTGTCTTAAGTGAATCCCAACTGGTGAGCTCATCTTCGTGCGTGCGATACCAAACTCGAGGTGTGCCACCGAGGTAAAAGACTACGTTGGCGAGCATAATAGTAGGGTCCCACCGGTTATTGCGGCTGACGTGTTCATACAGGCTGATCCAGTCATCGACGTCTTCCCCATCTTGGCCCGAGAATACGCCAGGATCACGGGGAGCGGGGAGAGTGATGTAGGTCGTCGAAGTGGCAGCAGGTGTCGGAGCCGGCGGAGTCGGGTTGTCGTCGCCGGGAGCCATGAAGGAAGGCTCGACGTACCGTCCACTGCGAAGCTCCGTGACGAGGTACAGGGAACGTCCACCTCCACCAGATATGTTACGTAGGAAGACGCAGACGAAAAGCTATGTACAAATATATTTACAAGGAAAATACGCTGCGCTTGGCCAAGAGGCAACAGCCCGCGCTAGCTTCTAATCGTCGTCGTCGTCTTCACACTGCTGGCCTTTCGTGATCGCGCATATTGTGCCGTAGCAATATAAAGCGAAAAACTAAAATCGAATGTTTGTTGGTTGAGAATTTTCGCTTTTGAACGTCTACTTTTTATTAAAAATTGGCAAAAATCGTAAATTTGGATAAAACTAAACCATCAAGTTTACAACTCTAACTCTGCAATAAGAAATTATTCTCTTATTTGCGCGGGATAGTACGTCTCAATTGGACAAAATTGATATACTATTCATGGTTCTCAAATGAAGCGATCCTTCATGAGTAGAACTTTCGCTAAACCCTGCGTAAACAGTATAACAAATTCACGTAAGACGTAAACTGACATAAAATTTGTCCCCTTTGGATGCTCTAATAGATTCCGTTTACAGAACCAGGATATCTGTTCTATGTGGAGAGCAACGAATTAGTAAAATCTGTGCTTCTATTTTTTCAATCTTAGCAATATTTGAAAATTCTATTAAATCAATTCAGACAATAAAGTGATATTCCGCATGCAACAATCACTAGAATTTTACCTTCTCTCCCAAATTCAACAAATATTATGTAATTTGGCCCGGTGGTTATCTCCGAAAAGCATTTCTGAGTTTTCGGTGTAATTGAATAGGTGGCATCGGATTTGTGCCCGAGCTTAAGCTTCCTCTTAAGGACACTGCGCACAGTGCTCTTGGACGCCTAAACCAAAACAATTTATATAACTTCACCTGTATCTTAAAATTGTGTCTAAAATAATAATGTCCCCGTATAAAAGAGCTAAGATACCTAAAAACGACTGCCTCGGAGAGTCATATAATTTCGAACCATACGGCTCACGAGGGCCTCCTTATTAGGCAGGGAGATAATGATTGAAGTATGTACGGCTATTGAGACAAGTGCAAGCACGAAATTTGCAGACAACTAAACAGCCCTGAACGCTACTGTAAGCTAGACAACGATCGAACAGTACCAGACACCCTGACAATCATCGATAGACTGAAATCCCTCTTAGCCGATGGCTTCGTAACATGTACTCTGGGTATTAAAAAAATATTTAAAAAACATTATTAAGAAAGCAGATAAGGGTGAAAGTACAGTTATTTGGTTATTATAGAAGTGTATGATTGAGGCTTACAGAACACTAAACAACTCTAAACAATACCATAAGCCAGGCAATGTACAACAGTACCATACACCCTGACAATTACCAACAGATTGAATTTCCTCTTAGCCGACGAACTGATAACATGAACTTCCAGATTAAAAAAGAAACAAGCAGCGAAACTACGGGCGACTTACCTCCTGCCGAATATTCAAAAAGTATTACCCGCTGAATTATGCACCACCAATTTCTCAGGACGCCCAATAGTCTCAAATAACAACACCCTGACTGAGACCCGCTGCATATATTTCTCAACTATTTCCTTGGCGAATTACCCACAACAGTCACGCTATTTCGACAAGACGCTGCCCACCTACTGAAAATAATAGAGGACATTAGAGTAATAGCACACTACCTCCAAAGCATTATTCTCGCCTCACTAGACTTCACGACCTAATCATATAACGTTCCTATCGCCCCATGGCATATGTTCGATAAATAAAACTCTGGCATACAACGCACAACATTTTATTTGTCTACTTATCTCTTCTTGAATCGCAACTGACATATAATTGCTCTGAATTTTAAGACAATTGCTACGTGCGAGGACACGGCACTAGTATGCGTACACATTTTGCACTAACGCCGTGAACATATACGTGGGGACTTAGAAACCGATTTCTTACCTCGCTGCATAGCCAAGTCATACACCTACTTATAATACATTGATGACATATTATGGGGACATGGAGAGGACAGTATAGATAAATTTGTAACGTTTCGAAACTCTTTCCACCCAACAATAAAATTCAAGCCCGAGTTTCCAACCGAGTGCATAAAGTTTCTGGGCACAGCAATATATGCCGATTACATAGGGCACTCTAAAGACAGATACGCATAAGAAGTCTTTTGACAGTGCATACAATACTTACAATATACAATACACTACCGTAGGCATTGCAAACAAGGTATCTTCAAGGGTCAAAGCCACCAGACTACATTGTATATGCGTAGAAAACGAAGGTTACATAAACCGACTCGATCACTTTAATGAAACTATCGAACAGAAAATACCCGAATACTCTCCTTCAGAAGGCCTATACGGATATAGCCAAACTTCACCATGTCGCGGACCTCAAACCACACCCTTAGAACAGCAAGCCGCAACACCTGTTCTCAATAACGAATTCTCAAACGAACAACAAAACGTGAGCAACACTCTCCGAAAAGATTGCCCAGTGGTCACTAGTAAACTGAAACTTAAAGATAGTTCCCGCCACGTTCACAGTAGCCTTCCAACGCCCCACCAATTTCAATGGCATTCTTGCACATAGCAAACTCAAGACAAAACCGAAGCCAACATTTGGTTCATGTGACCATCCCAGGTGCCCGATACGCCAACATATAGAATCAGCTTTTAGAGAAGAAGAAAAGTACCAGATTGCATTGACGAGGTAACGTCATATTTCACGTTCACTTCAATGTCTCAAGTGTGCCTCATGTAGAAAACAATACATGGACTAGATTGCACAACAAATTCATACAACACTCGGCAGCCATCGCGCACTTAAAAAGCACAATTTACTTAAAGCGGTAGCAAGTCACTCTAATGAACATGGTCGCAACTTCGTCAAGGGAACAATCAATATAGTAGCAAAAAATTTACGTTCATCCCCTCGAGAAGAAATAAATGAGGTCATTCCTCATACAAAAGCTTTAATACCTATGCCCATTGGGACTTAATCTCGCACGTGACAACTTAGAACCGCTCGAAGCAGCGACATAATTGAAATTGCGACATAATGGAAATATCATTAATAAAGACCAAAACCACGTTTCGCCCCCAGCTGTTATGATTGTACACGACGGTTATGCTTTGTACTAGACACACAAGGGAAATTATGCGACTGGGATTAATACTGGTCCCAGTTCAAGCGGTTTATTGGCCACTTCCCAGTAGGTACTAGGGCCAGTAGGTACTGCGTGCAGTACTTGCTGCGACAAGCAAGCACAGAAACCTGTTAGTGTCAGGCTCGCTGCAGCAGCTCCCAACTAGTCCCAGGCCTCGATATACCAAGAGATGCATTATGGACACCGTCCATCTCGCCAGTGTTTATTTTCGCTCTCTTAGATGCGGCTTTTGGACCTCAACGCGTCCTGTATCTTTCCGAACAGCAGGTGGGTCATGTTGTCCATTGTTGCATCTACACTCATCCCCTTAGAAACACCCCAGTGCTCCAGCGTGGCTTTGAAAGATAACAGCCAATGTAGAAACAGATTAAAAAGTCATGATGACAGCTGCCATAGCACAACTCAAAACAAGCATGAATTGAAGCTACATTTATCTGCTTGTCAATTAAACCACTGGCAATGCTTGCGGCAGTCGTTAAGACAACTTTAAAATAATTCGGTGTGCTAAACATTTGTATTGGTTCGCCTGCAACAGCTTTCTTCAAAAACCAATCTTTTGATTCGTCACTGGTCCTTTTGCCTCACTTACCAGGGATTTCTTGCGCGGCGCGTCACCACACCTTGACGCTATTCGTCGCAAGCACTTCCCTTCCCCACACGGCTTGGGAAATATTCTTTTCTGCCAGCGTGGCCATTTTGTTCCGCATGATCTTGTGTGCCTCACATGCCCGGAGAATAATTTCCTTGTCACGCCTCATCTAACTTAAATGGTCAAAATTTGAAAGCAATCTATACTTTTTTTAAACGCAGAAGACATCCAGACTCTACGAACAGTCATAATCGCTGCTAATTGGAGTGATTCCGCTTGGACATGCGTGCTTGGCGTAGGGCTTCAAATCGAGCTTTTCTGCTAAGTGTTGAGTGTCCGAATGCTGGGGGCCGTTGAAAAAAATGTTAATATATTGAATTATTTCAAACATTAATTTCTTCAAAATCATCCCTTCACAATATCGCGATGACGTTTAAAGCCAGAAGGACGAAGTTTAGGCAAAGCCCACTCTCCAACTATCATGCACAGGCTGGCTGAATCGCGCTGCTTGCAGCTCCCGTAGACTTCAGTGCCACAGTTCAATCATGTTACTGTCACAAACTAAAGGTCAACAGTGGGTTCGGCACTTCTGAACCTTGTATTGGCTTGACTTCACGATGTTTCAGCCAGCATACGCACTCTTTTGATCGCAGCAGCTCAATTGAAACAGTGAATGACGCACACAAGAGCGCGAGTGCGTTAGAGCTCAGAGACACTGACATGGAATACAGGAACGATTCTTACCCTTTCGGCTTTGCGCACGCATGAGCTTGAACTTTGAGAGACTTGACACGTCATCGACTCTCCGAAGCGCGTAAACGGGGCGAACCCTTATAGGTATTTTTATCAACTTATAATGTACCTCCAGAAATTGGCTTCTGTAAGTAATTTACTAGAGTCCAATATGGCACTATTGTATTACGCGTGCTCGCTGTACATCGCTTCATGCTATATGAGAATTGCTTACATAAACTTGGCCTCTTCGGCTTAGCACAGCATATTGGTTTCGTGTTTCATCGTGTTGTTGCAATCTTCCATATGCTGCATGGCGATGCGCATCCGCATTTACCCTCTAATTGCTACAGTCGTGCTCTTTTTTTTTTAACTATACAAGCCATCAAAAAATCTAATATAGTCACCGACGGTGACTCTCACTACCCATGCTTGTGCAGATATATCGAAACATATACTCAGACGTGTCCAACCTTACTTATTAATCGATATTGCAAAAGACAACAGAGTTGGAGTCAACGTAAACCACTTCAATATTTCAAAGAAACTGGTGACGGACGACTAGCACACAACACACCTGAGACGAATTCAGTCAGCGGCGTCTTTCACACACAACTTCTTAGCCAGAACTCTAGTTGACGTCTACGTAAAGCGAATAATGCTGGGTGTATTATGCTGGGTGTATCTAAATTTTGTCTTCTCAAGCTTAAACACGTTTTCAAATAGTAGTAGGTATGAATATTATTTTGGCTTCTAGCGCGAAGTGAAACACGGACACAGAAAGGAGCAGACAGGACGAGCGCTAACTCTCAACTAAATTTTAATTAAAACGAAGAACATATATATAGGTGATTGCAAAAACCGTAGCAAAAGAACATGACAAGGTAAAAAGCATCAGTTTAACATATCAGGGGGTATCGAAGCCAAAGAACAAAAATTACTTCAGATTAGTACACGTATTGCGAAGGTACTGAAATTCGCAATCTAACAGAGACAACGAAGCATGACTGACGCAAGCGTCTCCTAATCTTTTTATGTGGAATGCCTCGATTTTTTCCCGCGTGGTATGGCATCTTTGTCTAGAAAGAATTTTCGTGTCTTCAAAGAAAGGTTTGCAACCACAATCGAAACAATGTGCCGCTAAATGTGATGCATTAGGGTTGTTTAGTGAATGTTTGTGTTCTTTTAGTCTAATGTTAATGCACCTGCCACTCTGTCCAATGTAAGCTTTCCCACACTCGAGTGGAATCTGATAAACTATACCCGTGTTGCAAGGCACTAAAGGGGACACATGTTTAACTCCGCAATCATCTTTTCTTTTTTTGCCTTCCTGTTCAAGTCTCCTATTTATCAAAGGGCACATGTTAGACAACTTGCGTGGGGCCGTGAAAGCGGTACTGACGTCATACCTATTGGCCACATTCCCTAAACCATGGGATAATCTATGTATGTAGGGTACTACAGCAAACTTTGTTTCTTTTTTCTGTTTTTCTTGTTTCTTACCGGAGCTTTTTACCCATTTTACAAGTTTTTCGCAGGTTAGTGATAATAAATGCACTGGATAGCTAGCCTTTCCGAGCCTTTCTATCTGTTGTGAAAAACTTTGTTGCATATTGTGTGGACATGACTTAGTAATGGCAGACCTAAGAGTTGAATAAGCTATCCCCTGTTTAACAAGTTTAGAATGGCAAGAAGAAAATTCTAGCAGTGGCTTCTTGGCCCTAGGCGAATAATGCCAACAGACATGCTCATCCTGGAACGTTAGGCACAGATCTAGAAACTGTAATTTGTTGCCCTGGATAATCTCTAGCGTGAAACCTAGGCCCCCACCACATTCCCTAAAAACTTTTAAAATATCCGTAGCTTTCTTGGTGTAGTTATCGCGAGAACAAAACACCATATAGTCGTCTACGTATCTAAACGCATGCACCGCCAATTCCTTAAGATTGTTTTGTAGTTTTCTATTAACGCGACTTAGATAAATGTCACTCAAAACTGGCGCGACTTTAGAACCAATACAAACTCCCGATTTTTGTACATACCCTTTAGTGGCCCTTGCACCCTTTACTGGCCCTTTAGTGCCTTGCAACACGGGTATAGTTTATCAGATTCCACTCGAGTGTGGGAAAGCTTACATTGGACAGAGTGGCAGGTGCATTAACATTAGACTAAAAGAACACAAACATTCACTAAACAACCCTAATGGATCACATTTAGCGGCACATTGTTTCGATTGTGGTTGCAAACCTTTCTTTGAAGACACGAAAATTCTTTCTAGAAACAGATGCCAAACCACGCGGGAAATTATCGAGGCATTCCACAAAAAAGATTTTTGTTCTTTGACTTCGATACCCCCTGATATGTTAAACTGATGCTTTTTGCCTTGTCATGTTCTTTTGCTACGGTTTTTGCAATCACCTATATATATGTTCTTCGTTTTAATAAAAATTTAGTTGAGAGTTAGCGCTCGTCCTGTCTGCTCCTTTCTGTGTCCGTGTTTCACTTCGCGCTAGAAGCCAAAATAATGTTACCGTACCAACTCGCCCAACTGTCTATCCTTTTGCATTAGGTATGAATACTAGAATTGATGACTATTAGTTTCTCTGCGTCGTCCCTAGGTGGTGTCGCGCACAGCGAGAACAAAGAAAGAAAAAAGAAACGACGGGAGCAATGGCGCACTTTTCTAGAGGCAGCAACAACATTTCAGTGGCTCGCTGGCACCGATGATGGGATCGATTTCGCTGTACAACCAACGCACTATTTGTTTCGAGAAACGAAAGCGACGCCGGAATTCGCTTTCTGTCATATCTCTTCAAACGCATTTCGCACCTCCACACGCTCTCCTTCCTCCTCTAGCAACGCCAGCGCAATAACAAAAGTTCATAACGCAAGCGCCATTTTTCTCGGATTAAACTACGGATTGGATTCGAACGTGCTATTCAGCTGCCGTAGCCGCCACAATCCACCAGACGCGCTATGCGAAGCCGGTCTCGCAACGAGCGATGATCGCTCCAAACTTCTCAACTCCCGTCGCGTTCGGCGCCTAGCAGACGACATGCTCGGTGGGAGGATGATTGACAGGAGCGTGTCGTCATTTCTACGTCACCAAAAACGTGGCCGCGCCCAGCGGCTGGCGACGTCGGCGCGAAGTGGGCCAATCGCGCGCGCCGGTAACCGAACGAACGCGCCGAACAACCATCTCCGATCGCACCCCAGGAGCACGCTCAGGTGGAGAGAGTTTCGATGAAGCCGAGCCAGCACAATGAAAGTAGATAACCGGATGAGAAGGGTGGTGCCGGCGTCTGCGATTGGTCCGAGACCCCTTGCTTAGCTTGCGGTGGCTGATCGAAAATCGCCGCGGCGTGCAAGGGAAGGTCAAAAATGCACTAAAACGCATCCTAAGCAAGGAAGAGTTGGCAGAGTGATGTCGTATACGTGCCGAAATGCATTGATAATGTATTACTGCCACGCCAAAATGTTTATTGTACGCAAGCAAATCCATGTTCACGGGCAGATGCGAATCGCGAGCGCCTGAGCGATCGGTGGGCAGCCATCTTCTATTCGCAACTTTCACGGCCTATAGGGGGCGCCGCATTCAATCCAACATAGCTGTCCGAGAGATTAATAACTAGAGCAGTCGGTGCAGTGCTGCGGTCGTCTTGCTCAGTGACATGTTGTTTCGCGTCGTCATGTTGAAATGTCTCTTCAATTTACACGCCCGCTGTCGTTAGCCTGCGTAATGGCTCACATTGGGCGAGCAGAACGCAGGATTCGAAGCCTGCTTGAAGGCGTGGAAGCCCTACACGCTGGTCATCTTGTGTGCTGCGGCATAAAGGCGTGCACGTTGACGTCAGTGACTGTTGAAGGCCTTTGCATAAAAACTTCGCTGCTTCGAAGCAAACCACACGAGCTGTGGTTTCAGTTTTACCGCGACGGTGTTATTAAGAGAAGTGACCGTGCTTTCTAATTGCTATTCTATTAATTTGACCTCTTTGAACGGGTACCATGAGCTTTTATAGGGTGAGGTGCTCTCTGCAAGTTGTTACTTAGACCGCTTGAATAAGCCGCCGTGTCGAGAAAAAAAACCTTCCTGGTGTTGCGCGACCGAAGTCCTTTACATAGACGTCGTGAAAAGCAGCCCTAAAGCAGCGTTCTGTGTGCGAAAATTTGTCTAGTTATCCCTACCTGTGTTCACAAAGCTGGATGTTGAACACGAGAAGTAAACAAAAAATCATATCTGACCGCTTTTGCGAGCTAATACGATGACCATTCACCCCTGTAATTTAGTTATTGCGCTTTACGCGTGCTGTGCAAGCTACAGTCTTGCGGTAGTTTTACAGCCTGCGTGAGTCCTACCGCGTCTTGCCTATAGGCAGATCAAGCGATACATAGCCGATATTTACCGGTCCGCGGCAATGCTCGCTTCATTCTTCCAGTTATCTTTATAAAATAATATACACGCAGATCAGCTGAGGGTTCGCTACGCGAACACTGCACAGTAGTTTAACGTTTGTTGGACTAGAATTTGTTACCTTACGAGTGCAGTCAGGCGCGCCTGTGCACACGTTGCAGCCGCGCATCGAAGTGGCAGAAGAGGTACGCATTCCAGGTCCCTCTACGACTGCGTCACTTTGCTTCGATGCACAAATGAGAAACTCATCTCTCTTTTCGAAAATGGTGGAATGTCAAGCCGGCGTTGCAGAACACGAATGCATGAACGAGAACAAGAAATTTTGAAGCAGGTACAAGGCTTCACGGAGAATGTTTGCGCGCTAACGTAGCCGCAAATGCATGAGTGGTGTCAGGGTTGGGGGCTCAATCGCATCGCTCGTGATCCGTTGTCAAGATTGGAGTCCGGCATGAATTCGAAGGTAGCTGGCCCATGCCGTCGTCCAACTTATCCACGCTGAGGACGTTGATGAAGGGAAGGACTGCTTCTCATTGAGAACGAGGAATATAGGTTTATTTACACTATTTACATGCAGTTCATCAGTCTAGCATGACTGCGAGAGAAAGTACGTCAGTCTAACACGACTGCTTCAGAGAGTGTCTCAGTCTAACATGACTGCTTAAGAAGGTGTGTCGAGCATCCGCACAACAGCAGTTTTTAACCACTCGGTCCTCCCGCGATACAAGGTGACGCGAACGTTCGTTTAGTCCTGGTAAACTAGCCGCGTCTCCGCGGGACGGTTTACACACACACATGCACATACACACGTGTTCACGGTCCGAAACCGACACCACACGAATTTCGTAGAACTCGGAGCCGTCCCAGGTAGCGCGACCGGGTAGCACATTGTCTTACGTCTTGGTCGGCGCGTGGGAAGGAGCCCACGACGACGTTCCCGCGGCAACTCCCCCACTCGTAGCAGATCAGGTCCGCGTTGTCGTGTTGCGCACAAAGCCTGCTTCGTCGAACTCCTTCAGTCACAACGGCGACGAGGCTAGAGCGTAACGGTGACGGTTTCAGCACAAAGCCTGCTTCGTCAAACGCATCCTAGCTGAAGCGACGGAGAGTGGAGGACGTGCGTATTGTTCCCGACACAAAGTCGACTTAGTCACGCCGTGGCTAGAGGTTGGCGGCGGCATTCCAAGATGAGGCCGCCACCGCTGGCGTAAATGGCTGGCAAACTTGCACTGCAGCTGGCCGTTCTTAAAAGTGGCAAGAACGCAAGCATCAATCATCCTACAACACATTTCAGTTAACATTGCGCATTATTTCTTTCCCTGCACGTAATATAGTGTTATGCCTACGTCTTTATGGAGGTGCGTCTATCCGCAATTTCCAGTGCTGGGAATCGTCACTCATCTGTCGTGTTCCAAAAAAGAAGACCTCCGGCATGAAGTGCGCACTGCAAACCTTCATCGCTTCTGTGACAGCTTTGCCGATCCGCATCTTAATAATCAATTTCTTCCTCATGGACGCAGCTGGTGGGAATGAGTGACGGTTCACATCACCTACCGCATAACTACCGCTCGGCACCCATTGCGGCACGCAGCAAATACGTTTACTTCTATGTTTGCTCATTCTGAGAATGTTAAGTGTCCTTCAGGATCCTACGGGAGCTTTGAACGCGTTAAAACATCAACCAAAAGTGAAGGAAAAGCGTAGACAACACCAATACGCTACGCGAACGGGCAGCAGCCAGAGGCGAGTATAATCTTTCGATTCTTCCCGGCCGCCGCCGCACGACGGCGCCACCGTACGTGAACGTTGCGAATTCCCTTTGGAACGGGGCACTTCCCAGCTATTCAGAAAAACATTGTTTTTTTTTTCGGCGTATGAATGCATCTTTAGTGCGTACACGTCATTTTGACGCGGTTAGCTTTCACGGTTTCGTGACGTCGAGTGACAGACAGCTGAAGTGAACGCAGCCCAAAAAACGCTTGACCAATAGCAGAGGGCTGATGGCGAAAAATGCATCGAATCATAAATAATTATCATTCATTCCTTTTGGTACAATCACGCATAATCAGTGTGCACATATTATATCAATATTCCGCCGTTTTCTTGACGTCGCGTGAAAGACAAGCGAAGTGGGTGTGGTCCGAACATTTTTTTACCGATCGGGGAGGGCTGATTGCAGAATTGGAATAGAAAAGTTTGGAATAGCTTTATGTTATAGCTTCCTATGTCTGTTCGCCAAATTTTATTGCCGTCTGCATTTGGAAAAATACAGATGGCAGTGAAATTCAAGCCCACTAAGGCAGAAAAAGTGCAATAAACAAATGGGCTGCTTTTTAAAACTAACATTCAGAACTCGAAAACCATACTTCTTATGCACACAAACATTGTTCATGAGCCAAATACACCCAGCATCATTCGCTTTACGTAGACGTCAACTAGAGTTCTGGCTAAGAAGTTGTGTGTGAAAGACGCCGATGAGTGAATTCGTCTCAGGTGTGTTGTGTGCTAGTCGTCCGTCACCAGTATTTTTTTTTTTTAATATTGAAGTGCTTTACGTTGACTCCAACTCTGTTGTCTCTTGCAATATCGATTAATAAGTAAGGTTGGACACGTCTGAGTATATGTTTCGATATATCTGCAGAAGCATGAGTAGTGAGAGTCACCGTCGGTGACTATATTAGATATTTTGATGGCTTGTATAGTTCAAAAAAAAAAAAAGAGCACGACTGTAGCAATTAAAGGGTATATGCGCATGCGCTTTGCCATGCAGCATATCGAAGATGGAAATAACACGATGAAACACGAAACCAATATGCTGTGCTAAGCCGAAGAGGCCAAGTTTATGTAAGCAATTCTCATATAGCATGAAGCGATGTACAGCGAGCACGCGTAATACAATAGTGCCATATTGGACTGTAGTAAATTACTTACAGAAGCCAATTTCTGAAGGCACATTATAAGTTGATAAAAATAACTATAAGGGTTCGTCCCGTTTACGCGCTTTGGAGAGTCGATGACGTGTCAAGTCTCTCAAAGTTCAAGCTCGTGCGTGCGCAAAGCCGAAAGGGCAAGAATTGTTCATGAATTCCATGTCAGTGTCTCTGCGCTCTTTAACGCACTCGCGCTCTTGTGTGCGTCATTCATTGTTTAGATTGAGCTGCTGCGATCAAAAGAGTGCGTATGCTGGCTGAAACATCGTGAAATCAAGCCAATACAAGGTTCAGAAGTGCAGAACCCACTGTTGACCTTTAGTTTGTGACAGTAACATGATTGAACTGTGGCACTGAAGTCTACGGGAGCTGCAAGCAGCGCTATTCAGCCAGCATGTGCATGATAGCTGGAGAGTGGGCTTTGCCTAAACTTCGTCCTTCTGGCTTTAAACGTCATCGCGACATTGCAAAGGGATGATTTTGAAGAAAATGTCTTCTGCGTTTCAAAAAAGTACAGATTGCTTTCAAATTTAATTCATTTAAGTTCAATGAAGCGTGACAAGTAAATTATTATCCGGGCCGGTGAAGTAAACAAAATCATGCGGAACAAAACGCCCACGCTCGTAGTAAAGGATACTGCCCAAGCGGTGTGGGTTGGCTTGTATCCGCTTTTTCGTGTTCGTTTTGCACTTTGTTTTAGAAAATCTTTTTGTTATCTTTTATTGTCGCTATACCGTTGTCCTAATGACTTTTCATGCAGCGCATAAGCAAACATTTCATTTATATTGTGGCGTATTACGTGCCAAAACCCCGATATGATTAAGAGGCACACCGTAGTGGGATCCGGATTAATTTCGACCACCTGAATGCACCTAAATCTAAGTACACCAGGTGTCGTCGCATTTCGCCCCCTCGAAATGCAATTGCCGTGACCGCCCAGTCAAAAACATTAATGGTCCAATTGGAAAAGTACCGATTGGGCCCAATTGGTTTTCAACCAGCTGGAATTTCGCCATCAGTTGGAGGGCACCAATTAAATCTAATTGGTAAACCAATTAATAAAGCTATTGAAGCTGGTCAACCACTTGAAGTAGACTGGTATACAACTGATATAGCAGTTTAACACATATGCTCCTCCAATTGAAGTTATCTGGGGCTCAACTTGTCCTCCAATTTAAGCTGCATGGTGCTCAACTGTTGAACCAGTTGAAGTAAACTGGCGTGTCACATCTTAACCAGTTGTACATGTATGGTCATCTAACTGAAGCTAATTGGTGCCCAACTGATCAACCAGCTCAAGTAGACTGGTATTCATCTGGTTGACCACTTGAACACATGTGGTTATCCAATTAAAGCTAACTGGTGCCAAACTGGTCTACAAATTGAACACTCATGGTTATCCAATTGGAGCGAAGTGGTCATTCAGTTGAAGCTAAATGGTAAGCACCAAGTGAACCAGTTGAAGTAAACAGGTGTCCTACATTTTAGCCAGTTCAACGCATATGGTCATCCAATTGAAGCTAACTGGTGGCAAACATGCAACGTGGACCTAGGTGCACATGCATGAAATAAAAACCATACAAATGACGTGATTGTTTTTTACAATAATTTATTACCTTTAAACATGGTGTGATGGGGCACCAACTACGTGGAAAGTAGGGCATTGTTAAGACTATCTACACATAGAATACAAGTGGTTACGATGGCAGGAGACTAGGAATTGCATGCAACGTCCCGGTGACATTCTTATTCCACTCCTGCAAGGAAATGGTTTGTAACATCTAACCTCCCAGATGTCAGAGCACACTCTTTGCACAGGCTAATTATCCAAGGAGGTGGCAGAAAAATAGCACTGTTGGCGTTGTTCGCAACAGCTTGCAGCTTCAGCAGTGAGAATGGCCAAAAGCAGCACCTTTTGCAACAGCTGCCTGTTTCGGTTGCATGTCGCGTACATAAAAAGATAGAAATTGTACTGTCCTGAATTAAACTGTATACATTTTAGATTGCTAGAGAAGGCAACCATCAGAACCACAGAACAAAAACAAAATTTCATGCACAGTATTTATTTATTTATTTATTTATTTATTTATTTATTTATTTATTTATTTATTTCATTACCCTGAGGGCCCGAGGGCATTACAGAGGGGAGTGAGTACACTTGAGAAAGGGGAAAACAAAGAAACAGCAATAAACTTTTATAAAACTAAAATGAAAAAGAAAGGGTTACATCAATACAATAATGGAAATTAACAATAAATAGCGCATAGTAGAAGGGAAAAAAAGGAGAAAACGGTGAGCGTACAAAGCGTCAAGAGATCTCATTAACACAGAAAGAAAACATAAGAACTGACTCTCAAAACATATATGCCTACAAAACAGATTGATGGGATCAAAAAAAGGGCTAAGCAAAAATAAAAAGGATGACAATGCTACAATTTCTTGTGTTTATGACAACAGCAAGTTAGTTAAAGCAGAGATTGAACAAATAGGGGCTTAAGAACATTAGAGATGCATTAAAATGACATGAATGTTCTAAAGGCTTTGTGATTTCCTTGCGCACTATGAATAACTGCTATGAAAGACCCCCATACTAGCAATACTTTTTAAAATGTGGCTCTTCACAAGCACAGAAAAGATAATATTAAAAAGGAAACTGGTCTGCCTACAAATACATTGCTTTCGTAGCAGGACCGTTAAAACAAAAATGTGCGATGCTGTACAGTATTGTAGGCAAGCTGTAAATACCTGCTCCGACCTAAGGCTCAAAAGTAAAGTCGGAAGTATGTAATAGTAAATAAATAAATTACCACTGAAACACGAGATTATGAATCATTGTGACTATGTAAAACTGATATGCCGGCCTAACGATAGACGTATTAAATAAAAATACTACTAGAACAGAACATAAATCACTATTACATTGACTATTACGAGCAACAACCAGGTGTACATATAAATAATTTATTTACTAATAATTCACTCTCACGCGAAGCACGGCTTCTAACGAAGCCGTGCAACCAGATGTACATATAAATAAATTATTACTGAATACTCTCGCGTGAGAGTATTTCAGTATAACTTCCACCCCAGGAGCCTGCTGCACCCAGTCATAGCTTGCTTGTGGGTCAAGCTTGTCCTCTTCCCTGAAAAATGATGAAAGATGCATAAGAGCAGAAAAGCTTCAAATTCATGCACATCATGCAGCAAAATGGTGGTGCGGCCCTGGCATTACATTATGAATATATCTATATTGCAGCTGCAACAGATGATAGGGTGGAGACGCAAAACGGCGCTTGAGGGGTAGGGCCAAGAGCGCATGCGCGCGGGACAATGCGAATTACCTTCGAGGGGACCGCAGCTAATAAATGTTCACTCGTTTGGTACGCGTGATGCTCTCTTGCCTTACTCTGCCGAGAAGCGCGTTCCAATAATAGCAAGAGGGCTGCTGGCTTGCTGCAAAAATGCTATTCTCACAGACTTTCACACAAAATAAGCAAATCATTACCATAATTGTCCCATAAAAAGTACACGAATAAGTTTCCTATTGCTGTAATGCAGTGATGGAAGTAGCTTTTGGTGTTTTCGAACAGCTTTTCGAGCAAGAAAAACAGCGTTAGTTGTCACACCACCGCTGCACACCCATGTTCACGCGCCGCTATCAATGGCTTAAAGACTGAAAATTAGCTTGGCTTGGTCACTTGGATGACCTACAAGTAGCTTTTAGAACCATTACAGTTCATTCAGCCTTCATTCGACATGGAGGTTACAGAAATATTGTGAGCCTAGGTGCAGATGTGGTGCGATAAATATGAAATGCAATCGTTTCACCCATTATGTGTTGGTCTTTCTGTCTTGGTGCAATTGGTGCAGCACTTCCATTAATTGTAATGGATTAAAAAAAACTGATAGTAAGAGAGCTGATGCTGCGCATCATTTGTAGTGGTTGCGCGCTGCTAAACTATATTGACTTCAAGAGGGATCTCTCAGAAGATTAGGGCTGCATATTGCTCCCAAGCTACATACAAATTTAGAACCTTTCCGAAATTAGTGCCCAAAACATGCACAACAGCACTTACCGTTTGGCAGCCTCTCACGGTCCATCAGCTTCTGAACCACAAAATGGTTCAGCTGCAAAAGGTGTTCACGGATGCCCTGGCGCTGCAGTCATTGTCTGTGGCAGTCTAAAACCCAAGAATTCACAAGGTCTCACTAGCTGGCAGCAAGAAACAATTTTAAACGTATACAAAGGCTCTAAGACGATTCACTTACCGCGCATCCCTTCCACCTTCGAAGGTGTCAGCGGTGCCTTTGCAGGCCGACGTGGACATCTAGAACACTGCTCACCTACGAGACAGAAATGGACTATTCACCATAATGCTGCAACTTTTAGTTATTAAAAAGGCTACAGTAAGCTTTAAAGTACAGTTGCGCACCGTGTAAAGAGCGGTTTTCAATTGTTCCTTAGGCCAAATACCCAACAGGAGATCTTTTGCAAAGAGTGAATCCTTCTGATGGCCTTGGATGTGGCTCCACGTATGTTCATTGATCTCCAAGCCATGGCCACTGTCCACCTGCACCAAAGAAATGTGTTGCAAAAAAATTTTTAGCGACCATTTGAAAAAGCAATAGCTGTTACAGGCACGCACAAAGTAATTTAACTTATGGCATGCATATAGTAATAATACAAAATAACTGTTCAAGTTGCCCTTTAGATGTGCATCTTACCATGCTGTTACCCTTTCTTAAATAATCGGCTGGTGGTGGTTGTGGTGGCATCGACGGTTGGATTCTCTGGAAACTTTCATTATCTTGTGCTTCCCTAATGGTAGAATCGTCAAGTGACATCTTATGGCATAGAGCTCCACAGTATCCTGCATTATAAACGTGATATATGGCTCGTTACAAACAGCAGATTGCAGTTACTTCAAAAAGACAGCCTATCATCACCCGTTGTTGAAAATTTGATATGTGAAATAGCAATAAAAATGGTAATATATTTAAGTTTTAAGAAAACCACATTTTAAACAAAACATTACAGCTATACGCAGTGCATACACATTACAAATAACACCATTTCGCAGCCACAAAAGTACGGAAAGCTGAATACCATACCTTTGTTGCTGTCGAGCATCATTACCATTTTCTCTTGGAGTGTCATGTTCAGCTGCCTGAGGGCCTTTGCTTCCTGCTCGAGGGTTCTGTTCTTAGCCCGAAGATCTTTCATCGTTCTCTTTTCTTTTTTCTTCTATTATGTCGTCTAGCCGCTGTAGCTTCTCACGGAGATTTGTTTGGACACAAGGGTGGCAGCTAGTGGTTGTTTTTTGGTGTCATGCTTGTCGGTGTATGCATTGTATCCAGTGAGCGTGGGAATGCAATGTACTTCTTGAAGTGCTATAACGTCTGGTGGGTGAGGATGTGTGGCTAGGAACTGTGTGAGGGAACCCCTCTTCCTTTGATACCCTCTACAATTCCATTGCCACACCCGGAAGGTGGTGGTAGTACGCCTCTTAGGTATGGTTGATACCGCTTCGCTGGTGAGGGCAGGTGTTGTTGTACGAGCCGGGCGGGTATAAAGGTGTGAACTTCTTGGTTCTCAAGTGGCGTTAGTGTCATGTGGAAGTGAGTTGTTTTGATGGCTGAAAGTTTAGCTAAATGTTGCACTGATGAATAGTTTCGTGTCAGTCATGGCTTGTTGTATGACCTGTTGTAGCATGTGCTTGGCATCAGCCATGATCTCTTCCTTCATTTTTTGCATTTCCGCTCTCCAAACAGTCACCATTTCCTCTATCATTTCGCACACTTCTTGTTTGGTGCAGGAATTGTGAGGGAGCTTCTCAGGTGCGAGTTTGTGTGTCTGGGTGAGTGAAAGCGTCGCTGTGGGAGACAGTTTGTTTTGTTTGTTTGTTTGCTGTGCGGACGGAAGTGAAGGAAGGGAGGAGGAAAAAGGGGGAGACTGCGCTGACCAACTCACCGCTGTCACCTTCCTGGTGTGATGGTCGGGCGTTTTCGTCCACGCGGCCTGAGGTTCCTTCGGTAGCTGTTTCTGCTGCGTCAGGCTGCGGCTCCCAGATCGGATTCGACCACGTAGTTGCTTCTGGTTCTTGGACGGCGTGCGGACCCTGGACGTACTGCGACTTTGGGACTGGCTGTGTCCCCGGGATCGGTAGCGAGGCCGACCACGTGTTGCATCAGTAGTCGCAGGTGCCACACCGTTGAATGTCGTTACCTTGCTGTACTTCTTGTCGGGCTGGAGTTGTTGCTCCGCCATTTTCTGCTGCTCTCGGAACACGTGGCTCTTGTGAAAGGGTTTGCGTCGCCTTACTGGACATCGAGAGTCAGTGGCGGGGTGCTCACCACCACAATGAAAAGATTTCAGCGTGCAATCATGTCCTTCGGAGGGGTTGGAAGTTCCGCACGCAGCACACCGGGGTTTATCCGGGGTTGGGCAAACATCCGCTCGATGACCCGTGGAGACGCACACGCTGCACAGCTGCTGTCGGGGTTTATGAATATAGCACCGGTTTTCTGCTCCGTAATAGTAGATGTACCGGGGAACCCGAATGCCAGAGAACGTGATGATGGCCGTGGTTGAATTTCCCATCATTCTTGCATGTAGGACCTGAGCCATCGGTGATCGGATATTTGTCATCCGCGTTGTCGGCATTGTGTTCTTTTCTATGCCGGAGATGACTCTTTTGCAGGAAGCATCCGGCGCAGCCACATAGGCCTGAACCTCGTACTGCTTGTTTTCCAGGCATATAGACTTGATCAGCTCCAGTCTTGCCGCTAGTTCTTCGTCCGGTGTGCTGACCACTGCGACATTCTGCTCTCGGCGTATGCGGATGGTTAGCTGGTGGAGCGTGCTCTCGTTTGATTGAGCTGCTGTGCCTATAGCTCTGGCTATAGAGAGTGCTGCGGCCACTCACCGAGATTCAGTCCATCTATCGGTCGGAAGACCACTTTCAAGTCGTCGATCGGTAGCGGGGGCAGCTGCGAGCTCTTATTGCGCAATGTCAGATGTAGGTGGTCCTGCTGTGCGGGTTCGGCGTTGGGTGGAAAGCTCGATGTAGCTTGGACCTGTTTCTTGCGCTTTCGGGCCACGAGAAACAAAGCCCCGTCTTCGTTGTCTTGAGTCGGTTCTTGATCCATAGCGGCGGCTGGTGTGGTTTCGTCCAATGCTGCGGTAGGCAGGGGGTCTCGGGCAGCCATCGTCACGGTAGCAGTGCAGTGGGCATGGGCGGCACGCGATGCTGCCTCGCTGTAATCACGGCGCCTACGTTAGGCCTAGCGCTGCGGCCTGCTCGCCTCGAAATGTCCAAGGGCCAAGGTTTCCCCGGATCTGGGAGATCTTGGTCTCAAAAGATTTCACCCGTTAAGATCCGTCGACTGGTGGTGGTAAGCACGTTGTAGAAACTAAAGATCAGCTGTGAGGTGTTCCAAGAGCCGGAGCCCATTCGGAATTGTACCTAGGAATCGATATGAAACCAGCTTGTTTTTACTTAATATCTACAGTGCACCCAAATCGCGACGAGACGACTTCGGACAACTTTTTTCGGCCGCCAGTAAACAAGCCAAAAAATTGATTATTCTGGGAGATTTCAATGCGTCCCACCCAGCCTGGGGGTACCAAACAGAAACTCCAAAAGGCCGCCGTCTAGCCCACGCCATGAACCTTCATCAATTCACTCTGCTGACAGAACCTGACGCACCAACCAGAACGGGCAACAGCGTAAGCAGGGATACCTGTCCTGACCTAACAATGTTCAAGGGGTTGACTCAATGCTCCTGGAACAACCTAATAGAGAATCTGGGCAGTGACCACAGCATTCTAGCCACAGAAGTCCAACTGGTGGCCGTACGCACCCCAGAACGTCCGGCGCACTTTCCGGCGCAACAGAACCAAATCTCAACAACACGACCCGCCATCTCTACGCGTGTGGACACAACAGCTACAAGCAGATTTTAAAGCAGCCACTAAGCAACTTACTGCAACAACGGAGACACCGGATGTGGACAGACATCTGCTCCATCTCTGGGATGCTCGAAGAGGCCTGACCAAACGATGGAAGAGGCAGAGGCACAACCGTAGGCTGAAACAAAGAATCACCTGGATCACAGCAGAAGCTTAAGAATACGCCATCAGCCTCACTAATAGCAATTGGCACAACCTCTGCGACCGCCTTAATGGCACACTAAGTAGTTCCAAAACGTGGTCCCTCCTCAGAGCACTACTCAACCCAACGCACACAAAAACGCATACAACGAACACAGTCCACACTATCATCCCCAAAGAACAAATGGATGATGACGCGCTCCTCCAAACACTGCAACAGAGATACATATCTATAGCCACCGACCGGAGTACAAAGATTATCCACACGAGGAAGAAACCCAGTTGGACGGCGATATTACAGAGACAGAAGTGAGGGCAGCCGTACGCGGCATAAGACGAAACACGGCGCCCGGAGCAGACGGCATTCACTATGCACTGCTACGCAACCTCGACGACCAGGCCATACGGCAACTCACTGCATACTACAACGACAATTGGAAAAACGGAATGCTTCCACAGGAATGGCGACACGCCGATATCACCTTAATTCCGAAACCCGGGAAACCGCTGTCCCTCCAAAATCTCAGACCCATTTCCCTGACTTCGTGTATTGACAAACTCTTCGAGCACGTAGTTCTAATTCGCCTCCAGACTCACCTCGAAGCGAACCAATTCTTCCCCAATACCTTATTCGGCTATCGACCAGGTCTGTCTGTGCAGGACATACTCATACAACTTAAGGAGGGTGCTGTGGGCAGTCCAAGTAAAGCTCAAACAAGAGCCATTCTGGCGTTGGACCTCAAAGGAGCCTTCGATAACGTCTCACATGGCCTCATTCTAAACAACCTTGCATTCTCCCGATGCGGAAAACGCATTTATTATGTCCATGCCTTTTTATCTGACCGCACAGCCACCATCGGCCTAGGTGATATTCGGTCGGATATCATAAAGCTTTCCGGCAGAGGGATTCCCCAGGTTCGGTTCTGTCACCCACCCTGTTCAACGTGGCGACGGGAAAGCTACCACCGCTCCTCGACAAACTTCCGAACGTGCAGCACGCCCTGTACGCCGATGATGTTACAATCTAGGTGACCACAGGGTCAGACGGCGCCATTCAAGACGCACTACAGGAAGCCGTAAATATAGTTCAAGAGTATGCAACAGCCGGAGGACTCACATGCGCAGCTGAGAAGTCGGAGCTCCTGCTTGTATTCAAAAAACGAAACAAGGCCGATATTCCACCAGCTATCACATTGCATCTCAATGGCAACGTTATTCCAAGGGTAGACAGACTACGTGTACTAGGCCTTCACATACAACACAACGGAAAGGCCACACATACCTTACACGTGCTTCGCCAACAACTTACCCAAATAACGCACATGATAAAGCGCATTACAAACCGCCGACAAGGACTAAAAGAAATAGACGTACTCCGAATTGTGCAGGCCCTCATAATTAGCCGATTAACCTACCACTTCCCCTATCATAATCTGACTCAGACTGAGATGCACCAGATGGACACCCTCCTCCGTACGGCACTAAAGGCAGCGCTGGGACTACCCTAACGTGCGTCTACGCAGCTCCTACTACGACTGGGGGTGCACAACACCATCCGCGAACTAGTTGAAGGTCATCTTAACAGCTAATTGCAACGTCTGCAACGAACAATGCAAGGGTGCCACATTCTATCCCGGCTAGGATACCAAACACCAAGAAAACCACAACAGGAAGACCGCACACTTCTTCCGCTTTGCATTCGCAACAAAATTCACGTGGCCCCAATTCCCCAGAATATGCACCCTGACTGTCATAAAGATCGAAGAAAGGCAAGAGCACAAGCCCTGGCTCGACTCTGGCGATGACACATCAAACACACCAGTCCTATACACCGACGTGGCCCGCTACCCACAGAAACGTGCCCTATCTCTAGTCGTGCTAGATAGTGCAGACATTCTGAGGGCTTCGACCACGCTCAACACTGTGGACAGTGGCACGGCGGAAGAGGCTGCTATCGCCCTAGCCATCGTACACGCTTCAACCATGCCGGCGCCGGATGGACCTATCACAGTGGTCACTGATTCTCAGACCACCTGCAGGACTTTGGCACAAGGGAGGGTGACACCCTATACACACCGCATCCTTACATCATTACACCCCACAGCGTTACACAAGGTGCGTATCGTCTGCACACCTGGACACGCTTCTATCCATGGTAATGAACGCGCTAATGCGGTAGCCCGAGAGCTCGCTAGCCGGGCACCATTGGAAGAGCTGTCCAACCCAGACGACGCACCGACATAACCACTGAACTACACTGAAACTCTACAATATTACAGAGATACCAGGAGACACTTCCCTCCACCACATAATTCCCTTAATCGAGAAGATGCCGTTGTGTGGCGACAGCTTCAAACTAATTCATTTCCCTGCCTCTTTTATCTTCACCTCTTCCACCCCACACAATATCCCTCATACTGTCCCTATTGTGGAGCAAAGCCCACGGTATATCATTGCACCTAGGAGTGCCCACACCTTCCGGGCTACTCCCCTATTCCTTCACCTTCACCTTCCTCCTGGGAGACTGCGCTGACCAGCTCAGACCCGCAAGAGCAGCGACGGCTGATCCGGCGGGCACGCGGAGCGGCGCGAGCCA
Source organism: Dermacentor andersoni (assembly GCF_023375885.2). Classification (NCBI taxonomy): domain Eukaryota; kingdom Metazoa; phylum Arthropoda; class Arachnida; order Ixodida; family Ixodidae; genus Dermacentor; species Dermacentor andersoni. Next base: position 88,481,879 of record NC_092821.1, read on the forward strand.
ATGTGGCCCTGAACTAAGGGCTCCACCCTGCGAGGAAGTCGCACAATCTCATGACAAATAAATATTGTCTCTCTCTCTCTGCCTCACGGAGATCAAAGACACGGCTGTCGCCAATATCGTCCACGTTCTTCCTTTTCGGTTTCTGCGAAGAGGCCAACGCCTCTCGTTGCCTGATGTCCTTTGTTTTCTTTTTCAGTATTTGAAGAAGTCCATGCTTCGGTCCCGCTTGCTTTCTTGCAGGGCACTGCACAAAAAACCATAAAACGTCTTACGAGTCTACTTTAAGAGATTCCATCCATAAGCAATGATAACACTGAGTAAATAGATACCCCTGGCTGAACATCATCATCTTCCCACTCGCAGTTTAACGAATATGCCGTTCGCTCAAAGCGAAGCCTCTGACGGTTCCCGCCTTCAATTTCGAAGTCTTCCTCAGATTCTGGAATATGTTGAGAGGAAATAACTTCATTAAGAGCTATGCCTGTGTGACGCATGCTATTAGTGCAAAGGAAAAAGAAAGCGTTGCAACATATTTAGTAGTTGACACACTGATACTTATATTGCGCATGCTTATTTAATACGCTTTCTTATTTGTATTAGGCACATCAAGATTTTCAGTAGTCCAGCTGCATCAGTATGCTCAATCTGCACATAAACCTCGAACAGCCGGAAAAAATACAACTGTACGTATTTTCAGGAAAAGCATGAAACATTTTCACAGTTATTCGTGCAGCCGATATGAACTGTTTTTGCATAACTACTGATTATACAATTGTGTTTTAGTGCGCATGAAAGACAGTAATTGCATAAATGTTATAAAAGATTGCTTCGCAATTGAATTTCTTAAGCGTATTTGAATATTACAGAAGTTGAAAAAATACACCTATTACCCTCATTTCAGGACAACAGTACTTGTGATAGTGCAATGTCAAAATCTTCTTTTATTTTAGCGCACAGTCTACAATGCCAGCACATTGTACATTGCGCAATGTACCAGCCAATCGTACATTGTACATTGTACATTGTACCAGCCAATTGAGCACATGCACCGGGGAGCAATATCAATTGGCATATTCGCACCTCGGAACACAAGATACACTGAATATTTAACTTGAGAAAGCAAACGAAATGTATACTAGGCTTTCACATAATGAGCTTACCTTCCAAGGCAAGAATTCGAGCCCGGTAATAATCCGACATCCCATCAGGATCCGGCCACTTCTCAAAATAGAAGAATTTTGATTTGAAGTCCTTTGTATGTTGAGGGCTGAAGTTTTCAATGTCCTCAATGCTCACCCCTGCCAGATTCGGGTCATCCTCATAACGCGCTTTCGCGTGGTTTATCATTGAAAATGTTATTTTTGTTAACTTTCCCGTGCTCAAAGACAGTGTGCCCGAAAAGTAGCGGAGCACGATCGCACGTGGAGGTACAGTGTACTAGAATGGGGTACATTTGGCAGCGCACTGTAGGGAACGCGGTGTATGTGAAGAGCCATGCTAGCCGTGTGCTCGTACTTTGAGCCGCATACCGACACAAGAAATATCGCGCTGTGTAAACGTACGTGACTTCTGTTTTACTAAATTTAATTTATTGACTTCATTTTTGTGACATCTATATTGGGAAACAAAATGTATAATACTGTTAAATAAAATATTCAAATGCGAAACAGGGGCCCTATAACGTAAAATTATTCCAATATGTTTTCATTCCAATCTCCTGACGCCAAACTTGCGTAACCACCGACGCAAGCATCGGGCGGTCACTCGCAGGGTTGTCTAAACAGACCAATGAAACGCTTGCCTCGTTCAAAGATGTCAGTTTTGTTTGCTTGAAAAATGAATAACATTGCCTACACTGAGCGGCTTGTGTTATCTAATTGGCTCACAAGAGGCGAGGAGCACGCTCAAGTAGAAAGGGATTCAATGGGGCCGAGCCACTGCACTGAAAATCGATAACCGGATGAAGAGGGTGGTGCCAGCGTCTGCGATTGGTCCGCTTTCCCTTACTTAGCATGCACTGGCTCGTCGACAATGGCGGCGGCATGCAACGACAGCTTAAGAATAACGCTAAAACGGATCTTCAGCAAAGAAGAGTTGGCATAACGAGGGCGTGAACGTGCCGAAACGGCTCGAAAACGTTACGCGGCCACGCAAAGAGTTTTATTACACGCAAATAAACCTATGGTCTCCGGCAGGTACGAGTAGCCAGTGCATGAGCGATCGGCGGCAGCCATCTTTTATTCCTTTCGGAACGGGGCAGCTTGCGGCTATTCCGAAGAAAATTCAGTTTTGTTCGGCATATTAATGCATCTTAAACACGTACACGTCACTCTGACGCGGTGAGTTCTTGCGGTTTTGGGACGTCGCGTGAGAGGCAGGTGAAGTGGGTGCAGCCCGAAAATTTTTACCAAAAGCCGAGGGCTAATGGCGAAATAACTGTTTTTCTTTCGTTCGGTCAAATCGTATATGACCAGTGTGTACACCTCACATCAGATGGGGAGCTATCGCGGTTTTTGTGACGTGAGGGGGGGGCTAAAAAAAAAAGCTTTTGACCAATCACGGAAGGGTCATTGGAGAATTGGAATAGAAAAGTTTGGAATAGTTTTACGTTGTAGCGCCCCAGGGAACATCTACCGCCGTTCCTACGGAGTGATTCCCACGTGTTACATGTTTATGAGGATTTAATAACAAAGCGCCTATTTCTTGAGGGAGCCTTAAAGTTTCATAAAGAATATGTAACGCTCCAAAAAGAAAGAAGAGAGGCCAATATGAAGGGTACATTAACTATGGACCAGACTTCATGCTACCGAGTACTTCGCGGGCTCACCAACGCAGTGTTTGTCTTAGTTGTTATTCTAATACTTTCGATGTGCGCTTGTCCCGCTGTTTTATTTGTGCTGAAAATTCATACGGGACTGCAATTTTTCGTTCATGTAATTCAGTAATGCACCCAGCATCGTTATTTGCTCTGTCCACACGTGTAGTTGCTGAGGGCAGCAAAAAATATTTGCCGCAGAACTCATTCCTACAAGGCGTGGTAATGCTGAACTACGCTATTAAAGATTCCTTATTAAAAAGTGCCGACCGAAGAGAGTGCTATGGCTGTTACCTTTGAGTACAAATAAAGCAGTGGTAAAGGGCAACCGTCATTTAGACACCAGTTACTACATTTTCTTCCATTAGGAGGAAGCTTTATCTTGACGCCCAACTCCTACTTCCGTATGAAACGCAGAACTGGTTTTATAGAACAACCACTGTGCCGATTTGAGCGAACCTTGTTGAATATTAGAAAGTTAAGTTCTAGCGACAGGTAAAAGCAGAATTTTGACTAAGGGCCTCGATATGTTTAAAGTACGAAGTTCACAAACCCGTCATTCTGTATACCGAAAGCCGCTGTCGTAGTTAAGTAACTTGCATCTATTAGAACGTCTAAAGCGTACAGTGTGAATTCAGAGGTTATGTGAAGTTGCTACAGTATTTTCTAGAGCTTTGCAAAAACCTACCTACAAACCAGTGTTATATTTCAGAGTGGTAAATCATACATAAATTTTGTCCGCTTTAAATGCATTATTAGGTGCAGTTTAGAGAATTGTGGTATCGATTTTCATGGCTGAGTCAAAGTTGCCGAGTCTAAATTTTTCCGTTTTCAAGAAATGAAAAATAATGTTACCCAAGAATTAAAAATACGGTACTAAACACGCTGGATTTTGATTTTCTTGTTTAAATGCAACAGACCTATTCGAAACCAGTGCTATGCTTCTCAAGGAAAACGATTTCTCATTCCTAATTATTTAGATGACAGCTACCGAGGTGGAGCTTCCTCTTAAGGCACGCACATATTTCTAAGATGGGTTTCTATGTTCAGGCACTGCCAACAGATGCACCCGTATCTGACGATGATGCACCTGCTAACAGCACAGCAGCTGCACCAAGCCAAGCAGCAGGTAGAGCCCCATTCTCGACAGAAAGAAGCGGACACATCGGGTAGTGATGATGAACAGGTGAGGTAGTATGTTTCGGATCTTAAGTGCATGATATAATAAGCTATATTGTCGCAGGAGGCTAGAAACAACGTTTGGAGTGCAACGGCCAGCAGCACGACGACAGCTCATGCTGCAGCATGCCAGCTCGATGACTTCCCATGACGCATCACTGAATGATGAACAGATGTATGCATATATATAAATGAACTGCTGCCTTATACAGTATATGTCAAGCATGCTTAGCATCTTGACCAAACTCACTGCGCTAATGTGTTAGTGCAGGCTAGTTGGTAATCCATATGCCTGTTTTTTAGTGCAGAATTTACAATGACAACACAGGAAACGTGAAAGCACTTGACCCTTTCTTCGCACTGTGTGTGCTGGCATAGCAGATTCTGCGCTAAAATAAAACAAGATTTTGACCTAGTACCACACTGAGTGTATCTATAACAGGAGGTACTGTTCCGCTGCTCTCTTTCATTATTATTCTGTCTTTTTTTCTTGCAGCTGTTCATGTCTGACGACGACGCTTCACAGCAACATGTTCCTGGAGAACTGACTTCAGACAAGAAGATTGTAGGTCCATCAGAACTTACAAGAACTACACAAACATGTTTGAGGTCAATACGACCTTGCCGATATTCTGGTAGCTGAAGCTAACAAAGAAAAATTTCGTCACTACATTAACATTCATTTCTTACTTTAAAAAAACTTCGTCTGCGTCGCTTCTTGTATGCCTTCTTTGCTTTTTTTTATCTGAGAATTTTAGAGTTTGTGTAAACTTGACACTTCGCTGTATTATTATTAACGATGCGCTTTATGTTCTGTATAATTGTTTGCTCTTTATACTGTGTAAAATTTTTAAAGCTTCCCTTACCCAATGCCCATTCTTCGGACCTGTAAGGTATCTTAAATAGATACATACATAAGTAAATAACTGTTGGTTAGCCACTCACCAGGTTTGGGCATCGCAAATGGTTCAGTGTATGTAACATACCGATCTCTGCTAGAAATTACACTAATGTCTGTTGTAAAAGAATGTTGGTTCAATATTGCTTCAATTGAAATTTCATTAGTGTTTTTCGGAAGCACTAAGAAATGCAATCACAATTATACAAAAGCAAAATAATTTTCTGATGCGCATTACATCTCTTATCATTTGCTTTAGGATGAATGGACTGCTTAATCACAGGAGTATGGTCTCGGGTTGCTGCTTATAGAGTTGAATGTCAGGCTATTTTTAGTTTTCAATTTCAGTACTGTAATTTGCTCAGCGAGTTGCTTCATATTAGTTGGTAAAAGTGTTCAAGCAGCTTCTGCACGTTTGATGACCGCTTATACAATTTTTTTTTCATTTTTGATAGGTTCTTTGCAAAAATATTCTGGTGTGCTTTCGTTGAGGGGGATGTCCACATACACTGATAAAGTCAGGGGGGCATAATTCTTGTAAGGGGGAAAGATGGCTTGAAACATTAACATAATTTTATTTACCTGTATTTCTGCATTGGAAGACTTCTTCAAAAATGTAAATGAGCTAGCTTTCTCAACAACATATTACACTTGCCTATGTATAATACATCTGATGGAGCCTAGGTGAGCCGTTTTTTAAAGCTGAAAATTAAACATGAAGACTGGTGTCATTTAGAACGAAGTTTATGGTGCTAAGTTTATTGCTGCATGCGTGTGAATTTTTTCAGTAAGGGTTGCAATCAGGTTGTCCATGCAGTAGGTTAGAAAATGTTTTAGTTGAAATTGCCTGCTTCTTGTTCAGGGAAGGCATCTAACACAACAGCTCCTTTTGGGGTCCAGTGCCTTTTATAGAGCTCAACAGTACATGTACACAGGTGTGCACACGCTCAATTTGGTTTGGTTATTTCTTTTCTACTTTCAGCAGTAAATGCCTGACTGCTCCTTGAGGCCTGCTCGTTGTGACAGGTCATATTCCGGGGAATTATTTTATGTTGTTGTCACTGAAAGCGCTGTTCTGTCTAAAGGTGATATTCTCGTCATGGTGCTGAGGCACGTTGTAAAAAATAATTTATCATTTACAGGGCTGACCAACATCTTAGACCTTATCAACAGAAATTTTGAATGTGCAATATTGCCGCATTCTCGGTACCAGCTCTCCAAACTGTTGAGCAAAACGGGCAAAACAATATCATATTCTTGTTTTTGCCCTAAATGCGTCACACATATAGAAAATTTTGAAACAAATTCTTCTTTTCGGTGCACACAGTGCGGACACAAAACCAGTGTTTCCAGTCTATCAGATTTGCCTTCTTTGTGACTCTCGATGTGGAGTCACAGTTGCAAAGATTGTTAAAAGACTGCACACTTTTTGACCTGACAAAGCCACTTCACCATGATAGTTCACTTGGTGATATATGGGATGGTGAAATGTAGCGAAGATTATCAGCTGCAACACCATAGTGTTGGCCCCAGAATCATCATCGCATTAAACGCTGATGAGACGCCACTTTTCAAGTCACGTGGCACGGCCATTTCACAGGCCCATTCAGTTGATGGTGAATGAAGTTACTACTAAGCAGAGGATGTGCAAACGGGTTCTTGCAGCCTTGTGGTTCTGGAAGGAGAAGCTAGGCATGGAGCTTCTTCAAAGCGTATTTCTCAAGCAAGTAAGCCAGTTAAGTGAAAATGGCTTCGTATTGGAGCGACAGGGGCAACTTCAGACATTCAAAGCTTATTGCATTTTTTGTACAGTTGATTCTGTTGCCATGGCGCCCGTGCAAGGTGTTACTCAATTCAATGATTATTTTGGGTGTAATTGGTGCCTGAAGGAGCTGGTGAATCAGCGAAAAACCAAGCAGAGTCAGTTAATTCCACTGAGAGAACAAAAGGCTAGGTGCTTGCAGACATGCAAGCAGCCATTGCGGAAGGGGGGACCGTTCATGGTGTGTAAACATTGTCTCCGTTGATCCCATGCACTTAGGTAATCGCTTTAAGAAATATTCACTCTTTGCGGAGGTGGACGTTACGTGGCGCCAATTTTTGAGGCCCAATGTTGACGTTCAGCACGCAGATGACAGTGCTACACTGCGGCCTGCAGGGAGCGGCGAAACATTGACGTCGCGGTAAACGCAAGACGCGTTCATGTGTTTTTCGTCTATGCAACTGCCGGCGCTTAGAGTTGCATGCCGTGCCGTTGTAGATACGACCTAGGTGACACGGTGACACTGTATAGCTTGTGTAGTCTCAGCTTCTTTTTCGTTTCAATTATTACTTCGTGAATAAGATAGCCACGGTTGACCTAGTCGTTTATTTGAACATTGTGTGCCCCGGAATGTAGACATGATGTGCATATAAACGTTTTGCTCTTACGTCTCATATTTTAATTGTGCTGTTTAAGGTATATAGCTGTTCCGCATCTATTGTTCTTAGTTTTTCTTTTTCTCGTGCTAAATGATATTGTACTTAGTTCTCAAAACGTCTGCATTCTGTTTTATCAGGACTTGTACATTAAGAACTTGTTTCACTTTGTTCTGCATAGAAAAAGGAATAAACTCTGTGCAATCAAATGAACACTCTAACCGCTGTCCCTCATGTTCTTGCAATTTTCAAACGTGGTGACAGATTGCCATGAGTGTTAAATTTAGTATTTAATTTATAATCTCTCAAAATGAGGCCCACATTTTCACCTTCTATAGAGCGTTCGTTCATGCCCGTCTCTCTGTGCACGCCTGTCTCCACTTTCGTTGCAGTATTCTTTCCGCAACATCAGCTCGACATGCACCAACAATGACGAACTCCCTCATAACCTAACGGTAACGAGGGTCTCGAATCCGGCAACATTGATGCCTTCAGGTAGCACGCGTGGGTTTATTGACCAGTTGCCTTCACCCAAAAAGATCACGTACTCGTGATGCATGCGGCAGAAAGGATGTTCCACATCCACCGCCAAGGTTTGTGAGTGATGGCGCTGGCTAACATTCCCAGGGTTCTAGTAGGAAACATAAATACCCAAGAAAGTACATGGCAAAACGGCGCCGCGGTTGCTCAATTGGTAGAGCATCGCACGCGTAATGCGAAGATGTGGGATCGTTCCCCACTTGCGACAAGTTATTTTTTCATCGATTTTCATTTGCATTATTCTATCATTTATTTAATTCATTTAGTAAGTGCAGGCAACTTCCCCCATGTTGTCCTTGGTGTCAGTGTTTGTTGGCTTCTAATCATTTGCTTAATAAAAATCGGGCCCCTCGGTTAACTTCTCGTCTATTTCCTCGTAACATGTGGTTTAATAAATTTGCCTAAATGTTAATTGGTGTATTTCTGCTAATTAGCAGCTTTTCCGTCATCATTTGTTGACAAAAATACGTTCAGCCTTAATTAAATAAAAATACGTTGCACAAAGAGCGCTAGCCCCTTGAACCTTTGCACTCTCCCCCGCCTTTTGTTTAAAAGAGATATAACCAATAACTTCGTATCGACACCCGGCACCCTCTCATATATTATGGCTGTATACAGGCCAAAAAATGCAATGCCGAAGCACACAGCTCATGTATTTATCGTGCTGGTTCACCAACTAAACCGCAGTGATCGCTGTGTTGAGCAGGGCCATCGGGCTCATGCAGGAAGGCTAGCGTAGACATATCGTAATTTCAAGCGTACTAGACTTGAAATGAGTCAGAACGGTGCCGGTGTATCACAAATACTTGATAACGCTTGCCGCTTAGATTTTTCGTAGTTGCCTTAGGTTGGCTGTGCACGAGCATGCGCTCTTATGTTTTATGCTTTACTCCCTATGCCAAGAGATCACACAGTGAGCTGATTTACCATTTAATGCTGGCAATACAGAGACACCAGTTTTCTTTGTTGAAATAAAACCGATATACGCAAAATAGTAAACAACACATACACACACCGCGACTGATAATGCGCGTACACCGCGGCTGATTATGCGCGTCACATCTTTTGCGCCCCCAAGACATATTTCTGCCTGCTGTAGTTACCGATGCACCGAACGGCTTCTCTGACGACCTTATATGAACGGACATGGCGAAAATTTCACAAAGTACGATCTAAAACATTCCAAAATCGTTCCGCAGCATGCGACAGCAATACTTTCAAGCAGCGCCGCACTGGATCGCCCAAGCCAGAGAGGAGGAAAGGCTTGCCGCGAGCCCTATCCTCCTCGCCCGATGAAAAAGTCTGTAGACGTGCACACCGTATCTTCCGTCTTATCGCCGGCTACGAAGGCCATGGCACCAATTTTAATGATCATCATCAACAAATTTCCTCCAGCGTGACCGGGCGGGCCTAGTCACACACACGCGGGCCCTGGCTAAGCTTGGTAAGAACGCCCGGGCCCCTTCTGGGCTCGGTCATGTACATGTACGCCTGGAACCAGGCTGCGCTCATCCTTCATAAAGCGGGCTCAGCCAGGGTCCGTACAGTGCTCTACCGCAGCATCGCCTATGCGAAGCTTCGCTAACCATGACCTCGGAGTGGGCATGGCATCAGAGATTGCAGCTGAACTGTTTTGCCTCTTGGGAAACCCAAGAGATGGCGCCACTGCTCCAACAAAATTTGCACTGGCGGGAATTTTATTTGAGCGCGGCGCCCCAGGACCAGTTTTCATTGCGCTCTGCCAAAGACTTTAATCATTGAAAGACTTTGGCTATGCGAATACTAGACAGCTGGTCTGGTACAGTCTCCCATGCATACTTTTCTTAACAGTATTTATAAATCTCACCCGAGGCATAAAGCACAATTCTGTCTCTTGAGCTGGGTTCCTTTCAAAGACGATTGCTTTTTGGCTAATGATATGACTAAGCAAAATTAATCGCTAATTAACTTCAAAGCTAATTATTTTATTACATATATTGCAACCTACCAACTTTAGCTGATCACTTCGCAAGTTATATCCACTTGGAACGAACAGGTTCGAGATATGCATTTCCAAAGTTTGCGACGAAATGCCTTGGTTTTCCAATAATTATGGAGATTCAGTGCCTACAAAGAGCTTGCGCTAAAGTATATAGAACAACAACGCATTTTTAGCGAAAGTTTGGCAGCGGTTCTCTTAAAACTGGTGCTAGTTTTAAAATTCATTCGAAGTGCCCAGCTAGTTTTGTGAAATCACCAGCTTATAATTGTATGATAAAAATAATGTACAGCGCGAAGGACAAGGACAGCGATAGACGACATACACAGCGCTGAATCACCAACTAGCCCAAGCAACCACCCTAGTTATAATTGTATTTGTATATTGCAATCGGTGCCCTAAAGTGTATCAATTAGAAAGTTGCGTATTGAAATTTTATTTGGTCATTTATACATTCTAGTTTCCAGTGTATAAGTAATGTCTACGTCTTCAAGTGATACAACTCAATGAGTAGATTTGTTTATATATATATATATATATATATATATTAGGTAGTAGCGAAACGGCACCTAAAGTCCGAAACGGCACCTAAAGTCCCATTGGCTTCGACGCCACGTCATGAGCGCGCCTGGACGGAGCAGAGCGGGCGCATAGGAACATCTGTTGCCTCGATAGCGCGCCAGATGCTGCGTGATGTGAGAGGGCATCACAGCGACACCACGCGGCCCTCGCTCTCGGAAGCTGGCACGCGGTCCAGTATCTCTCTCTTGCAACCCCAGTGGGCTTGACTGGTGGGCGCGCCTGCTGGCCTGCTGATAGCAGCAGAACCTGTAGCCTGTGTGTGTGACACTTTGTTAAGCTAACTTGGAGGCTTCCCCTTTTCTATTTTCATGGGTTGTGTGTGTGCATGTTACGTAAACTAGTCTGAGGATCATTGACCATTGCAGTTTTGTTTTTGCAGTTTCACTTAAAGGATGGCTTGTGCATTTCTGGCGCACAAGCGGCTAAAATAGTTGCCAATAAGAAAGGGACACTTGCGTGCAAGGATATACCCCCAGTGGGCGCTTGACTGGTCGGCGCGCCTACCGGCCTTGGTCGCCGCTGCTGCTTCCTCGGTTTCTCGTCACGGTGGCATGCGGAGTTGGCATGCGGAGGCTGCTCCTGCTGCTTGCTGGCTCGGACAGCACGTGCCGCTATGATACATTACTCGCAGTGCAAAACCAGAATCACCGTTGAGCGGCATTTAATTGAGCAATAATGCTTTCGCATTCACAACTCACAAGAAGTGGTTAGTGCGGATTATTTCGCCATCAAATCAACACGTGATAGCCGAGGAGCCCCCGGTAAAGGCTATCTCTCGTTAGCTCCACAAAGCACCCGTGACGCTTCAGCGGCACTGCAGCCGCATGAAATCAGGCAAAATTCGATATAACTAAACTAAACATTCACACAGAGTTTAACAGCAACGACACAAAGTTCAGCATATATAAGCAAAAATACATTTAACGTTGAGATATAAGTCCATGATGTGTTTTGCGGACACAGAAAGAAGAAAAGGAAGGTTAGCGGCCAGAAATGTTGGAATAACAGTACCCACATATGTCGGTGAAACATTTAATTAAATAGCAAGACATGTAGCTAATAATTAGAAACTCTTGGTAAATGAAACATTAAAAATTTATTTTGTAAGTAGAGGCTTCAAACACTAACTGTTAAGAAGCCATGGCAAACTACTTTCACTTTTACTTTCAGATAACTTTCAGTCATATCCCACGAAACACAGAACCTCTGAAAAACGTCTTGAAACGGCTATGGACGTCTTGGTCTACGATAAGACTGAAAATAAGAATTTCTTCTAAACATAACCTAAGCACCTGAAATATGCCAATATATATATATATATATATATATATATATATATATATATTATGTTTGTTGGCTTCTTCTGATATGATTATATGATTGTATATTTTATTTCATTTATTTCTCCTTACAGGCCCGACGGCATTACATAAGGGAGACACAAATACATGTGAACTTCAATGATCTGAACAAAAATGCTAAAAAATACAGCAGAAATACAGTCAGTGAAATAATATGAACAATTGATAATACATTCATAATATAAAGATATAAACAGTAGAAAAAAAGGAAAGAAAAATCGGAGCGGTGAGGGAACAGTGGTCGTCTGTGGCTGCATAGTGCATTCTTAGTTTTTCGCAGAATGCTTCGCGTGCGGTGTATGCCACTATGTTTTCTGGGAGGGAATTCCACAGCACTATTGCATTAAAAAAAAGATGAGTTCACATACGCCGTGTGGCTGTTTACATGCGCTATCGCATTGGTATAGCTGAGTCGAGAGGACGCTTTATGTGGCGGTTTTAGTGGCACATGGCGTGATTTCGGGTGATTGAAGAAAGAGTGGAGCAGGCAAAGGCGAGGCTATGACACGGTGGGATGCGAGCGGTGGCAGACCAAGTGATTGCTTGACTGACGAAACACTGACGTAAAAGGAGTAATTTGAGCTGATGAAGCGAGCGGACGGGTTCAGGGTGCATTCCAAATACGCGGTCAGATATGCTTGTGAGGGATGCCAAATGGACGATGCATATTCTAGTTTATGACGGACGAAGTTCGTATGCAAGTTTTTTAACCTTTTGTGATGCAGTGCTAAGATTGCGGCGTAAATAGCCCAGCGTTCGTGAAGCATTGGAACAAGCAACTTCTATGTGGCTTTTCTATACTAGCGATGATGCCATATGTATTCCGAGGTGTTCTTATGCTGATTTGGCTTCAACAGAGACATTATTCACCGTGTAGGTGTTGGTGATGAGGCTGTGTTTGCTAGTAAATAACTTTGATTTGTACGTTGAGTGATTTAGTGCATATGCCACTTGTTTCACCAGTCGTCAATGATACGCAAGTCAAGTTGTAATTGCAAGGAGTCTTCATACGATTTAATTGGATTGTAAATGACACACTCATCAGCAAATAGCCGTAGTTGCGTAGTAATGTTAGCCGGTAGATCGTTAATATATATCAAAAATAACAAAGGGGACAATCCAGCGCCCTTGGGTACTCCTGAAGTGACGTCCGCTAGTGGAGAGCGATTGTTATTATCTGAAGTGAATTGCTTGCGTCCAATGAGAAACTGCTCGATCCATGAGATTAAGGGATTATATATATATATATATATATATATATATATATATATATATATATATATATATATATATCATAAGAAGCCAACAAACACTGACACCAAGCACCAAGGACAACAACGGGGAAATTGTGCTCTTAATAAATCAAATAAAGAAACGATAAATTAGTGGAAATGAAAGTGGATGAAAAAACAACTTGCCGCAGGTGGGGAACGATCTCACAACTTTCGCATTTCGCGTGCGATACTTTACCAATTGAGCTACCGCGGCGCAGTTTCCACATCCACTTTCTTGGGTACTTATGTTTTCTAGTAAAACCCTGGGAGTATTTGTTAGGCAGCGCCCCCACTCGCAGACCTTGGCGGCGGATGTGGAACATCCTCTCTGCCGCAGGCGTCACAAGAACGTGATCTTTTTGGGTGAAGGCAACCGGTCAATAAACCCACACATGCTACCTGAAGGCATCAATGTTGCCGGATTCGAGACCCTCGTTATGTAAGAAACGAGAAGAAAGGGGGTTAACCGAGAGGCTCGATTTTTATTAGCCATATCATAAGGAGCCAACAAACACTGACACCAAGGACAACATACGGGAAATTACTTGTGCTTAAAAAATGAAATAAAGAAACGATAAATTAATGGAAATGAAAATGGGTGAAAAAACTACTTGCCGCCGTTGGGGAACGATCGCACAACCTTTGTGTATGTATATATATTTATATATATTTATATATATATACATATATACATATATATATATATATATATATATATATATATATATATATATATATATATATATATATATATATATATATATATATATATATATATATGTATATATATATATGCAATACTTTTCGAACCACCCATACCCTGGCCATCCATGTGACGCAAGGATTTTACTGAAGTAATTGAACTTCTGAAGCTAAACTACGCGGAAAAAGCGTAAACTACAACATACACACAACCTGCAGACATGATAGCTCTCGGATTGTAATTTTACTATACGAGGAAACACAATTCTGTTGCGCGAAAACGCACAGAAACCCCTTTTCCAGCGTTTCCACAATTCACAGACGGACGACGGCGTCCGCCATTCGCGCACGCCGGCACGTGGGTGTCTCGGGGGACACGGAGCGGCCCGCCCGGTTCCTTGCAATACCCCCAGCAGGCGCTCGCCTCAGCCTCATTGTGGCCCACGCAAGAGGCCGTGTTTCTACCATAAAGCATCCTTCATGCATAGCGTTCGCGGCCAGCGTTTCCCGGTAAACATTACGGTTACATTTCATATGCTCCAGTTGCCGGGAAGCGTGAGAAGCAGTCAGGGATCTCGGAATGCTATCGCGTTCCATTCTTAAAGGCGAAGCTTAAGCGTCTTCCAAATTTTTGGTTAAGACCATGGAACACTTCGCTGTAAAATGGATAGTTGGTGTCTTACAAACTGGCATTTTTTTTTTGCGATGATTCCTCATAAGCAGCCCCTATTATTCCCTGTTTCTCAGCGCCTTTGAACGCACATTACTTCTACTACTACTTAGTTTCCCTAAGCCCTACAAAACATAATAACTGTAGATAGTGAATACCATGTAAGAACTCGCAAATTAACTCTGTTGTGCCATCATTTACCAAGTGTTCCACCGCATGGGGAAAAATTTGCTACAACAGTATACGTTACACCTTGCTTCCCTAATGCGCAAATCAAGCCAATATGTGATGAGTTTTGTATTCTAAGATGTTTTCTGTGTTATTAAGTTTAATTCTTTACGGGAATTTGCTGTAGAGCATCAGCAAGTATTCTAATTTCAGGTCTTTGTGTGTGCTGCAGCAGGTATACTTTGCCGCCACGATTGATAAAACATGGTCCGAGGCTTCCATACAAGAAAGAACTTCAATTTGATTCTACCACCATCAGCACTTGGCTGGCGCCTGCCGAATGAATCACATCAGGTAGCCTGTGCAGACTGTTTTTTAACCTTATTGTGAAGGCATCGCACAATGATGTGTGGAGGTGCCTGCGTTTGAGATAAGAGATTGTGTTGCCACGTATGAGTGTAGAACAGGCATGATGCTGAGAGTTCCAGCAGTTTGCACAGGTGCTTTGCAATATTTTGTCATAGCTCTAATTTCACCTTTGCTGTTTTTTGTCACCTACTTCAATGTTATCATTAGAGGCGTTATCAGAATTTAGCAACCTATTTGTCTTTAGGCTGCCACGTTTGACATTTCCCTATAGGCGGGCAATTGTTAAAGATGAACCATTACTTGAATACATCTTTTTGTGTGTAGTGGCTTCTCAATTGCTAGTCAGTGTAGATGCTCAGATTACCTGAGGCTGTAGATTCACTGATGAATTTGCTACCTCTGCAAATCACTTTGCACTTTCTGGCGCAACCAGCATGTTCACTTCCAAGACAGGGGGCAACGTGCTCGTTTGATCACATCATGAAATACTTTAAATTTTACATGACGCATCATCCAAGGTGATGCATTATTGGCGCGAGGTATTGCCCTAAGCTAATTAGGGTCACATGAAAATATATGAACAAAAGTGCTTGACGCATCCCCAGAAGCGTTGCTTTGGGATACTACTTTATCACCAGTCTTTCGTGTTGTCACGTGGTAGTGACGGTGAATAAAAGCAGCAAAACTGTGAGTTTTTACTCTAGTGAACGTCTCGTTAGGACATGGCGCATGCAGTTCCTTTCCCATCCATATTTCCTTATGTAGCGTTTAATATTTGAGCATTCAATCATGTTAAGGAAGCGAGTCTCCGCTGTTCTCTTCCAAGCAGTTTCAACCAGTGTGTGTCTAAGTCCTCCTTGAGTTTACCGTTCCTTTTACTTTTTGTTCCTAAAATTTTTGCTGACGTAGGAAGACGTAAATTAATAATCCATTAAAAGATCAATATTACGAATCTGCTGCTTGTAGTTGTTATATTGTGTCAGTACTCTTTGGTCATGCAGAACACTAAACTGCAGCTCGCACTTTCATATGAATGGGATCTTTCTTGTTGCAGTATCTAAGAGCTGCAGACCGCATAATTATATTATAGTGCTCACTACCTAAGCCAAATGCTATGTGCTCTGCTGATTTTATGTCAAACGTACTTTAGATGTTCAGTACTTACCTTGAAGCCTGGCCGGGCGTATACTTATGGCCTTAATTTGCATTCTGGCTATGCAACCGCCCCCAGCCGCGCCCGTACTTTTCTTTGTTCTCTTTTTCCTTGGAGTGTCGTTTTCTTTCTGACAAAGGTATAAGGTCACCATGGGTGCTTGTCCGCACATTGGAAAGATACGCGAACTGCCTGCTTGTACCACAACTTAAAGATAACTTTCTTTGAAACAATCTTCATATGAACGATTTTGCAGCTGTTATCCAAACAGAAACCTGTAAGGGTCTGACAACTAACGTTGCATAATTTGGTTTTCAAAAGTTAGCATTTTCGCAGTATAGTCGTGTTATGCGGCAACGCATACTAAAAGGGAAAAGGGGCCACTACGCAATGTATTACGAGCTAAAAAAGACATCTGCAGGACACTCAACCGTAGGCTCAGCCAAACCAGCTAATGCAATATTGGTCAGAACACCTCGCACGTCCGCGATGAGCTCACACTCAATGAGGATTGCGTTCAAGCTAACCATCGATGTGCGACGTTAAATCTGGAGATAAGGTTGCTTGGCCTTCGATGCAAAGCAGCTTCTCACGAGGCACACACCCCGTGTCTGATTAGGCAGTTATACGCACGCGTGTTTGCGAGTTACTACTCGAGTTCTGTGGTCACCCTGTGAGATACAAAATAGCATCGACTGATTTAGCCGTAAATGGGTACCTGCGCTACTTGAACACAGCATTACTAGTGTAAAAGCGTCGTTTCGCATTCGGAAAATTAACTTGATAAAGAGAACACCTTGACTTCTGTTGGTCTAAATCTGTTGGGCAGGAACGACGAACGCTTTTATCTATTATTAAAGAAATAATTCAACATTTCGAAACACACGGACCACATCAACATCGACTTGACAAACAAAATACATTACCTTCTTTTGGGCCACAGTTGTCGCCCCAAAAGAAGGAGACTAAATCGCATCAAGAACGTCAGAAAGAGCCTTGAATGACTGTGAGCACACTTATTAAACATCTCGGTACTCGCACTGTGACCGGAGACTAACACAACTAAGGAACGCGCAGCACCAGCCCTTGTTACAGTCACATACACGGGACGCGCAAAGTGGGCGAAACAAGGGCTCAGATCACCACAGCGTCAAACGTCAATTTCGTCATCATACTCGTCGATGACAAAGTTTGTAACTGTTGTACAATCTCCACAGCCACATCTGAAATAGGTCTGAAGGCCTGTCAGAGTACATTTATTAGTAGGAGTCTGCAAATACCCGAACATCACCGAACCGAATCGAATAGGGAACGTTCGAATAATCCGATTCACGAATTAATATCTACTCTTCGACTTTTCAAATAGTAGATACAAAGAGACCCCGGTGTTAGCGACCCACGCAGTGCCCCTTGCGGCGTGTGCCGCGGAGCCCCTCGTGATCGACGCCGCCCAAGCGAGTGTTTCGCTTCGTTTTCGACGCAAAGGGGAGCACCGAGCGCGCCACGGACGAGCCGCCCCGGCTGACGCGCTAGCGCAATTTGTCACGTCGAGCACGTCCAGTCGTCGGCCCGATGACGGAATCACACGCTGCGCACGAACCACGTCGGCCGGGGACGCCTCTATCGCCACAAGGTTCGTCCGGGGCGACCGGACCGATCGAAATGCTACGCCGGACAAAGCAGCGCATATTTAGTGGAGTGCGAAAGCATGTGTGAAGATCGGGCCGATTAGCCGCTGGTAAACACGCAGATCGTGCTTGATCCGCAGCGACGAACTTCGCACCGCTTCAACAGCCGTCATTTTAACCTGCACTCGTAACCTCGGGACCGATCACTGACAAGCCGCCCGTACGAAAATAATAGCGGCAAGCATTCAGCGACGACTTGCGGCCCGTTACATCAGCCAGCGGCGCATTTTCGCCTCGGCAACGCTGCCTAGACCATTCGGCCTAAAAGCGCTGCTTCATCGGGCGTCGGTGCTTAAATGTTAAGGTTTGGTCATCGAGAAAGAAATTCAACAAAAGCGGACACTCGGCGAAAACTCGCCACAGGAAATACGTCACGTTGGTATTATCCCTTTCGGACCTGGTGGTGTCAATTAAAGACCTCACAAAAAACATCCAACATAATTCATGAAACAAACCAAATAGTGTCGCTCGAAAGCCGAAGCATCGATTACGATAGCAAATTAGTGCGCATCTATATACGCAGTAAGGATAGTGGTTTTATCGGTCGTACGAACTTGTAAACATAGGCATACTAATAAAATTAACAAGCATGCTCTCATGCACGCACAAGCAAACATGAGCACACCTCACTCGATGATCGCGGTAACTCGCTGTCAAAACGCTGGAGTGAGGAAGCGCGGCAGTAGCAGCGCGCGAATTGACCTTCGTGTTGCATCTCACATAAACGCGAACTAAGCCGCGAAAAAGCGCACGGGTGAGCTCTGTACATGTCGCAGATGTCTTTCAAGATACAGCGGCGCGGGCGCGCGCGCGTGGCTGCCGGGGCCGCGTTTTTGCAATTGCTAGTACGTACAGAGGGACGTGACGTTTCTCATTGCGCTCGATGTTTCTGTGCACGCGTGAATAAGAGCATGTGCGAGACAGAAAATCTGAGGGCATTTGCTCCTTGAATATGTGAGTCTGCTTAGGCACTACGGAGGAGGTTTCTTAACGCGTGTTGTATGCGTTGGTCCTCTAGGCATGCCGTCATTGCGGAGTGCGGTCGAGTTTGTTTACGCTCCGCAGCTGCCTGCCAGCGCGGTGAGGCAGGGGGCACGGACGCTCCATTTGGTGATCGCTCTGTCTGAAGGAGCAAGGTTCTGACTGGTGTTGACTGGTGTTGTCGCGGGTCGCTTTTTAGTAGCGACGATAGGTTGCATTTTTTACAACCTATCCAACAATTGCTCCAGGAGGGCACATGTGACCGGCAAGCGGAGGCCTCAGGCGAGCACATGAGGTTATATTAAAGCAGGCGGCGCAGGATCTCCAGGGCACCCAAGCGGTAGCGGGGGGATCAAAGCTGGAAACAGGACGGCCCGCAGGTCAGGTCCGTGGAGGCCGAAGCGTGCCAGGGGGTGTTCGCATAAAAAATTGGCTGTCCGCTATCGCGGACAGTCGATCTTATGCCCCCCTGGCACATGCAGGCCTCGGCGAGCCCCAACCCACGGACCAGTCCAGGTTCTAGCTTTGATGTCCCCGTTGCCGCTTTGGCGTCCTGGAGGCGCCGCCAATAATGCGAAATAATGACACGTTGTTTCAGTTAGTAAAAAACACGATTGGATAAATGTAATTACATCCAGCCGCCAACTTGCGACGCTAAACCACGCACCGCGACTCCTGACGGCACGCCTAGAGACAAACGCATATAACACGCGCTAAGAAACTCCTCCGTAGTGCCTCGATAGAGTCGTATATTCTAGGAGCAAAAGTCCCCACATTTCCTCATTCGCACCCGCTCTTACTCGCGCATGTGCGCAAAGGTCCGTCGTCTTCGCAAGTGCCACGCTCCGCTGTACCTACTGGCAATTGTAAAAATGACGAGCACATCATAATTGGATTTCTCCGCTCTTTCTGCGCATGCGCGAGGAGCAGTGGTCACGAGAGAGAAATGTGGGGACTTGCGGTCCTTGAGATTCCCCTTAGCCTAGGTACTACGGAGAAGAAAGTTGTTAGCTGCGTTCGTCCCTAGCCGAGCTGGCAACGCAATCGACAGAATGCGTGGCCGGCAAGGCGACGAAGCCGTGTCAAAGGTGAGTTTGTTGCTATTTTGTCGCGACTGTAGCATATTAAATTTTTATAGTCGCAGGGGGGTACGTTAAGTGACGTGTCTTTTCGGAGGACTTTAGTGGCAAAGCATTACATCGTGCCGATGCATTGTTCATTAGTGTCGTTGAGCAAGGTTAACATACCGCACACTTATGAGATTCGCGGTAACGGAAACAGTCTATTAATTCGACTGCCGTGCCGATGCGAGTTTGTTGCTTTTAACGCGACAGCGTTAAGGAGCTCGTGTCGAAGAAAAGCCGGTGTCGTCTGCGTCGGTGTCGGCGTCAGCGGCGTTGGCCGTGAGCAACAAATCCCCGAAGGCACTTCATAAATAAAAAACATCTTGCAGGATGGGCTGGTGGGAATCGAACCAGGGTCCCCGGAGTGTGAGACGGAGACGCTACCACCCAGCCACAAGTTCGATCGTTCAAAGCGGTACAAAATCGCCTCTAGTGAATGCGGTGTTGCCTTAGAAACGTGCCGTAGAAAGTTATACTGTGGTGTATGTTGGTAATTATGACCATGTAAATTACAGAAGTCGCAGTTGCACGAGTAGCGATGTACGTTTCCGCTACATTTCTTCTGCGCTCTGCGCACACGCAGAGCCATCATCATCATCATCAGCCTGGTTACGCCCACTGCAGGGCAAAGACCTCTCTCATACTTCTCCAACTGCCCCAGTCATGTACTAATTGTGGCCATGTTGTCCCTGCAAACTTCTTAATCTCGTCCGCCCACCTAACTTTCTGCAGCCCCCTGCTACGCTTCCCTTCCCTTGGAATCCAGTCCGTAACCCTTAATGACCATCGGTTATCTTCCCTCCTCATTACATCTCCTGCCCATGCCCATTTCTTCAGGCAGAGCCATCTTGCGGCAAACACAGAAGACCCCCTCCTCACAATGTACGGCGCTGCCCCGACACGTGGCGCGCCACTCGCCCCATGATCGCGTCCGCCTTCATGGCGCGTCGCGGCGCGGCTCTCCGTGCCGATCGCGACGTTTGGCTGGCGTAGCGAGTTTGAGTGGCGGTGCGAACGGGGTGCGATAACGTTATCGCGTTCCACTCTTGAAGGCGAAGCTTAAGCGTCCTCCAATCTTTTTTTTTTTTTTTTTTGCGGCGGTTTCATATTAAATTCTGATAGTCGCAGAGGGATACGTTTGGACGTGAGCCGTTTTCTCGGATGACTTTAATGGCGAAGCATCACGTCGTGCTGATGCATTGTTCATTAGTGTCGTTGAGCATACCACACACTTCAGGGGAATCGCAGGAACGGAAACAGGTTGTGAATTCAACTGCCGTGCCGATGAATTAGTTCTTAATGTAACTGAGCATACAACACACTTGGAGATTCGTGGGAATGGAACATTGTATACTCTGTATGTGAAAGTACTAAAACTTGCGTTGCCATGCAATGTGCGCCGTAAATCCTTGTGAAAGCTGTACAGCCACACTGGCAAACCACTACGCCCTGCGGATGAATACGGAACAAATGTATGCTACAGAAAAATGGCCGTCATGCAATTTCATAGCAGTGGACCCTTGGAAAGCTGTACAGTAACACTTATATTGGCTACGTGGTGTAGATTCGTAACGATTCTGAGGTGCTTGTGCGCAAGGATAATTAATGAAGGCGCGGGTATTACTAATCCCGGCTGTTACGATGTCTAGCTCATATACGGGGAGCTCTATGTGGGCGAAACAAGGGCTCAGATCACTACAACCGCGTGCGAAATATCTCTGAAGGCCTGCCAGTACACTTGTTCGGCGTCTCCGTGTTTGTACTGCGACAGGAGACGTGACGGCAGGTGCGCACACTATATCCTCTGACAGTGGCCGCTTTCCACTGTTGGTATACTTCTCCGCAATAAATTGCGCATGCTTGTTTGCGCGACACTGGTGCCCTACGGCGAAGCTGACTTTAGGCAAACAGCATTGTGCAACGCTCGAGCCATTTTGTCCGTCACTACGGATAGAAAACGCATACACGTTCAATCTATTTGAGCTGCATCATTTTGTCGATGTTTACCCCTCTTTACTAACTGAAGAGGATAACGTACGTCTATGTGGGTGATTTAAAAGATTGATAAAAAGCCTGGTAACCTATGTGCAGTCAGTCAAAAAACACTATTTATGCAGGTGTCCACGCTCCTGTAAAAAAAATGCAATTCAGTGATGACCCTCTGGAGGTGGATCCGCACCTATGTAAGCACAGCCGGCTCATCAGTCGCAAAGTAGGAGCTGAAAAAATCTTTTTGATGTTCATTATACGACATTGATAGCGATTCATTTGTGGTCAGCCAGTGACAAACGCATCGCACTAAACAGTGAGACTTCGCCTTAATCCGCAATGCTTACGTGGCGAACAGGAGAGCAAAGGTGAAAACAATGTTTTCATACAAGGCAAGTCATCCATGCAGTGGAATTGCGTTTATCGTTGGTGTAATGTTGATGCATTTACTTTCTGAAGCCCAAATTTTACTGCAACTTAGTTTCCATTGGTGCAAGTGCTTCTACTGGAAACATCCAAACTATGAGTTATCAAATCAGGTTGCCGTCTTGTAGTTTTAGAAGTTTTCCTCCGGTCTTAAGTCCTTTCTGAATCTGCAAGAGCTGACTGATTGCACAAACCACGTAGCCAATATCAGTGTTACTGTACAGCTTTCACAAGGGTCTACTGCTAGGAAATTGCATGACGGCCATTTTTCTTTAGGATACATTTGTTCCGGATTCATGCGCAGGGCATAGTGTTTTGCCAGTGTGGCTGTACAGCTTTCACAGCGATTTACGGCTGACATTGCATGGCGACGCAAGTTTTAGTACTTTCACATACAGAGTACAAAATGTTCCATTCCCACGAATCTCCAAGTGTGTTGTATGCTCAGTTACATTAAGAACTAATGCATCGGCACGGCAGTTGAATTCATAAACTGTTTCCCTTCCCGCGATTCCCCTGAGGTGTGTGGTATGCTCAACGACACTATAATGAACAATGTATCGGCGCGACGTATAATGCTTTGCCATTAAAGTCATCCGAGAAAACGCCTCACGTCCAACCGTATCCCCCTGCGACTATCAGAATTTAGTATGAAACCACCGCAAAAAAACAAAAAAGCAACAAACTCGCATCGGCACGGCAGTCGAATTCATAACCTGTTTCCGTTCCCGCGAATCTCCTTGAGTGTGCGGTAAGCTGACCTTGCTCAACGACACTAATGAACAATGCATCGGCACGATGTAATGCTTTGCCACTAAAGTCATCCGAGAAGACACCTCACTTCCAAACGTATCCCCCTGCGACTATAAAAATTTAATATGCTACCGTCGCGACAAAATAGCAACAAACTCACCTTGGACCCGGCTTCTTCGCCTTACCGGCCACGCATTCTGTCGATTGTCTTGCCAGCTCGGCTAGGGACGAACGGAGCTAACAATTTTCTTCCCCGTAGTACCTAGGCGAAGAGAAATCTCAAGGACCGCAAGTCCCCACATTTCTCTCGCGCGACCACTGCTCCTCGCGCATGCGCAAAAAGAACGGAGAAATCCAATTATGATGTGCTCGTGTAAAAACGTATCCCCTCGGCGCCGGGGGGTCCGAGCTGCGCGCATTTTGGCTCTCGTCGCAGGCCACTTCCGTTAGCATGGCGACCCCCAGGGCCGAGGCCTCCGACGTTGCCTCCGAGATAAATTTGTTTGCGCTCCGACGCTGGGCTGCCGCCATGGTGAACGCGATGCAGCTGTGGGCACTGAAGCCCGGTGATAGGAGCACGCATCACTTGCATTGTGGTATATCCGAGGTGACATGAAGGAACTTGAAATGCTTTAAGAAACGCCTGTGCAACGTTGCTCAAGTGTTGTGTGCAGGCCTCTGACAAAGTCACGCCTCGCTGCCGAAAGCCGCGTCGTTCCGTTTTCAACGACGCTGAAAAAGTATTCATGCGAAACGTGGACACGCGCCACATCGAAAAGGAAGAAGGCGGTGGTACGATCACGGATCCATGTGTTAAGGCCACAGCAATAACGACGACACGGCAAGTTTTGTTACAGTTCAGAGTGCATATTTCCGAGAACGCTACAACGATCAGGTAACACTTAACGCCCCATAGGTTACGCGGAGCGCGCACTTGTCCAAAATATTTTGACGCCACACAGAATGACTGAGTGTATGCCACGCGGAATGAGAAGCGCGCATATATTTGCAGATGTGCGTCCATAAGCTTTCAAAGCATGCTTCAAATCATAAGTACTTTCCTGCTGCCGCGCGTGCGGCTTGACTCCGACCCCCACATTCTTCGTGGAATATTTTCTTATACCCGCTTTGCGTGAAGTAAAAGCGCGTGGCCAACGCGTAATTGTCTCGTGTCTTATTGGAATTAAGCGTACATCAAGGGACAAACTCTACTAAAACAACGAGCTTGCTACGATTCTTCAGTTATGAAAAATAAAACGGTAATTTCTGATTGGTTGAGCGCACGCCTGTTGTGTAATGCGGCGAAGCATTCAGTGTATTGCAGTGAAGCGAACAAGAATTTTCGCGCATACGCAGTGTAAGCAACGCGTTACTATAAAAACGGTAAACCTCACGCGGCCACGCTTCTGGCCTTTATTATTGTCACGATCCACCCGGGCTCGTGAACAAAAGTTCGTGAACAATTATCTTTATCTCAGGTGCTGGCCTGAGGCATCCGCGCTGAAGCATGCGTTGTGTTGCAGTGAAGCGAAGAGAGAATTTGTTATAAAACTGGAAACCCCACTGGGCCAAGGTTGTAGTCTTTATTATATCTCAGGTGCGCACCGGAGGCCTTCAACTGCCGGTATTATTTTATACGAAGCATATTACTAGAGCTCAACCCAGCTCCTCAGGCGCGGCGGTGCGCCTTCAATACCATGTGACACCGTGACGTCACGACAGAGGAGAAACGGGGCTCCAACTCGCGCCGTCGCTCGCGGCGTCGCGGCGGTACATAAGCAGCTGCGCTTGTTTCTAGGTGGCTTTGGCTCAACTCTTGCAAGATGGGCTGGGTGGGAATCGAGCCAGGGTCTCCGGAGTGTGAGACGGAGACGCTACCACTGAGCCACGAGTACGATGCTTCAAAGCGGTACAAAAGCGCCTCTAGTGAATGCGGTGTTGCCTTAGAAACGAGCTGTTTCTAAGGCTCAGGCGTGCGTCGCTTGCTCAGGCGCACATTTCGTTGCCGCGCCGAACGCTGCGTTGCTCGACGCTCACCGCGTCCAATGCGGGGCGCGTAGTCGCTGCGCCGTAGCCCATTGTCTTACACCCCTTGGCGGGTCGACGGGAACGCTGTCGCGTTCCACTCTTGAAGGCGAAGCAGAGTAACGCATGAGTTGTTTCTTCGTCTAGCCGAACCAAATATAGCCAAGCAACAGCAGTTCACCAGGCTAAACAGTGGTTCAACAACTAAAATAAAGGCTAGTATGCTTCGCATCCTGGGCTTAACCTTAGCTAAGCCACAGCCATTTTTTCTTTTCCCTTGCTATACAGTGTCACCGCAGTACATATAAGTATTGCGGAGAAGCTTTTTAAAGCACATTCACCATCATGAAATGCGTTTCTTTTTGTACGTCTGTTTATACTCTAATTCGTGAAGTAGGATTGATGGCACAATAACAACATGCAAGTCTACTGTTGCTCATGAGGACAACGCTCTGCAACTTTATACGTTTGGATTTTAAAACTTTCATTTACCGCACTTCTGCACGCACATACAATGAACTCAAGCTTATTTCAGCATGTCTTGAGAATAAAGAGCAAATTAAGAAGTGCTTCCCTGTCAGTACACCGTTTCTTTTAGGCTAGTTGAGTGATCTCCGAGTTACAAGACGAAGTGTAAAAACAATATGCTACCATCAAATGGATAACCTCTCCACTTGCTTTGTTTTATCAGGCGGTTTCTCTGACGTCTCTCGTTAGCGTACCAGTTGTGGGTCAAGTATTTCCGCTTGCGCTCATAACCGGAAGGCACCATAGAATCCTCTACACCTTTTCAGATTATATGCCGTTTGAAAAAGCAGTGCTTTCAAAATGTTCTGTCTAAACAATGCCAATAAAATCAAGACATGTTCATATATTTAAGAGATGAGGGATGATTTCTGAATACTACGCTGCTGTTTCTGCTTCCATTTCATGGACGTCTTTTTGCGTCATTTGTGCTTGGTAGATGTTGTTCTTGCTTTTTCTTTAGGGGGGAGGGAGAGGGGTTATACGCATTTCATGATGGTGGATGTACCTTGAAAAGCTTCTCCACAATACTTGCACGTACTGCAGCGAAATTGTATAGCAAGCGAAAGGAAAAATAATACCGGCAGACGGAGGCCTCGGGCGCCCATCTGAGATAATAAAGACTACAACCGTGGCCCAGTGAGGCTTCCTACTTTTATAACATGTTGCTTAGACTTAGTACGCGTGCAAATTCTTCCTTCGCATCCCTGCAACACACTGTATGCTTCAGCGCGGAGGCCTTAGGTGACCACCTGAGATAATAAAGGCTAGAAGCGTGGCCAAGTGAAATTTAGTTTTTATAACGCGTTGCTTAAACTGCGTATACGCGAAAATTATCACTCGCTTCACTGCAATACACTGAATGCTTTGCCGCATTACACAGATGCCATGCGCTGAAGCCATCAAAAATTGCCGTTTTCTTTTTTATTGCGAAAGCAATACTGCTCGCACTTTCGACCCATCGGTGGTCGTGGCGCCTCCTTACACAGCTGCGCGTCACGTGACCGTGTGACGTCACGCCAGACCACGGCATCGATGGTGGAGGCGAAGCGCCGCAGCAGCGGCGCTACCGAGAGAGGGCGCTCGCTGGTGTGACGTCACGCCAGACCGAGAGACGGGGCCCCAGCTCGCGGCATCGATGGTGGAGGCGAAGCCTTGCGCGCCGCTGCTGCGGCGCTACCGAGAGAGGGCGCTCGCTGGTGTGACGTCACGCCAGACCGAGAGACGGGGCCCCAGCTCGCGGCATCGATGGTGGAGGCGAAGCCTTGCGCGCCGCTGCTGCGGCGCTACCGAGAGAGGGTGCTGGCTGGTGTGAGGTCACGCTAGGAGGATAAATGGGGCTACAGCTCGGCTCCTCGCAGTGGTCGGCGCGCTGCCTTGCGCTATGTCGGATGATGTATAGCCATAAGTTTAACAAAGGGCAACCATGTCCACACCATCAGCCGAACCAAGGCGCAGCCAAGGGTATTGCTTTCGCAATCTTCCAGGCTTTACCAAGCTAAGCCTTCAGCCAATTTTTTTTTCATAACTGAGGAATTGTAGCAAGCTCGGTGTTTAAGCAGAGTTTACTGCTTGGTCCACGCTTCATTCCAATAAGAGACGAGACAATTACGTACTGGCCACGCGCTTTTCCTTCACGCATAGCGGGTATAAGAATAGTGTGTTTTCCAAAACGCATGTTATCATTCCCTTAGACATGTTTTTCAAGATATATTTTATGTACCGGTGTATTGTTGCTTGAAAAGTGTTCACAAACTGTCTGCTGCCAAATACTGTAGGGGCAGGGGCCTTTGTCAAGCCGCTTAAAATAGCGGCTTTTTGCTCCTGTCCTAGCATTTGTACATTTAAAGTTGAATGCTGAAATAAAGGAATGGAATGAATGGAAATGGAAATATCCCACGCTGAATGGGGGCTCAGAGCTAAGCCGCACATGCGGCAGAAGGAAAGTGCTTATGGTTTTAAGCATGCTTTGAAGGCTTATGGACGCACATCTGCAAATATATGCGCGCTTCTCATTCCGCATGGCATGCACTCAGTCACTCTGTGTGGTGTCAAAATATCTTGAACAAGTGCGCGTCCATGTAAACTATACGGCGCTAAATCTTACCTTACCGTACTAGCGTTCTCGGAAACATGCACTCTGAACTGCAACAAAACTTACCGTGGCGTCTTCACTGCTGTGGCTTAAACACATGATGATGGTGATGATGATGATGAAGCCTCAATTAATGGCACAAACCCACTATGGGGGATAGGCCACGAATCAGGCGGTCATGTGATTGACAAATAAAATCAATTGGCTAACAAATAAATAACACGAAAGAAATTATATGAATGAATAATCTAAAATGAGAAATAAATCATCCATAAATGAGATAAAGTAGTGTTTAATACGATAGTCAGCCTTGCTTTGATAGCAGTACTGACAAGAACTTATTACTGAAATGCATAAAGTAAAGGATATACGTAAACATGGGCCAGTTAAATTTCGAATAATGATATTCATATTTTATCTGTGAATTTGTGTTTACTTTTTGAATTTTGTAAAATAAGGCGGAAGTAAATCAAATATGGAAACTACCAATTATTAATAAAGCAGTGTTTCTGTGTCAGATAGGAAATTAAAAATGGCTAGGCAGACATTCCCGTGACTGTATCCTAATACCGTTGCCCCCAGGGAGAGTATAACACTACTGCTTACAGGCAGTCCTAGATTTCGAAGCGCAATTTCTAGACATCGTTTTCGATGAGTAGAAAACCGCTGATATGATAATGAAAAATGATCGATGAATTCTGACTCATTGCAGAGGTAGCATAAATGGGACACCGCCAGACCACATCTGTGCAAATAAAAATGTAGTGTTGCAATACGGCAACGCAGATTTGTAAATGATACTGCGAATTGCCGGTTAGGACACCATTGTCGGTTCCAAGAATAATTTAGATGCATGAAATCTGTAGATTTTGCTAATGACAAGCCTTTTTTGTCTTTGGTCAAAGAAAACTGCCTATATCTGGCTGCAGTGACGTGCGTAGTTGCTGGCAGCGCAGATATCACCGGACCTGTTAAAGAAGCTCGTGCTATATATAAGGAATCGGCTATGTCATGGCTCCATGATCATGCCGCCGCCTTCCTTTTCGATGTGGCGCGTGTAAACCTTCCGCATGAATGCTTTTTCAGCGTCATTGAAAACGGATCGACGCGGCTTTCGGCAGCGAGGCGTGACGTTGTCAAAGACCTGCAAACAACCCTTGCTCAACGTTGCACAGGCGTTTCTTAAAGCATTTCAAGTTGCTTCACGTGCCTCGGATACACCACAAGGCAAGCGATGCATGCTCCTATCACCAAATGGGCGTCAGTGCTCACTGCTGCATCGTGTTCACCGCGGCGACAGCCCAGCGTCGGAGCGTAAACAAACTTAATTCTCGGAGACAACGTCGGAGGCCGCGGCCCTGGGTGCCGCCATGCTAGCGGAAGTGGCCTGTGGCGAGAGCCAATAGACGCGCAGCTCTGACCCCCCCTCCCCTTCCGGAGCCCAGGGGACACGTTTTTGCATTATGTCCGGTACCGGCCCATCATGCAACCTTAATAAGCACAATATTTTGTTTGCGTATTGTCCGGTATTGGCCAATCGGCCTTCTTAACTCACTCCGGGATCGGCCCACATTTTTCACAGAACAAACCTCACCAAAACGTCATG
Source organism: Dermacentor andersoni (assembly GCF_023375885.2). NCBI lineage: Eukaryota > Metazoa > Arthropoda > Arachnida > Ixodida > Ixodidae > Dermacentor > Dermacentor andersoni. The sequence continues at coordinate 88,511,198 of NC_092821.1, forward strand.
TCCTTCCACATGAGCTTGCTGATCCTGGCTTCAAATAGGCAAAGAAATGCTCAAGATTAAATTGTTCTGCACTAATAACCATTCCATATGCCTTGCATCAACCGAGTATGTAAAGTTCAGCATGGTCGTTGCTAGTACATATCTCTCAGTACAAAACAGCTGGCACACAAACGCACACCAATACCACACTCTACAGTGCCAGGGCGCTACCCAGCTACCATAGGTGTTGCTGCGAGGCAGTCCAAGTGTTTTCCACCTATTTCAACAAAAGCTGTTTTCAGTTAAATATGTATCAATCTATATCTGCTAACATAAGGCCCAATGAAAGAAAAGGTAGACATGGGCGCTTCTTTGTACCTTGTGTTAGCGCTCTTTTGATTACAACTAAGAAACACACACCCAACTATGCCAATCTACAGTTCTAATCTATATTTCTACCAAGTCAAGATTCCCAAGCTTAAGTATTAAGCGGTTGTGAGACGCAAAGTCTATTGGTTTGGTAAAACCTAGAGAGAACATATGCTGTTAAAGCCACCGTTGTAAAGAGATGATGCCAGTGTGTGGACTAGTGAAATTAACTGAGTGACTGTTGAGTGGCCTCTTCAAAATCCATGCTAGAAGCTTGCAAGAATGCTAATATAGGAATTTCGACTTTCTGTGACATTATATGCTCGCAATGTTTACAGCACAGGACAACTGGATAGAAATTACTTCCTAGTTCCTCCCCGTTTTTTTTAAATGGGAACTACTCAGGCTATCCTTCAGTCATCGGGGAGTTGCTAGCAAGACACGAAAATGATTGCTAGAAATTTAGCAACTGCCTCAGTGTAATGCAACAGAAAACAAATATTGTCAGGGCTGCAAGGTTTCTTAGTTTCTCAAGTCGAAAGGAAAGTAGCTACAAAAGTAGGTACTAACTTGTCACTTGTACTAAAGGATGCAACCTTGTCAGCTGTAAGTTAGTCAGATAACAGCACCATCAACCTCAGTAAAAGCTGCAATCGCCTCAGTAAATGCACACAAACTCACTGCCAACTAAAGAGTTCATGGTGGCTGCCAGTTCTAAGAAAATGATGGCGCAACTTTTTGCGGAGGAAAGGAAGGGCATGAAACTTACTGCATTTGCTGGCGCCCAGCAGTGGCAACAGCACAGCAGCACATTTCTAAAGCAGTGTATATTAGCAAGAACAGGAAAACGCTCTGAAATGACGAACTCTGCACTTCCACCATGAGAGCTCATGTTTTTCGGAAGGCTTGTCTTCAGTAATTATTTTTTAGGAACCTTTTAACGTGGTTCTTTGTATGCAATTCTCGCCTGGACCAGTCGTACCACACACAGACACTATGCGCTAGGAAATGGGATAGGCATGTTAGCTCACCTATCTGCTTTGCAACAATAACTGCCCGTTCTGCTACGTCTAAGCTCATGCTAACCGGCATACTACTCAGAGAGAGCAGAGATTCCTCAGCCCATGCGGAACAGTTTGCAGTAGCTGGAGGAGGGAGAGGGCTCTATCACAGTGAGTGTGAAGCAATGAGCAGAAGGCTCATTTCAGTTTATTTAAGGTGGGCCTTTTTTTGAAGTTTCTCCCTCCGTGGTGACTACCAGTAGGTCATATAGAAAGCGCACACAAGCTCTTGATGACGCAATGGTGTCATATTTGTGTAATGCACAAGGAAATATAGTAAAATCACTGTTTATTATTGCAAATCATTAGAGGGTTTATATATATATATGTATATACAAAAAAATTGTGACTAGATTCACTGTCTTGGAAGAGGACGGCTTGCAGGGGACCCGCATCACTCATCACTTGTGGTTGTAGTGTTGCGCTGCTTTTTTCTTGCGTGCCGAGAGCATGTCATAGAACGGGTTGTGGCTGATGCTCTGGCTGCAATGGCAAAAAAATGTGGAGTACAAAGTCACGCATAAGGAACTCCTGGTTCACATTTGCAACATAGTGGCACTCATAGGCATTCACAGCATCAGTGAAACTTTTTTGCACGTTCCTTCAGGCAGATTATTAGCAATGCTGACTATTTGCAAGCAGTTTACAGAGTTCACAGCATGACCATGAAATCCAGTACGTAGGTACTGGATTTAGTTTGTAGCACCTAACATGCTGGCCTAAAAATCTGGTATCCATGACAGCTACTCTAAAAACATATCTCTCATTCCTTACTGTTTGGGTACTTTACCTTGCATTTGCTCTGCCATACTTAAACTTACATAAGGTAAACAACAGCCAATTATCTATGACATAATGCACTGGAGCATGTAGACAAAAGCATTGAGAAATGCTACAATATGCCAAAAAAGCCAGGTGTGATTGCACTTTTGTTACCCAGTACAAATGCATTTCAGCATGACAGCAGTTACCTCAAGAAAGCATCTAAGAAACTTCGAATTTTTCATGGCAAATCATTGTAGAAAAATATTCTCATGCAATAGCATATAGCCTGAAAAGCAGCTCTAAAGACTAGGAATGTTTAATAATTTTTCTTACCAATACCTCACTGATTCGACCTTCATTAATTCAGAAAATCAGATAAGTCGAGCTTGTCCTCTGGTCCTGGCAGGCATATGAAATTACTTAACAGAATCAAACTCTCATTAATTTGGATGTATCTGGCCACATACCGGTTAATTCGGAAAACTCTCAGCAATCGCAGAGCGCCACAAAGATGCGACGCAAAAGAGAAAAAATGGTGCTAGCGTCCAACCTAAACGAAGCGGAGTAGTCCGCATTGCCATGTCATTAGCGGAAATCATACATGACCAACAGGAAAGTGAATGCTTCGTGCCTGTTTGTGGCTGTATAGCCTTTATGCTTGCATTGGCTGCCGCACACACAACACATAACTGTGTAGTCACCATCTGTGATCGCACTCACAGTGACCAGGCTTTAGCCCACAGTGGTCGCGGCAAACAGTAGTTTGCTTTTGACTCAAACGCGTTGGCTGTGCACCCTCAGAACTGTGCGGTTGCTGTCCATGACCGTGTCGATAGTGACTGCGGTTTCGTCCACATCGGATGCGACAAACAATAGTGTTGCTTCAACTAATGCATGAATGCACACACAATGTCACAAGCACAGCGGAAGCTGTTGAGAATGGAGCGTGATGGAGAGGATCCTGATGGACGGATGATCTGTTGGCAACGAGCGCACTGGCGAAAAAATAATCTAGATGTGCGCGCGGTAGAGGAAGGCATGTCACAGATGAAGACGCATGCCACAGCTTCACTGCAAAGCAAGTCGTGGGGCCTTCACCGCTGCTGGCACTTATCGGTCGCAAGATGACAAGAATTGAAGTTTCCACTCTCCTTTTGTGCAAAATAGAAACAGGATTTGTTTATTCATTTAGTAAATTAAAGCGATTTGATGTAGTAAGCATGTGTTGTTTTCTTCATACCCTCAATAATTCAACATTCAGTTAATTCGATCATCTGCCCCATGAAATCCGAACTAACGAGGTTATACTACAAACAGCATCTTTTTAAATTTTTGACAAATGTTTAATGAACAGATTTGCATTCAGCAGAAACGGGGCGCAACTATAGTGGCAAATTATGTGAGGAAAGCTCTTGGTAGATGGCTACAACCATATACTTTTAAGCAATCCAAAATGAAAGAGTATATAAATATATGCAGTTGATGCAATACGAGTTGCAATGTACTGCCCGCGATCGAATGAGCTGCAAGACTACATGATAACACTGACATATGAAAAATTGGAGAAGTAAAAGCTGCGTCAATTACTGTTATTCATTAAACAGATTTTTTGTATGTAGAAGCCATCATGCAGTTTCGGAGCCCATTCAACCACCGGCAGCGTGTTGCTGCTCATATCGCAAGCCGATCGAATGAGCTGCAAGACTACATGATAACACTGACATATGAAAAATTGGAGAAGTAAAAGCTGCGTCAATTACTGTTATTCATTAAACAGATTTTTTGTATGTAGAAGCCATCATGCAGTTTCGGAGCCCATTCAACCACCGGCAGCGTGTTGCTGCTCATATCGCAAGCGACTCTACAAAGCAGCACTATAAATGAAAGCTTCCCAACAAGCCAGATGGTGAGTAGCTGGGATGTAGCCACAGATGAAAGTACTACTGACCGGAGGCACTGTATCCACTGGTCCTTTTCCTCGGGTGTGGCAGCCGACATGCGGTACACTGTATGCTTGCCTTCGACCACCTTGCCTTCTGAGTCGGTCTTGCATGCCTTGATCAGCTCGCTGCCCACCGAGAAGAGCTCGAAGCAGTTGGGCTTGTGCCTGTCCTGGACCTCCTTCACTTGCACATTCTCCAGTGGGATGATGCCGCGAGGCTCTTTGTCCTGTGTGAAGAAGAAGGCAGGGCTTAGCACACTACTAATAAGGAAGTATAGGGGAGAGAGCAGAGACAACTTGCAAATGGTGGTACTTGAAGACAGTCTAATCATATTAATTTTGCCTTTGCTACTGTTCCAACTGCTCTGTTCAAGCACATCTACCTGCTCATTTTCCTAAAAATGGCACGCCGCCATAGCCAGAACTTTCCCATTTTATATGCAGTTACAATGGCCGCCCAACAACCATACAACTCTGCCCTTACCAATCAAACAAAGTAGGAAAGAAGCTGATAATAGATAAACATGACCGCAGTCTACACAGGAATGGGCTCCATAACGAATGAATTAATACTAAAAGTCTGCCTTGTATTTTGTGACTGCACAGGCTTGTACCAGGTACTACTTTACAACAGGCCATTGAATGATCTCATTGCTTTTTTATATATGACCACAAGCTTAAAGGCGGCTTATAAGGAGGTCTGCTTGGAACTTTGCCCTTTCTTTTTAAAGCAAAGTTTTCTTTGCCTCTTTCTTCGACTTCCCCGTCACTCCTGTCTTTCCGAACTGCTTTGAATACGTGGAAAGCAACGACGCTGTCGTTTTACTATGTCATCTCAGCTGGCTATTAGCTACAGTCTTGCAAGATTGGTCGGTACCGGACGTAGTGCAAGAAAACACTAGATATAGTGCAAATCAAGGTGGCCTGCGGTGGAAAATGATGCACATAAGCGAGGAGGTGAGGTACGATACCAACATGCCATCATTTCATCGCCGTGATGCCATTGTCATGTCACCATCTGCCTTTTACCTCGTCCACTGCCACTGTCACTGCGTTATGTCATGCATCGTCGGCACATCACCCTCTTCAACCTGTCATCATACCATCATCATCATGAAATTGTCATTGTGTCTTTGTCACCGTCACGCCATCGTGGTCATTGACATTATTGACATTATGATATTATTGATATTGACATTATGTCGTAGTAATCTCAATGTCGTCATCCTACTGTCATCATGCCATCATCGTCATTCTGTCATTGTCATTCCACCTTCATCCCAATTATTGTCGTTATGTTGTCATAAATATGCCGTCGTCATGCAGTCATCTTCATTTAATCGTCATGCCTTTGTGCCATGCTGTCGTCGTCAAACCATTGCAACCATTTTAGTATTGCCATCAAATTGTCATTCTGTCATCACTGTCATTCCATCAGCATTATTCCAGCATTGGCAACATGTTGTCTTCACACCATCTTCATCCCATGATCATCATGCCCTCGTGGTTCTTCTATCATCATCATTATGTGGTAGTGATTTCAAGTGTTGTCACACCATTGACCTCTCGCAGTCAGCTTTATACTCCCATGGTTGCTCCATTGTCCCTCCAGCACCACCATGCCATTCTCATCACGCCATTATCGTCATGCCATCGAAGTCGCTCCATCATCGTCATTCCTTTGCCATCATGTGGCACGTGCATGATCCAGCACAAATTTAAATTGAGCAAGCTGGTTCTCAGTCAAATTGTGTCCAACTGGGTATGTGGCGTCTACTTGCAAATTGTCGCAAAGCGAGAACAGCGTTTTTCACTAAGACCAATGAAAGCTTCGTTTAAACCGTCTCCTAGTTTGTGGGATCTGCCAATTTTTGTTTTCTAGAGATGTTTGTTCATTTAATGTGTGTGGCAACTGAGACTGGTAATTCTGTACCTCTAGTGGCTATGTCAATACCTTTTACTTGACAAAATTAAAATAGGAGAAAAACATTCCAAGCAAAATACATCTCACAAAAACTATACAACATTGCAGAATCAGCGATCAAAGACCAGTCAAACCTCAAAATAGTGCTTGCCTGAGCTATTTGGGTGCACAAAGCACAAAAGGTTTCTAGCAGAAAGCACTGAGAAGTTGCCATCTATTTTGTTCTTGTCAGTGTGTTACCCTGAAAACCTTTGGTACCAGTAATGCTGTTACACATTCCTCATGATAAGGTATGTCACCATAATGCACTCCACCCTCTAGACACTCCTGGTGCATTACAGTGCTACACAAAGTGTGCTTTCATTTGCTTTTGCTCAAATTTTGCAGAAGGATCGCATTTCACTGTTTGGATTGTTCAATGCATAACTTTGCACTGCCACTTTTATGATATTTAAGAAAAGAAATGCCAAGTTACATTCATTTCTGCCTCCCAGATGCAACACTAAGGGATTAATAAATGGAAACCAATCTGGAATGTTATGCTTTGCTGTACTGAAGGCACTGGAAGTGACATACCCACCAAGTTTTAAACATGCCTCACTGTGAAGAGCATTGAGAAAGGCAAATTCGCATTCTCTTGACAAAGCCTGCAAGTGGCAGCGCAAAGTGTTACACTGAATGAGCCAGTACATAAAATGTGATCTTGCTGCAAAATCTGAGCACAAACAGAGCAGCAGTAAGTTCAAAATAATTTTCCTATGATTTTAAGAGGAACACTCATGCCTTTACGTCCGTGAACATCATGCTAAAACTTTGTAATTAAGAAAATTGTTCACAGTCTTGACAATAACTTCAAAAACCAAGCATTAGTGCAATTTGCTAACCTCACATTCCACTAAATCCACTCCTAGAGCTGTCACACCTTCCTGTAGCACGAGATATCACAGGTCAAGTAAGAAATGGCAGATAACTATGACGCACATTTAAGTAATGCAACACCAAGTAAATGTCTCATTTTGCATGAAAACTAAATACACACATCTAACTGCACTAGCTGGTACTAGTTTGCTTTGATGTAATGACGGCCCTTATTCTTTGTTTCTACCCGCTGTGGTTGCTCAGTGGCTATGGAGTTGGGCTGCTGAGCATGAGGTCGCGGGATCGAATCCCGGCCATGGCGGCCACATTTCGATGGGGCCGAAATGCGAATACACCCGTATATGATTTAAGTGCACGTTAAAGATCCCCAGGTGGTCGAAATTTTCAGTCCTCCAATACGGCACACCTCATAATCAGAAAGTGGTTTTGGCACGTAAAACCCCTTAATATAATTTATAGACCTTTTTTTCCAAGCATAGCATATGCCTAATGCATCATCCAAATGCACTGTAAACTTTGCGTATTAATATCTATTAAGCAAGCCCAATCTGTTGAATGTATCTACTGAACAAAAGCAACCACAAGAACTCACCGTGGTGTACTCAAAGTAGTAGAGACAGTTGTCATTCAGAATAAACCATCGCCTCTTCCAGCTTTTATAACGACCACCTGCATGAAAAAACGATCATCATAAAACACTTCATAACAAAAAAAAGTAAGTAGACTGCAATGCTAGTGAAATGCCCTTACACATTCAATTTCAAAATGCTGAAGTCATGTTTAATGCAACCACATGAATCTACTGACCGCAACGCAGCCAATTATTTTAATGCAACCTATTGAACACCGTGTGCAAAACCGAATTTCATGCAGAATAAGTGGACTCGGTGGCAAGCAGCGACTAATAGTCAAGCTCTTTTGTGCATGTGATAAGTCAATGTTATTCATTTGTATGTGTATGTGTTATTCATTTGTAAATGCAAAAGAGCAAAGCATCAATGAACAAATAGACACCAACACAAGTAGGATAAAACAAAGTATAGTCCATGAGCTTTCCTGTGTCCCCTAACCTAGTTTCCGTTGTCCATCTAGATTTTCACATTTAACTTCCCGAACCAACTCATCCAATGAACTGCTTCCATAACTGTAAAGCTATCTTTTCCTCAAGACATCTAGCCGAACTAAAGACTGTGTAGGCATTTTCACAAACGGCATGTATCCACACCACCTGCTCTTTGTGTAGCACAGAAGCAATGTATACTGCATGGCTCCTGACAAACCCACACAGAGACAAGCGCCAGCGTAAGCAATGTAGTGGTGAAACAGCCATTTCACCTTTTGGCACAGCTCCTGGTGAAGGCAAAAAGCCTATTTGTCGCAGCAGCAAGCACTTTTAGCATAGGGTCCAATGCACGTGTGCGTACCATATACCATGCAAATATTAACTGATATAGTCGATATGTTGTGGAGATGGGCTTACGCGAAGGTTACCCTGCAAGCGCGGTCGAGAAAGGACGCGACGTTCCTCCACACCGTGATGCACAAAAGGTGGTACAGCCAAATTTGTCGATACGGCACAGAGAAGGCACCACTGAGAGATTGTCAACAAACGCATGTTGATGACGATGCAACACAGATCGTCAACGAACACAGGAAGCAACACAGTGCGACAGTCACGGCTTGTGGGCAGACTCACCGAAAGACCGATCGAGTATGCACACTTGCACTGAGTATGACGTCATGCAATATACTCATGTCATGCGATGCACATTAGGGAATTTTCGAACAGGGGCCGCAAAGGTTTTCCTGTCACAAAAAAAAAAATGCATCAGCGCCACTATGCATGTGAGAGACGCAAATACCGTTTTGCGTTTTCGGTGGCGGCACCATCTCACTGAAATAGCCCAGCGACACAAACTCGACGCAAAAGTGTTGCGTCAACGAAGATGGCGGAACGCATTGAAGTGCTGGCTCTCGCCATGTACCAAGTTCGCTAAAGCCTTTTTAACTATGCACCACATGCGATTCTGATCGTAGCGGCTCTTTCTAAGCACCACTATCATCCACAAACAGCGGAAAAGTTTACCTTTAATCCTAAAATCTGACATCCTCCTTCGGCAAACTCCGTGGTACCACGCGAGTTCGATGAACACCGAAAAAACTCACAATTCTGCCTAGAAGGCGAAGCATTGACGGCGATAGAAAATTAGTAGACAGCTATACGAAGTAAGGATAGCAGTTTTAACGGCGTTATAAAGTTGTAAACATTAACTTATAACCTAATTCACAAGCACGGTGTCACGCATGAACATGAACACATCGTGCTCAATGACCGCAGCTGGACTGAGGAAACGCGACAGCAGCTGCGAGCGAATTGACCTTCGTGTTGTCTCTCACTTCAACGCGCACTAAATGACGAAAACACAGCGCACAGGAAGCTACCGGCACACAGCTCATGTACTTTGTCCACATCGCAGATCGCTTTCAACTTTCAAAATACACGCCCAGATGGCCGCGCTGTAACCCGCAGCCGCCGAAGTAGAACGCCCCCTCTCCAACCCAGGACTGGTGCACACACATCCCTGAAATTACAACATAATTCTTGAAGTCTTTTGTCATGCGAGTTTCAAATAAAATGTCCTAATAAACAAAAAGCGTATCCAAAATAGAGTGCTTCAAAGATCAAACTGCAGGCAAGAAAACCTAGAGCAGAGGTCATGCTGACACAATCAGGGCAAAATATTAATGCCACAATGAAGAAACCCCAAAGGAAACGCCGAAAACTTCCTTGCACAATCTTCTGACCACCACTGTTACAGGTTTGTGCAAGAGGAATCAGAAGGCACCACAATTACCAATGCACTATGTGCAAACCCCTGAAGTCCACTTTCCAGTGTATAAGAAACTGGGGAAAGGGTACGACAACCGCGCCATACGAAGCGCACCCGTTCGAATAAAGAAAAAGCAGTCGAAACGAACGGGGCACCACGCACCCTGCTTCCAGAGCCAGCCCTCGCGGTCCGGGTTGAAGAAGGTGTGCATCAGGTCGTTGCCGTCGTCCTCGGGTATCTTGAACGGCTCCTGGCGGATGCTCTCGTAGAGCGAGGCGAGCAGCTCGCGCGGCAGGTCGCCGCCGTTGTTGATGCCGCGGTTCATGACGACGAACTGCTCGAGCGACGGCTTGTCGCGCACGCACGGGTTGTGGAGCGCCGTGTTGAGCATGATGATGGCGAAGGAGAGCACGTAGCAAGTGTCCGCGTTGCTGAACACGCCCGGGTTCAGCTGGCAGTAGCGGTGCGCGAACTTCTCCATCATGCGGTCGATCTTCTGCGCCTCGCCCGGCAGGCGGAAGGACCAGAGGAACTGGCGCAGCGCCTGCACCAGGATCAGGTCGGTGAAGTCGTGCAGCTCGACGAACGCGTCCAGCACGCGCATGTTGAAGTCGGACCGCTCGCCGAGGTACTCGCCGATGGCGGTCTTGTTGAGGCCCTGGCCCCCGTACAGGAACTGGGCCACCTCGAGCGGCGCGTCGGCGCGCAGCAGGCCGTGCTCGACGAGGTACTCGATGCCCTTCTTGGGGTCCATGTTGAACTTCTTCTTGCCGATGGAGAGCTGCTTGCTCCGCGTGGCCCCCTTGGAGCCGTCGGCGGACTCCTGGGCCTCGAGCCGCTCCATCTCGGCCGTCACTTCCTCGATCTCGTCCTTGAGCTGCTGGATCTCCTGGAGGAGCTCGGCCTTGCGCTGCCGGATGTCGGCCAGCAACCGCTGCTCCTCCAGAGTCAGGTCTGCGAGGAAACGGGAGAGAACGTCTGTGAGACAACCGCGTCTTGGCTGAGCTTCTCTGGAAAGTCTCAGCGCGGCAGAACGAAAACGCGCTAGAAAAGTTGGGGCACGCGGAACGCTCGAAACCGCGTGGGAGCACTCCAAGCCACATTGCGTATACAGAAAAAAAAACCGCGGAAGTCCTTCGAGAAAGTTTTGAGTACGCCGCATAACTTACGCTCGCGCAATCGTTCTCTCTTCGCCGCGGACGGCGGCGCATAACTGTGCTTCCTCGCGGCTCACGTTATACACCAACACGGCGGTTGCTTAAACTTAACTACACAAACAGCCGCGGAGTCAATGCGGACGAAGCGGCGTTCACGACTCCGCGGGCTTGCGGAAAGAGGCGTCCCGGTGTGAGAAATAACGAAAACGTATCGAGGCTCGGCACAACGCCTCGTGTTTACAGCGATGCGAAGCCGCGTAGGGCGCGACAAAAGCCACGCCCTGGCGGCGCGAAAGTGCCATGCAGTGGCCACGCTCTCAAAAGTGTCTCCGCGCAGGCACCCCCACCTCTGCGTGTACAGTATGGCCTTTTCCCCAATCCCAAAACAGCGGCTGGCGCGGATATAAATAGCACTCGCTAACGCCGCTATGGCGGGCGGACTGGCCTGTGTAACAAGCGCCATGCAGTCCAACCGACGCTGCCTGCTTATCTCGCGTGCTTATCTGACAACGCGTCGCGGGCGCACGCAAGACGTAAGTCTGGCGCGCCCCTGGACGGCGCGTCAGAAACGAAACAGCGACGCCGATGAAGCCAATTAACTAATTCATCCCGACTCGGTCCTCTGCTACGAAGGACCAGTAGGCATTTGTGCCGGACCTAAGTCCACGACATCACTGCATCGCCCAGGTCGCGCGGGTGTGCGCGATCGAAACAACGATCCGCAAACCTGGCGGCAGAGCAGATATTTGGAGCCACATGCTACTACAAGTACTGCTTCATTCTAAGCGTATTTACTCCCGCGTTATTTGAGGTCTCGCGAGGCTGCAGTACAATAACGACACAGTGACATAAATAATGAGAATGCCGCACGACGACTAGCAGTACGAAGCACTACTATACAGCGATAGTGTCGTAGTTCACTTAAAATGGCAATCGGTTATAGTGAACTTTCTGCTGTACGTACAACGAATTCCTAAATGTACAGTGAGTTGCCATTTCAGAGACGCGATTAATTTCGACCAGCTTGGAGTTTCTTTAACGCGCCCCCACACGATCGCTTTCTTTGCATGCCGCCACCATTGGAATGCAACGGGCAATCGTAACCGCGACGTCGCATTCAGCAAGCGCATCGCCAGAACCAGCGAACAATGAGCATACAATAAATGTGCACCGTTACGACGTGACGGGTCTTCCTAATTTATACACCCACGGCTGCAAAACAATGCGGACTGCGCTACCGCTGCTGCTTCTACTGCGGCGTCCCGCACTTTACCGGCGATAAAAGCCAACCTCGGCGCAGGCGAGACGGGATGAACGCCGGTGGGCGTGACCAAGGAGGCTCGTTGTCCAAAACGCTCGACTCACCTCGGCCGGCGGAGGCGCTAGCACGCCCGCATGGCACATCCGCAAAAACGCAGCCAGCAACCGCGACACGCGCCTCCCTATTCGTGGCTACGGGCGTGAGTGAATCGATCGCGGAAGAACGACCCCGATACACGTGCGTGAGCTGACCCCGATGCGTGCGGGGCCACGGAGAACGAACACGGCACGTGCGACGACCCGCAGCCGTGACGGGCCCGTGCCTGCCGATCGGGCACCCGCGGTGTAGAAGAGCAAATTATCAGTCAAACAAACGTGCAACGTTGTTAATTATTAGAGACTTTTAGCGTGTCCAGTATTCCGGTAAGTGCGGGCGGTTTGCCGGTTTAGCGGGGGCGTAAACGTGAGGGGCCAGATTGGTGGCGCCAGCTGGTGGTGCAAAGCTCAACCACACAAACACAGAGCTAATTACTATATTCTGCTTAGCTGCTGGTGTAAATATTCGACAGTGGCGTAATCGTGTTCACAATTACGCCGCTGCCAAAAATTTGCACCACTAGCGAAGCAGGATATAGTGGGTTACTGCAGTTTTAGCTCTGTGTTTGTCTGGTTGAACTCTACGCTACCAGGCCGCTGCAGCGATCTAGCTACGCCCCGCAAATCCGGCAATCCGCCCAAACCGCCCCCGTTTACCGGAATAGCGGACAGGCTAAAAGTCTCTATTACTATATACCGTGCTAATCGATCGGCTTTAACGCTCCAAAGCGCTTCCAACCAAGGGCTATTAGAGATACCGTAAAGGGGAGCCCCAGGTTAATTTCGACCACCTCGGTAGATGGTTGAAAGATGTTTTTCGCATAGTTCCGTATACACACACACACACACACATCGACACACGCGTAGCTATACCGCACCGCGAAAGCTGCGTCAGCTCAAGCCCGGGTTCGCGGCCGTTTAATCCTGCCCACGCGAGCAGTCTTGCCCCACTTCCACCACAACATCCACGCGCTGCAACGAGCGCAACATGCCCTTCGCATCCATCGCTACGTTGCTTCGCATCAGTCGTGCAGGCCGGAAGAGACGCGCAATGCGTCAACCAGCGGCCGTACGCTGCATACGCACGCATTTGCGAAACACGCAGACGCGGGAAATGCGAACCCCGGGCGCATCGCTCAACACTGCCGAGGCCACCCATATGCGAGCAGCGGTGCGTGCAAGCTCGCGTCATCCATGGGGTGGGGGGGGGGGGGGCAAAAGGGTTGCGAAACTCGGCAGCAGCACGTGCCGGCGGTATACTTTAATGTGACCCGCGTTGAGGCAACGCGTGTCCGGGTGCGACAGTGATGCAGTGCCTTTCTTCAAACGGCTCACTCTGGACGAGACACGTGCGAGCATCGGCAGTACATAACGCGAGGCGTCCTGCACTCCTCCATGTCGTCGTCACCGTAACCGTTTTCAGATGGGAAGAGGACTTGGCACCTTTGAAGGCGCCTCGTCCATGAGCTTACATGCACTTTTTACTAACGCGATAATTTTATAAAGTTAAGGGCCTCGTGCAGCACAATATCCGGCTTCCCACGTCGACCATCGTTTGGGCGAAAACCCTTCCAAGCCACACAAACCCAACCACGCAGACCATCCGCGTAGCGCGAATACGTTACTGAACTAATTGAACTTCTCAAACTAAAATACGTCAGAAAAATCGTAAAGTACAACTTACACACAACCTACAGGCACGATAGCGTCAGATTGTAATTTGAATACGCGAGAAAACGTACTTCTGTTACGCAGAAACTCAAACACAAGGCCTTTTTGCAGCGTTTCTACCATTCATAGAGCGGCCATGGCCTACCTCGGAAGCCATGAATCAATGCGCCCGGTTCCCTGCAACGCCTTCAGATGGCGCTCGCCTCCGCCGCATCGCAAGAAGGAACAAGAAGCATGTGCTTGCTGCAACAAAGCTAGGGAAACTATGGAGCATGTCTTATTAGAATGTGAAGACGTCTACCCAGCGGTCGATTTAGGCACCACTGGCCTCCTTGAAGCACTTGGGTTCAGCGAGAGCAGTGGAAAAGTCAACATATCCGCAATAGGCATTAGTAAGAGGCGATCGGAGGATTGGTGGACGAAAAGTAGGGAAACGACGAAAAACGGAGACGTACAAAAGCAAAATTAGCAATAGGGGATCAGAAACTGGGTGTGGGAGTTCATAGGGTTTATTTTTTATTTTTTTATTGTTTAACTTAGGTAGGACATTAGGCAGTATAATAGCAAGAGCTTGGTGGCGCAACCCACCGCCCCGTTCCAAAGGGGACGCTCATAACGTCCATCCATCCATCCATCCATCGCGGCCTACGCAAGAGGCCGCCTTTCAGAAAGCTCGCCTTCCTGCAGAATGTTCGCCACCAGCGTTTCCCGGTCAACATTACGGTTACATAAGCTGCAGTTGCCGTGAAGCGTGAGAAGCAGTCAGGGATCTTTGAATGCGATCGCGTTCCGCTCTTAAAGGCGAAACTTAAGCATCCTCCAATTTTTTTCTTCGTCACGGCGAAAAAGAATTGTCATACGGGAAAAACAAACCGGTATAGCAATGTATTTCCTGACGCATTTTAATAAGTATTACCGAGAAGTGATTAACGGCACAGAGTTTCTACGAAATTATTTGGTGATTTGGGTTCCAGCTGAGTGAAGTTCTACAATGACGAAATGCTCTAACTTCTTTAATTAAATAACTGTTTCAGTGAAAGCACTGCTACCTTCGGGCCCGATCTCCAGTTTGCCGATGTGCCGTAATATAGGACGTTTTAAATACAGATGGCCCAAAGTTAGTGGGAAGCTATGGAACAAGGTTGTATATACATTGCAAAAACTTGGAGCGCTACAGGCAGACAGTACGTGTAAAGAAGAATACGCACCACACCACACACGGGACGCGTGTGGCGTGTGTTCCTTTTGTACGTCCTGTGTGTTTATAGCACTAATTTCCTTTTCTAAATAATGCGTTACCAACTAGCCCAGCTATCCATCTTCTTGCATCGCATATACAAGTGGATGAACAAAATTATTACAAAACAAGACAGGCCTGCGCCGCAGTGAGGCAGGCCATCTTTACAGGTACGTTAAGCCGCTTCGAAAACTCCCTAGTAAACTGCCAGGCTTAATGTAAGAGCTTGCGAATCTAAGTGCAAGCGACGAAGGCACCTATTCGCCACCTGCGCCTGTCCGGCTGTTTGGCTGGCAGCTCGGAGAAAGTTCCACGTGCGTGCCCATCCCGCGGCAGGGGTGGGGGAGAAGGGGGGGGGCAGTTAGCCCGGAAGTGGAGGCAAGCCCTCCTCTCCACTTCCGCTCTCCCCCTCCCGTCGTGCCTCGTCGTCTCTCCTCGGTGTCGTCCAGGAAGAAGCCAGCGCCCGTAGAAATGGGGGGTGCATGCCGCAGCGAGCACGCGCGCGACTATGCACAGGTGTAGCCAACCGGCCGCCCCTGCCAGGTGCAACCTATTCAGCCGTGGCAGTGAAGGAGGGGAGGGGCAGCACCCCGATTCGAGAGAGTACCCTCGGCTCCCCTCCTGCCTATGCCGCCAGATCTTGCATCGGCTCCTAAAAGAGACCACGCTGTCACCACTACCGAAGCACACCCCATGGACACACGCGGTCCGCCTCCAAGGCACGGCAGATGTCTCCCACACCAGGCACCAAGTGGCTGCCCGTTTGTATATTATATGTATATATACGCTCTGTTCAACTGCTTCCTCTGCCCGACCCCGTCGCACGCAAGGTCAAAGCACCTGACTATTTTACGGCATGTCGCAATAAATGGAAGGTGCCGGTTAAGCCTATATCGCCCGTTTCAAGAGTGGGGCGTCCGTATCCCTGTTAGGGAAGTGACAATGCGAAAGACCCACGTTTGCGACTAAGTGCCACTGAATAAACGATATAGCGCATCCCGCGCAGTGCGGCAACAGCTTCGCGAAGCTCACGTACACATACATGAAAACGAGACGTCGCCGTTTGAACCGGGCCAGTCGCTGAGAGAGAGAGAGACGCGTGTACACAAGCGCGTCAATGGCGGCCATCAAAGCAGAGAAAACGAAAATCGCAGGAAACGGTGAACCCAAGGTAATCGGACTTTTCGGTTTCCAGTTTCAGGCGACGAAGAAGACGGTGCCATCGGTGCGTTACAACTTCCCACTAATGCGAGAGGTGGATGTCATCAGCACGTACTAACAGCATACAAATTGGCCCGTCGTATGCTATGCAGGAATGCGACTACTACGTTATCCGGCCAACGAATGATACATCGACAACACGGTAACATCACGCTTTCTAGTCTGGGCTTTCAACTCACGATAACGCGCCTCCCTAATGTCTCTGATAAAAGCGAAGCTGCTTACGAAACACACTGCAGAAAGCAGAGAAGTTAACCCATTCAAACATCCAAGCTCACGCAAAGCGCACAAGAACGAAACAGCCCTCCCTCCTCGGTGTGGAAATACATAAACGGCGTCCTTTTTAACGACTCCTTCCCGGCACCTTCACCTCGCCTACTCGAAAAGTACAACTGCGGTCACGGCGTTCCCCGCGGAAACTGGGCGAGGAGGGGAGGGGGATTAAACCACAAAGCACCCACCAGTTGCAGAAGAAATAAAGCCGACATCGAGGCGGGGGATCGACCGAAGCAGCAACAGTCGCCAGCGACACGCAACTGAAACGTCGCCTGGCGTTCACACGTAACGCGGACCCCACTGTACAGCGAGCCACCAGGATGCATAAAGGAGAAAGCCCACGGCGGGCTGCCCGGCTCCCCCTAGAAACGATTCTCACGCTTTTGCAAACGACGAGCGGGGTATACACACATACACACACAGAGTGAGACGCTCTTCTTTTTCTTCCGTTTCGTCTGCTACAAGTTTACCCTCCCGTGTTTTCGTTTCGTCTGCTTTTGTTTGCTGCTCGGCCTCCTCCTCTGCTGCAACGGATCGAACGCCCCGGAGGGATTTCCCACGAATGCGCGGCCACCGATGCAAGAGTGAAAGAAAGTTACTACCGCCGGAATGAATAAATGAACGCAAGAACAAAAAATAAAGGAAATGCCTGTCCGCAGCACCCGCCAAGCTAGAGATAGAAGGGCTTAAGGATGGCCCTTGTCGGAGCGGGCTGGAAGAAAAATGGCCGCGGCGTGGCGACCGCCATATTTCGTCCGCTTCATTCGCAAAGCCATGGAGAGATGTGGAAAGGGGGGGGGGATTAGTCAGCCATTGGAACAAAAGCTGCCGCTTGACTCCACTGCTGGCGTAACGTAAACTGTTTTTGTTCACGTCGTCTGGATTCCAGGTAGGTCAAAACACGATCAAACTGTTGGTGGCTATATCGGCAGGCCTTAAACGAGGTAGTTCATTGCCACCACTGTTCAGCCTTCGGAATGGCGGGTTCTTTCACACGGCGTTAGGTAGCGGAAGTGTTCGGTTGCCTGTGGTTTCAGAAGCAGGCGATCAGATCTCAAGAGTAACGCGACAGCGAGTACTCCACCGAGTTTTCTCGTTTAAAGTACAACGCGACTATAGTAGCCGCCAGATACTGTGCAGCACAGATACGGACTTCGAACCGCTGTTCTATGTAACCGCAGCTTCCCTGGCGTTGTTTCACAGTTGCTATGAAAGTTTTCTTTATTTTTGCCGCCTTCAGCACGATACGAACTACAGTCACTCAAAAAGCACCATCACCTCCTCCTCGTCCTCCTCGGTGGTTAGTGCAGACGTCTACTGCTGAACGCCACATTTCGGTCACGACTCCCTCCCGCATATAACAAACATATAAACACCGGGGTTGTTATATAACAAACCCCGGTGTGCTGGGATTTCGGTTCAGCGTAATACTGAGAAACCAGGAGAACTATACCCCGACGAAGACACGCCACTTTTTCACAACGTTGGCTGCAAGCTGAGGCATTCCCTTGTCCGGCTTCATGCAAACCTGCCTCGCTTAACTTTTTCTGCGACACAGCACCGTCTACGGAGCCAATGTGTGAAAATTATACGCGTCTCTACGTCGCCGTCGTCATTATTTTAAGTGTAAAATATCAAGCAACTATGTAGTTCAAACAGATTTTCATCGAATCCACATTTAACGTCCGCGCCAACTCACGTAATCAGGTCACTGTAGACTGGCAAACATGTACGAGCATCGATGCGCTACCCTTGCGGATACGACAATGAATCGAATATACGTTTGCCAACTGAAGAACGAACTTCAAAATTACAGTGCCCATGAAAACGCAACAACCTCCATCAATAAACGCATCAGGGTATACGACTGTCCAAGCGAATAAATTGTGTAAAAAAAAAGCGAAGGCACATGTCCTATAAGCGGTCATCTGCCAAACTATACGGAGCGCAAACTCTCGATCAGTGCGTTCAGCCGTGTTTAATTGAAGAGCCCGCTAGAGCCGATGAGTCCGCGTTTAGGAAATTGCTTTTCCAATAACTCAAAAGCCACTAAGACGGAAGTGCAAGCGCAGCAGCGCCTCTCCCTCGTCGTACGGAGAGCACCCCGTCTTCAATCAAGACCAGCCTAGAGAGTTACAAGTGCAATGTCAGCGCAAAAGGAACACACGGCCGAACGAGGCAGTGAAAACTGCTTTGTTAGCGTAGAGGGAACAGACGGTGGAACAAAACAAATATGAAGCAGACGAGCTCAGACGATGCAGACGACAGAGCGTCGCTGCCTACCATGTCCGAAGGCAGGGAACAAGGCTCGCTTCCCTCAATGTAGCAGAAACCACTCACAATATTTCCTCCGTAACGGGTGCAGAATCGACAATGACGAGATTCACTAAGCCCCTCGGTATAGAACGGTACATGTTTACAGCATCCGAAGTGATCAAATTTGCCGAGTGCAGTGGTGGAACAGCCATTTACCCTTTCGGCGCAGCTCCTGGCGCAGGCAAAAAGCCGATTTGGCGCAGCTGCAAGTACTTTTGGCGCAGGGTCCAACGCATGTGTGTTTATCATATACCAAGTAAATTTTAATATCGACATGTTGTGGAGACGGATTCGCGCGAGGCTTACCCTGCAAGTGCGGTCAGGAAAGGACGCGACGGACAAAGGTCGCTACGGTCGGGTTCGTCGATAAGGCGCAGACAAGGCACTACCGACATATTGTCAGCAAACGCGCGTTTATTGCCCAGAATGCAGCACTGCGACAGTCACAGCTTGCGGGCAAAGGCTCACCGCAAGACTGATCGTGTACGCGCGCTTGCACTGAAAACGACACCATGCAACAAACTCATGTCATGCGATGCACATTAGAGAAGTTTCGAATAGGGTCCGCAAAGGTTTTGCGGTCGCAGGAAAGACAGCGTCAACGCCACTGCGCATGCGCGAGACGAAAATGCGGTTTTGCGTTTGCGTCGGCGACGCTACTTCACCGAAATAAGGCCGCGCCACGAACTCGACGCAAAATACTTGCGTCAACGAACATATGGTGGCACCCATCGAAGTGGTGGCTCTCGCCGTGTACCACATTCGCTAATAGCGTTCTTAACTGTGCGCCACGTGCGATTCTGATCGCAGCGGCTCTTCTGCCAAGCAACGCTATCACTCATAAACATCGAAAAAGTTTACCTTAAATTAATCCTAGAATGTGACATGGTCCTTCGGCAAACTCCGCGGTGCCACGCGGGTTCGATGAACGCCGTAATAAAGCGGCAGCAAGACGGTACAGCGGCACTACATTAGAGACCTTTAGCGTGTCCGCTATTCCGGCAAACCGGGGTGGTTTGGGCGGACGACCGGATGGTCGGCGGCGTAAACGTGAGCGGCCAGATTGGTGGCGCCAGCAAGTGGTGCAAAGCTCAACCACCTAAACAAAGAGCCAAATTACTATATTCTTCTTAACCGGGGTGTAAGTTCTCGACAGCGGCGTAATTAGAGACCTTTAGCGTGTCCGCTATTCCGGCAAACTGGGGCAGTTTGGGCGGATTACAAAATGGTCGGGGGGCGTAAACGTGAGCGGCCAGATTGTTGGCGCCAGCTGGTGGTGCAAAGCTCAACCACCCGAACACAGTGCCAATTACTATATTCTTCTTAGCTGGGGTGTAAGTTTTCGACAGCGGCCTAATTGTGAACACAATTACGCCGCTGCCGAAAGTTTGCACCAGCAGCGAAGCAGAATAAAGTGGGTTACTGCAATTTTAGCTCTGTGTTTGTCTGATTGAGCTCTACAGCACCAGGCGGCTGCACCGCTCCGGCCTCTCACGTTTACGCCCCCGACCATCCGGTAATCCGCCCAAACCGCCCCGGTTTGCCGGAATAACGGACACGCTAAAAGTCTATTGTGCGTATGCCAGGCAAAAATGCGCGAATGATGAACCGGACGACTCCAACGGGCCCATTGAGTTTCTCATTATAGAGTGAGAAACTACGGACGGGCTCCTGCTTCCTTTTGTGATGGTGGTGATAATGATGATAGCGTGCTGTTGATTTTGATTTCAGTTTTGCTAGCTGCGAAGCATCGATGGAAGGAGGGTTTCGCTTACATGCATGCTTTGGCGCATGCTCGGTGCAATTCTCCGCTAAAATGCCGTTTTGGCGCAGGATGGCGCTAAGCGCCGCTCTCGGCGCAGTTTGGCGCAGTTGTTCCCCCACTGCGAGTGTCGTCTTTATACTACATTCGCCACAGCACGTCTGGCAAAGTGTATGACCGGTGATCAAAAGCCCAGTTCCAAAGGCAGTGTTTAAATCCATTATTAAACAACGTTCACTGCAGTTGAGCTTCATCAGGCTTTTGTGCAAGCTTGAGAATCTCCGTATGATACAAGAAAAAAAAGGGGGGACAAAACTGGCATTTAGCGAAGTTTGCTGCAATAGGGTCGAACACGTAGCCAACTAAAGCACGAAGAGAAGTATGCAGACAGACAGGCATGATCCAACATCAAACGCAAGCAATCACCCGAGTGATCCATGCAGTGCGGCCGCCCCGCATGTCCTTCCTCGTGGGCACGTAGCCCCCTGCTCCCCCCTCCCATATCGGCACAGCTGGGGTTTCACGCAAATGAGGATTTCCAAAACTTCCCCGTTCCTCCCTTCACACGCGAGGTGCATAATTCTTTTTTTTTTTCGCTTTGCCCGGCGGTGCCTCGTCGCTAACACGCCCAATCACCAAGCCGCATACGCTTGCACGCGCAACTTATTCAATCACTTCCGCCCTATAAACGCTAACAAGGTTAGCGTTGCAGCGCCCTTCGTGCGCGACGGGCGCCTGTCGTCTGCTCAGAGGTGTAGAGCAGACGGCATCTCTGCGGCGACAGAAGACGCGCCCGCCGTATTTGGAAGCAGACGACGGCACGATCCGAAACTTCTAGAATCGCATACCTGGGAAGCACCAATGAAAATAAAAAGAAGTACGATAGCAAAAATAAACTGCACCGCGAAACTGAACACCCGAGAGAGTCATTTCCGGAGTTTCAAAACATCCGCGATGCCGAAGAGAAGCCGCGGAATCTGCAAAGGTGTAGGAGTCACCGATATGGCGTGCGCGCGTCACACACGTATACAGCGTACACAAACTTCGCGAGTACCTGGACGCGATGGCAATGCCACAGAGGCGTGTTAGCGGCTGTGCGCGCAGCACGTACTATATACAGCTACCTTCCGGTTAAACGTCACGTCTTCGGAATCCACAACAATCTCCCACGCAGGCGTCCAGGCAAGAGGTATACAAAGATATCTGATAAGAGCGGTACACAGTCCTACAGAGCCGCACTACGTTCCGGCAGGCGTCCGGCGTAAACTCCGAGCTGTGCATACGACAAACTCCCACGCACCTTACGAGATTAGAGGAGAAGAAAGCAAAATGAACCGTAAAGGAACACGGGCCCAAATATACGGGCAGCTACGATGCTTCCATGCCGCCGCGCCGCTCTCCCTCAAGTTGGGTCATAAAGACCGGGCTCGCCTATCTTCCGGGGTGTGTGCGGAATAAACAAAGGGGCCCGACCGCCAACCTGTTCCCTTCGGAGAAAGCGAAACGACCCCTTCCAAGGACCTCGTTGCAATACAACACAGTCAATGCGTTGACCGCGGCGATCACAGAAATCGGTATATACCGCTGCTCGCAGCAACTGGAGCGTGGAGGCGGGAGGACACTAATACTGCGCGGATGCAACGCATTCCGATCCCACGCTCGACGAGACCCCCCGATCACGACCGCGATGATTGCGCCCCGCAGGTGAGAGAGGATGGGGGGGTCACGGTCAATCGAACGAGGGATCATCGTCGCGTCCACGCGCAAAGTCACGTGCGGAACGATAGCGCACGGCTCTCGCCGCCTCACTGCAACGAGGGGCTCGTTGTCGAGATCAAATGCGGCGTTAATCGCGAAGGCACGACTTTTAACGAGACGCATTATCTGGCATTTTTACCAGGCCCTTGCTGTAGGTAGGTTCCTGTCTCGCCCCGTTTGGAACCTTTTTGACTGAAATGGTCCAACGGTAGGATTTGAACCAGGGTCAGCCATTTGGCCACAGATACATGCGAGGTATAAGAGAACAATAACCTTAGCACTTTCCTTCAATCCTGCTAGCTATATATAGTGCTTTGAGATGGCTGGAACGTGTGCCGTTTCGCATAGCGACTGTTAGCTTCCCTCGTGCTAGAGCGTGTCGCTTTCCCCAACTTTCCCTAGTGGCAGCTAACTAGGTATAGGCCCGAGTCGTAACGGGGGAAGTAGCCAGGGGAAGAATTCTAGGACGATCACTTTCGGCGATACTACAACTTTCCCGTGACGTAGTGCACGGCGCGTTGGATGATTCCAGCGGTTTTGCTCAACCGCCCAATCAGCGCGCACTGAAGGTGATATCTACGACAGTGGCCGTCCGAGAACACGTCTCCAGAGTACATTAGGGCAGTCGCTGTGCGATTGTCGTCTGGCTCGTCAAATTCCTCAGTACGAACGTGTTCCCGTTCGAGGGTACGTACAACGTCTACAAAAGCGCCTACATAGGCCCTACACACATGGCATGACTTTCTAATAAATGAACTCCACACGCATTGACGCTCGGGAAGCTGTAGTGTTGAAGTTGTGGATGTGTAAGCATTCCAAAGCGTCCACGATCTGCAGCTGACCCGTTATAAACCGCGCTGGCCGCCTCCTACACTGTCGCCATTTTCTAGCAGGCAGCTGTCCCCAGGGCGGAACCAAGCACGAGCTCCGCGTCCCCGTTCTGCTTTGTCGCCTCGCTGCACGCCTCCAAAGTTGGACAGACCGCTGCAGCTTTTCAACGACACCTTTGTGTGTGTGTGTGCTTTTTTTTCATGTATGCAGTGTGACACGCACAGAAGAGGCTGCGGTTCTAGGTGGGATGCCTTCCAGGAAGTCGTGAACTCTCTCTCTCTCCTCTTTCTCTCTCTCAAACACACACAGACACAGAAAACGTTTAAAGAACAGTTATAATAACTTTGCGACCTTGAAATTTGCCACGCACGAACAAGCAGTTATCATTCTGTTTTTTCGGTGACCCGCCACGAGAGGCCGCCAGCGCGGAAGTCGTTACGACCCGGTGTGAGCCGCTGTAGAAAAAAAAAAGAATTAGCCCCGGACCGACGAACGAGCCCACCCCATTACAATGGTCGCACGGCGGACGACACCCAGGGACAGGAAAAAACAGAAGTCGTGAGCGGCGACGACAAGCCAAGCCACGAACCAAACGCAGAGGGAGCGCCACCTAGGGAGAGAGGGGGTGCGACGGACGGCAGAGGATACGCAGCTCGGATGGAAGGCGACCGCCCGCGCGATCAAGCAGCTACGATGCAAGACAAAAGAGGCGCTCATTAAAGACTCCCCGCGTCCCCGCAGTTCGCCTAACTTGCAAAGCGAAAAACAACAAAGCCGCAGAGCAATGGAGTGATGACGCTACAGAAAAAAAGAAAGGAAAGAAGTGGGCAGGGAGAAAGACAGGCACGACATAATTCCAGAGGGAAAGAGAGGGTGTACCGGACGCCGGATGTGTCCGAGAGGGTCCGAACGCGGCGTAACCAGCCAGAGAGCCATAGCCAGAACGGGAGAAAGAGTGGAGGGTGGAGAAGGGGGGGGGGGGGGGGGCAAACCGGGGAAACCGAGCGTGTCGGCGGCGCTGGAGACTGCGCTAAACGCGTGATGAACGACGGATGATGCCCCCAGGGGTCCGTATAACAACTCCTCCTCCCTACTCCACCAGTGTGAGCCTCGTCCATTTCTTGTCGAGGCACCAGTGTGAGCCTCGTCCTGGTCGAGGCACCGGAAGGGATAGCCGCTCTGTAGTGGCCGGAAAGAGCGCGCGGACGGCAGACATCTAATTCTAATGCACGCACGCACACCGAGTCCTCCAGAAAGGAAGCTGAGGGGGAGGGGGCGCAGGAGGGTGTCTCGCGTATGCTAGAGCAGGACAACAAAGCCGGCT
Organism: Dermacentor andersoni; assembly: GCF_023375885.2. Taxonomy (NCBI): domain Eukaryota; kingdom Metazoa; phylum Arthropoda; class Arachnida; order Ixodida; family Ixodidae; genus Dermacentor; species Dermacentor andersoni. Next base: position 88,535,857 of record NC_092821.1, read on the forward strand.
GGCGCACCCCCCCCCCCCCCCCAAGTTCTTGCATTTAATAGCGCGCGCCGACACTGTGGGGCGGTGTCAGTGAACCCTCATATCCCTGCAGCAGCACGCAGGCTGCCCTTTAAAAGCGAGCCACGCCGGAACACGAAATGAAGGGGGCGAATTAATAGGGAGCGGGTGCGCCTCGCGTCCGTGCAATGTGACGTCGTCAGCTGGAAGGGATGCCGGCGTAGCCGGGGAGCATGATGAAATGACTCGGGTCGCGCGCCTGTGATGGCCTTAAGGAGGCATAATTACAGCCACGATCTGCTTTCCTTATTTAATTGTTATCATTTCAGTGTCCCCGTCGCCTTCCGCATATATGTTCGCGCTATTACAGGCGCTGGGTGTCAAGACAGCGCAGCCAGCACTCTACACGAGCACTTGGTAAAGACGGCGCTTGACGTCATGTGCTGATTAAATAATTCGGCGCAGATTAACGAGAGATAAAACGCGTCCACACAGTGAGGGGACGAGTGCGCGGACAGCAACAAATGACGAGAGTGCGTGTGGGGGGGGGGGGGGGGAAGCTGCGCGCTAAGTACTGCAAGTGCACGGACACTCTTCAATGTCCCAGTATACCCTACCCACTATATACGTTCGCTGCGCGGCTGTTGAGGCTCACTTCGCAGAACATACGCTCGCTCAGTCCCAAGGTGAAGTGCGACAAGGCACAGCCTCGTTTTGCAAAGGTATACCAATTAGGAGACAACAAAACACGAACATCCCGGTCCAGGAAACGCAGCTGCAAATCCCCACGTATGGATGTACAACCGACCGCAAAAGTTTGCCGGACACGTGTTACAAGGTTCGTACACGTTCAAACTTCGAATTCTATCTACGCTACGTGCCCAGGTTACGATTTTTCGCCAATGCTGTGTCCCGTATGGCCAACTGTACGCGGGTGCAATTCCATAATTGCACCTGCATTGAGCAGAGAAGGATTTGCTAGATTTAAAAAAAAAATGTCAGGACGAAATAATGCGTCGTCTCCCGTTCAGACTAGCAATGCACCGCCGCAGTACTCCAACGTGAAAACAACAGTTCGACCAATCAAAGGAAACGAGTAAGCAAAGCGGGTGCACAACAATACACCCAAGCATCGCCCTACCTGTCCACCACGACGAGTCGTCTTCCATATCGTACGATCCCACGCGCGCGTCCAACAAAAGCATCGAGCGGGTGGTCGTCGAAGTTAGCTGCGACAGCGTTCCCATCACAACTTGCAACGTGCACAACTAGTAGTGCATTCCCGTTATATGAGTATACGACCCGGAGAGTTCGGCGTTCCCAACCGCTCACGTGCAGAACAACGAGGCCGCTCTTTGTCGAGACAAAACGACCGTTTGACATTCGCGGCGAGCACAGATGTTTGGCCCGCTGCCAGTTGTCTCAGTTGGCAAAGGTCGCCGAGGCTAGCAGACAATGCAAAATGCGGCGGATGACGCAACCACGCCGCGCCATCGAACCGATCGCAGCGTACGCGCATTGGTGTCCATATACGCGCAGCTGCGCAATGACGTCACCGAAAGCTACAGCGCCTCGTGCAAGTGCGTCGTAAGTGACGTCACGCGCAGGCGTCACAGAAAATCCCCGCATATAACGGAAAAAAAGTTCGACGAGGCGTCTGTATCACGGTTATGTTTTGACCGGTGTCTGCCGAGCGATCAATCAGTCAAGGGAGCGAAGTCAATTAAAGTCAATTAAAGTGTCGTGACCTCACCTCCCATCGCGAGCACTGACACGTGACGCATTCCCATGATCATAAGAAAAAGATGCATGACACGTCAAGATGTTTTGGCATTTCGTTCAGGCAAACAAGGAATCACCCCTGTTTTCAAATAGCATTATTTGCGCGCGCACAGCCTCGTTCTGCATATTAACAAGACGGCGAGAAATTTCAAAGTCAGAAGAAATTTCAAAGTCAGAGTAACAGCAGATAGACACGACGAGAAAGAAGATGTGCTCACGAGACAAGCAGGCAGGCAGGACGAACGTTGGATTTACAACCATGTGTAAGAATTTCCAATCGCGGAAAATATCAAAGCGCCCGTGCGCAACACCCGCCATCTTTCCGACAAGAAATGTTAAAGAGAAATTAGCGAACGAGATCAAGAAGAAAAACGGACATTTCTAACGGAAGCGTTTTTTTCTTCTTTACTGCTTCACAACCGCATCCTGTATTCTTTCTGACGCGCGCACGGAGATCATCATGCACGGTAGCTTTCAATAAGAGCTGCAACACGGTGCCCATGGTGGAGAGGGCTCCAAGACAACAGAGGCGCCGACATATCAACAAAATGGTTGCAAGAAACAGCAGTCATCGTAACGATGGTTGGTTCTCCAATTTTTTTCCCTAGACGTCGGCACCGCCACGAGTTTTGGAGCCCCTTCGACCAGGGGCGCCGTGTTGCAGCTCGTACTGAACGCGACCGTATACGTTCCCGAGGCAGCCGTAGTTTAAGCGCAGCGCTCTTACCAGTATTTTATTACTATTTTATTTTCTTATACTGTCCAACATTTATCCGCTCTTCGATCACCAATAGCAGCAGGCCCAGCGAAACGGCTCCACTGGCAATCACGAAACCATTTGCCCATTTCTAAGACCATTCGAACGCTCCTCAAGAAGACGTGAGCGCCTACCCGGGTTCGGGAGCGCACTATTCATCCGGCCACACGTGGGCGCCAGTGTGCCTCGCGGCCCGATCAAAGCTGCCGCCGGGGAACAAGGGCCCCGCACATGAAGACATAAAGTGATAACGGCGTGAGACGACAGCCGCCGAGGGACAGGTACAGGGTACGGCAGGGCAGACACATACGCGCCACTGCATGGCGTGACCGAGTCGCATCGAGGAGAGCTGTCCGGCACAATGCGGCGACGAGGTCGAAGGACATCAATGGATCACACACGCACAGTGGAGGTGAGGGGGGGGGGCGCGTCGTGACTCAGCGTAGCTCCTCCGAGGTGCCCAATCTAGATGGGCTTCGACCGCGCGCAGCGCGCTGGTCAATAACGATGACGTCAGCTCTGCAAGTCAGGCAGGCATCGTCACGTATGTACGGGAGTCCGTGTCCCTCACATAGCGGGTCCCGCGGTCAGAGTTACTCTCGGAAGCACCTGCTTATCAAAAATTAAACGTGGAATACGGGCGCAAGGAAGAAAGGAAGAAAACGAACTCGAAATGCAGCAACGCACGGCCATCAGTCATGATGCTTATATATAGTCTGCGAGCTGCGGTTGTATTACGCATGTACACTGAGCCGCACAGACGGAGTCGACGCTAAGCCTGAAGGTACGCACACACTGTTTGGGTATAGGTGTAGCTTCCAGCCGAAAGCCTATAAGTATAGTCTTTCGTGGCAGCAGTAGGTTAACATTTCCCAGATAGCCGCGTGTGCGTGTTTACGCGCAATCGGGCTCCACGAAGGAGGAATCGTAACAGCGGAGTTCCAGGCGTAGCGACAATGAGTTCTAGAAAGCCGCGGCGGAAACTGGGCCACTAAAACCCGGAGAAGTGGGGGTAAGAAGAACGGGGAGGGCGAACAACGCATTTCACGCAAGGGCGAAACCATAGCAACAACACAGAAGAGGGCAACACCGTGCGCGTCCCTCGGGCGAAGTCGGGCTGAAGCGCGCTGCTTGTTTATCTATAACGCTTAACGCGCCCATCACGGCGCACGCCGTTTTTTCCCGCGCCCGGTTCTCTGTTTAGAACGCGACTCTTTACAGCCCCTCCTCCCTTACCCTCGATTTCTCATTTCCGTCCAGTTCACCTTGTGGGTCAAAAGAGGAAGCGACACGGGCGTCCGGTGTGCGTCACACGCGGAAGCGCAGTTGCAGTAGGGAAAAGTAAGAAAGAAAAGAAAATGCCAGGGACGACAAAAGCGCGCGGGCCAACAACAACGTCCACAGTCATAGCGACGTACGGGCGAGAGGTCACAGAAAAAAAAAAAAAAAAATTAAGCAAAATTGATGAGCGACAACGAGGATGTGGGCAGGGAGGATAAAAACCCCACGCGAGTCGAGAGATCGCCGAAGAAGCAACAAAGAGACGTTCATATTTCTCGCCTCGCAGAGCGTGTCAGATATGGGGGCACGCGCCAGCAGCAGCAGCCGAGAGCAGCGGATGTTTGGCCGCAGCGGCCACTGAAGAGACAATATATACGAGTTCCGGAACTCGGAGAAGGCCAGTGCGCCTTCAGTTCATATATACGAACCCATCACGCGTCACCGCCGATCAACGAGGCAGAGTAACCGGTGAACAAGGTTTTTGGTTAAAAAAAGAGAGAGCCAAGGTCTGCACACACAAAAGAAGAAGTGATTCAGCAGATACTCGCAGACAAGTGCAGCGGGAAAAGGGAAACGGTATGTCGGTGCGCCCTTACAGGCTGCGTTCGTAATATCGAATGCTGGAAGAAGAGGCGGAAGCCAGACGAAATCGCGGCTTCTGGACGTGTCTCCTGGGAGCATGAGGGATCTTATAACGAGAAGCTGCAGCTCGCCGCAGGAAAGGAAGCCCTATGACCAACACGACGCGATATTGAAGCGTTCAGCAACCGAACAGCGAGGATATATATATATATATATATATATATATATATATATATATATATATATATATATATATATATATATATATGGCTGTGTGTGTGTGTGTCTGTATGTATGTATATACCCGCCCGCAATATATGTATGCATCGGGACGAGAAGAGACCAAGCCCCTCGCGGAGAAGACTGTAAGGGCTCAGAATGCCGAACGCTGAAGCAAGCGTTTGTCTTCATGACTGTCTCGCGCCTAATTTTAACACTGAAACAGTGAAAGACCACAATAAGGAACGATAAATGTTCAGTTTAGCTGAAACTAATAGCAGCGCTGGTAGTGACATCAGGCGAGACATTCTACAACAATGCGTTAGAAATGTTCTTGTGTTACGTACGCCCATTCTTCGTCCAAGGAAAATAAACTCCGTGTTGATGATCAGGTCCCTGCCGCCATTAATCGTCAACGTGGTGTTTCCTTAGGCAAGAATGCCGTATGCAACACAATAGCATTTCTAACGCATTGTTCTACAATACGTCAAATGATGTCACTAACGGCGCTGTTATTAGAGTTTCAGCTTCTCAGTGAACATATTACCCTCTGCGGAATACCAGGTTACCGGATATGGCTTGCAGCAACGTTAGTAGCGCCAACTAGTGACGAATACTTTAACCAGGAAGGCCACATAACCGTCACTGCAGTGACCCACTAAACACCAGCAGCTTATAATTGTTCTAAACTGCTAGTGTAAAATGCTGGCAGTGACATAGTCGTTAACAAGCAGCCCTTCAATTGCTTTTCTTCGACAAAACACGCATTTAAGAAAAAAAAGAAAAAAGAAAAATCGCGTAACACGTTGTTGAAAGACAACGTGCCACAGTATGTCGCTGCAAGCACTGCTTCTACGCACCGCAAGTGTCTCCGGTAAGCCCGCGGTTCTCCGCGAAGGGTAATAACGCCGTCATGCGGATAAGCTATATAAACGTCTCGTGACCGTGGAATTCGCGAGCAGTGGTTACCGACGTGCGCTTGGAAAGACACCTCCGCAACGGCACACGGCGACAAGCGTTCGCTCGGGTCAGGGACGAGAGAAATCGAGGGTATATGCGCGCCTCCCCGGTGGTTCCCTGCGCCCGTTGTCGCATTGAGACACAGCGCGACCACCCCACGCGTAGACGTCGCCGCCACCCAGCTCGCGCCACGCGACCATCACGCGGCCGTATACTACTACATTCCGCGAAAAAAAGATAAACTTTCGTTAACGACACTCGCTGCTGCAGAGGGCGCCAAAATGAGTGCGCAACGAAAAAAAGAAAGAAAGACAGGCGCGAAACGCGTCACGCAGAGTTGTCTGAAACCACGTGACGCAATCTACACCATATTGATGTCGCAAGCGTGTGGTGACAGGACGGATACGGTGCGCGTCTCCGCCCCAGCTGAATAGGACACGGCAGGAAAGAAGAAGAAAAAAATACAGAGGCTGATAGAAAGAAGAAGAAAAAAATGGCGGCGAGAAGAAGGTGAGGGGAGGGGGTGCTGTGCAGAAACTGCCGACGATAAAAGTTAGGTTGGAGCACTGACGCGCCAATCCGTAGACGTAAACGCGCAACGTACAAAGTTCGCACGTATTATATAGTCTAGATTACAAGCCGCTTAACACGACAAGCACACACAATGTTCATAAAGTCTGGCATTGTTGAAAGCACCCTCCGCGTTCGATTACATTCCGCGCCTCACGGCGCAGCGCGTTCGGACTCCGAGATCGGGTGGCGACAAATCTCTGAGGCCGTGCACCGCTTGAAATGACTGGTGACGCACCAGCTGCGTGGCGCCGCTGCCCAAAATGACAATGTAGAAATGACTTCGCAGTATTTCGCAAATATTTACGCGAACCGAGCATCGGCTCTAAAAAAACCGACGTCTAGTAACTTATTTGTGACGCTAAAGCTAGAGTGCACTAGAATACTGATATTTCAGCACACTTTAATAGAACTGCATCGTGCACGCAGTGCTAATACAGACAACAGCTGGGCGAACGGTGAACCTGACTTCTCACCATGGGCTCCTTCGATCTCCCGCGCAATCGGAAACTAGGTTTTCGTAACGGATCACTCCGCCTACTGAGTATATTGATCGAGGAACGCGAACGAGTGAAAAAGAAAGGACTTGCAATTTTGCGATACCTGTACACTTTGACATTACTTGTACGCTGGCTGTAACTTAAGGGCGGGTTATTATTATTGTTTGTACATATACATTGCGACGGTCGTGTATTCACTGTTTCACAACCAGTGCACGCGCAAAAAAAGGAGAAGAAAACAGAAAAAATAAGAAATGTAGTGTTGCATAATCGGAGTTTTATTATCCGCTTCGGGAGCATCCTCCGCCTGCATTTTGACGGAGTCGCACCGACACGATTATTATACCGCGGTAGAAGTCGATGAAACGTGAGCTCCAAAAAGAAAAAAAAAAGCAAGGGATACCCCGGGAACGCCCCAGGGGTGGGTCGGCGATGCGTCGAGGTTTTCGTGGTTTCTTTTTTTTTTTTCTGTTACCCCGTTCGTTTGCCGCAATAGCGCCAGCCTTCAGACGCTAAGCGTGCGCAGTTGCCCCCCACGTGGCAGCGTTTCTCGGGGCCTGGAAAATTTCAGTGACACCGCCACTACCCCACAAGAACTGTTTCGTTTTCTTCCTTTCTCTCTTTCTTCCGCTTCTCTATTTCGGAAGGGGCACGGGCCGGCCATCTTCACAAAAGGAACAAAGACCACTGGCAGCCGCAACAGCATCACCACCAACAACAACAACAAAACCGACCGCCTCCATTCAGGTGCACAAAACAGGGCCGATGCCAAAGTGCTGAGAGAGGTGGGCGACGAAGAAGAGGAGGAGAGGCACGCGGAGAATCTCGGCGGGGGACGCGATTGCGCAAGAAAAGACCACGCTTTCAGAAAACGGCAACAAAGGTCACCGCGCCACACGACGCTCTCGGCGTTGGCGCAACGGCTGCTGCCGATGGCTCCGGGCCGCAGGGCCCGACCTCGAGCCGAGCACGAACTCGGTAGGAGATGAAGGAGGGGCGGGGGAGGGGAGACCCGAAACCACGCAGAAACGCGCGTGAGCCGAGGTAGTACACGGCGCGGATTCCGTGAGGCCTCCTCCTCCTCCCACCTACTTCGATCACCGCGGCGAAGACGACCACGCGTACATACAGGCGCGAGCAGCAAGCGGCCACGGCACGTCTTCCCACGGGGTAGAAGAGAAAGAAACCGAGCGCGTGCGGAATCGATGAATGGGCACGCTCACAAATCCAGGTCGGTCACGTCGCGGAGTCTGTCGGGCGATTTCTTTTCTCGGGAATAAAAATAATACGAGAAGCAGGTCGCGCGGAGGAGTCTCGGAGCGCGAAATTCTAGGGCGCGTTTGTTTACGCTCGTCGGACGTCTCCGTAGGGCCATCGCACGCGCGACGCGTCACGGAGCGGACGCATCGGCGAAGCCCTTGGAACGGTTCCAACCAGCGAGCTGGTGAGGCAAGTTAACGCACAGCCGCAAGTAGCGTCACGGTATTCAATACAATCGCACGCACACACTCACGCATACAGACACACGTATACACGCACGACAAAACCACCCGCAAGAACCAACGATGAAACTGGACGTCTCGAATCATGCTGGAACGCCTGTTCGCTCGTATACTAAGGGAAATTCCCTCGTTGGCTCTGAAGACGATGGTGCGGGGAAACGGCTGGGCCTGAGCAAAAGAAGATCTTGGTCTAGAAAGAAAGAAACAAACAAACAAAGAAGAGAACACGTCGCGGAGAGGTTAGAACGCGCAGTCGACCGGCGAAGACCAGACCCCTGCCCTTCACCACGAAGTGAGCAATCGAAGAGGACCAAGCCACGGTAGCCGACGCGTATACACCATTGCTAACGTCGTTTATTTTTATTTTTTTCTTCCCCCTCCCCCTGCGCACACACCTCGGCAAGCGCAGTACATGCTCCCACGGAGATGCTATATAAACTTATGATGAGGCGCGGGGGGCTATATAGGATCGACCTGTATATATATATATATATATATATATATATATATATATATATATATATATATATATATATACGGTGCGCATTATTCCCGGACGAACCTGGACGAGCGAGCGAGCGTGCCTTCTCCCTCCCCGGTCCAGCCCTCGGAGCACGGAGCCGAAAGCAATGCAGGCGGACGCACGGGCGGGGCCCTCCCGGAACAACGCTGGCGGACATTCAAAAATTCCTCTTTCCTCCTCCTCGGCTGGTTGCTGCCCATAGCGACAGACGAAGAACCATGGCGGTGCATGCGCGTGGGTCGCAGGTACGCCGCCAGGATCCAGGGAAATTTCACCCGAAACCGGCACCGCTAAATGTAGCGCTGGAAAACCGCCGCGGTTACTTTACGAGGAACGCGAGACAGCGGTGTACCTTTGATAGGGACAACTAAAGAGGGACGCTACACTGCTTAGACTGACGTAGAGCATTGTTGCGAGGTTGTGCACGATAACGTCGGCGCAATGTAGACGAAGACACAGACGATAATCGAGAAAGTGTCCTTAAAACAGCGCTACGGACGATCACGAATACTGCACAACCGACAGGGCGGGGCCGCTGTGTCGTTTGCGTATTTTTTATTGCTCGTCCGTAGAGCGGTATTAAGGACACGGTCGAGATGCAACAACTCGCCCAAACCCAGGTATCGATGCGACAATCGTCTTTGTCGATGTTAACGCTGAAGCTGACTTCTTGTACAACTCACCCAACAGCTTGTGCTGTATATAGCCTCGCAAGGCTCCCTGTGTGTGCGTGCGTGTTGGAAGCTTCATTACAAATCTCACGGCCAATTTTCTTTCTCTCTTTTTCCCCCCTGTTCAATTTCGCTCTATTACCGCGCAACGTGAACGTCAGTGGAACGTCCCAGACTTCTGGATATTTCCGCCGTGTTGGGGGGCCTAACATTGGGCCTAATTTCGTCTGGAAATGTCAATGTAATGCTTATTAATGAGCAACTGACTATAGTCTCGCCAGGGCGTCGATTTGCTCACGAGGCCACGGGCGCGGGAGGTACGAACTTCAAGGAGGCTTCAAAAAAGTGCGACGTTCCCCACTCTCTCCACAGGGTCGACAGCCCCTGGTGCGGCGGCATACCAACATGACCGTGCGTTACGTGGGACTGGAAATCACACCCGTTTGATAAAAACATGCCACACAACGAAGCAATGCGGGAGGCACAGGTAACCAGCTCCGAACCTGGCGGGACAACAGTCTTTCGTAAACCAGGTCAAGCGGGCGGTCGAGGCCATGCGGCGCCCTGGACTACACGAGCTCCGATCGCTCAACCAAAAAAAAATCCACTTGAACAATAAAAGTTTTTCTCTCTCTCTCTCTCTCTGGCACTCAAGAAGGCTTCGCTCAACTTTTACAAAATAAACGTTCGGCGTCGTCACCGGGTCGGTCGCCTCGCGTCTCTGCATCTCTCCCGGTTTTGCCAAGCAAGCTCCTTCCTTGCAAGACATTACACAGCACGCGAGCGCCTTCTCGCGTTTCACCCTAATCGGAATGCGGGCTCTACCGTACAGCAATTATCCCACGTTCGCTTTCGGCAAGGGGCAAGAGGCGAGGTGGCTGCCTCAGCCGCCCATGCAGGCACTGTGCAGCTTTTTGTTGCCGGAACGGCACGTGAGGGGCAGGCGGGAGGAAAGCGCCGCGACCTTGAAGCCAGCGCCGGGTAAACACACGAGTCGGGTGTGGGAGGGACCCGAGAGGTCGCCAGCGGTGGGTGAGCGACCCACTTTCTCGCCTCGAAGGAAGCCCCCCCCCCTCCTGGCAAAAAAGTTACGCGACCTCTCCTTATCGCCCCCTGCATGATTCGAGAGATATACGGTGCCCCACAACCACCACTGTGGCAACCCCGGGTTTCTCACACGGTCACGCATTACACCATCGGAGCTGGCCAGCCGTGGCTACATAATAGTGTCCGAGGCACATTTTCGCGCGGCTTGGTCGTGCAGCACAATTCACTACAGGGGGAACGCCACTAAAGCGCAGCCAACAGACAAAGAAGCCGAGGTGCGCATCAAGGAAATTAACTGTAGTTTTATTTGAGACGATAAGGTCATGGGAAACGAAATTTGTGCACGATGAGACAGCTCGCCGAGGAGTGCGCGCCAAGCCCACGTCTTCCGCATCATACGCGCGCGATGGTCTACCAGTTTATTTCGTCCGCTTTCATTTTACCTGATCACTTCTACATTTACATTACAAACCGCAGGTAACTTCCTCTGTGCCCTCCTTGGCTTCGAGTGGTTGTGCCAAACGAAATATCGAGGCCCTCGGTTCCCGTTCAGGGAGATCTGCATATACCAGCATGTTTTATTTTCACTGTTACCCCGTGTACTCGTGATTAACGCTTATTGACAATCACAGTACACGGCGTTTAGCCACTGCACGCGAGGTCGCACATTTGTTCCTGTGTCACGGCAGCCACATTCCAGCGTTTAAGCACCCGTGTGTAGTGACATTTCGATGCGCGTTAAAGATCACCGGTAGACCCAAGCCAACGGCATACTATGCGCTACGGCGTACCTTCGATTAGGTCCGTGTGAAGGATTCCGATGAACACACATCACTTCGGCGGCTATTCGCTATCGCTGAGACCACGCGAAACCACCGATTAAGACAACGTCAGCAATTGGGGAGCCTTGGAAAACAGCGTATCCAAGCGAATTTCGCATGCATACTGCGTTCTTTTGTTCGCCTGGTCAATACGGTGCCCCTATCTTGCCCCCGTATTCAGAAATGCATCTTAACTTGAAGCCCATGCTTAAGATAAACGACGCCTGGTGCGAACGCGCCCAAGAAGCTCATTGTATTTCCTTTGGTGCGTTCACGACAGGCGTCATTTAAATGAAGTCAAGCGTGGGTTTCAAGTTAGGGTGCATCTCTGAATACGGGGGTTCCTGTATTTCTAAGACTCCATATCGTCAGCACCATACGTACTCGGTAAAAAAAAAAAAAAACTTAAGGTAAAAATTAACCTAGCTAGAAACAATGAAGTAGACGTCAAAAGGCAAATTAAGTAGCCCTAGAGGATCAATAACAAGGCCAAGCCATACACGTAACGTGCTGGCACATCTAGTAAACCGAAATTATGTGAATGTGTAGATAGTCCTCAATCGGTCACTTTCCGTAATAATTTCACACAGTGCGACGGTCGTCCTGTCGACATTATGAAGTCCGCGGAAAGTGCGCAACTCATTTCGTCGCATCCGCTTATCGAATTTACGGCGCCCTGAAAGTGACACCCCCCCCCCCCTGAAATAATCGAACATACACGGGGCCAAGGGCTCCGACGGTAGCACCCTGCCGTTGAGAAGGAGCGAAAAAAAAAAAGTGTACAGGGCCGAACAATCAGACACAGGCACGTGATTCGCGCGCAGTGCACGGACTGGAACGCATGCAAAAAAAAAAAAAAAGTACGGAAGCGCGATCCCCCCCATGGATACAGGCCGCGTTTAATTCCGGCAGCAACGGCCTTGGAGCCGCCTTTGCAACAGCGCCGAAAAACAACGCGGGGGTCGCCCGTATATTTGTTTCAAGGCGAAGGCTCTCCGGGGAACGGCTGCTGGGAGAAACACAGGCAGCTCGGGGCGATACAAAACTAGCACGGCGGAAAGCGACGACGGAGAGAGTGACCAACCAAACGACTTCGAGGCGCAAGGGGGGCCTCGGACAAGGAAAATATATATGCGTTCCAATCTAAATCACGATCTACGTGCCTTTATCTCTACAGTGCGTCCCAGATTTCCCACGGTAGCGGGAGGGGGGGGGGGGGGGGGGGAGGAGCCTGGGAAAACTGCAGTTTTCCGCACCGATTGCGCAAACGGCGGGATAAGTTAAAGAAGGACGGGTGTGGCAGGTTCGTAAACTTGACAACGGAAATTGAGACACGGGGCATGGATGACCGTATCGGGGCTTATCGGCCACCGTGATACAGACCGCAGCAGTTTGTTTGAGGCCGATTCACACGCTTGCGGCATTCTCTCTGGAAAATTACTTTTTTGTTTTGTTTAACGACCCTCTTGCAATCCTTGGCTCTCAACGGGGAGATCACTGGAGGGCTGCAATGCATCCGTTTTGTCGTTCACTGCGTTCCCGGGAGGAAGTTGTGGAACAACAACAAGGAAATTGAACGCGGCACAAACGCGCTCAGAAAACTGTCGCTCGGTACCGCCATAAATTCCGCACTCAATCATAAAGGAAGATTTCGTCCGCGAGCAATCGGTCCCCATTCGAGCACGTTCTTCACTACACCGACACCAGTGATGCTAACGAAACAAGCCGTCACGAGGTCCGCGACAGCGTGACAAAGGCGACACCGACAACCCGTAAGCTAACCGAAGTGGCCGACGCAAAACACGTGGCAACTGCAAGTTTCCAACGAAATCGGCTCCATTAATGTCTAAGCCCCGTATTAAGAAATGCAACTTGGAAGCTCACGCATGACTTGATATAAATGACGCCTGGTGCGAACGCGCCCAAGACGCTCATTGAGTTTCTTTAGGTGCGTTCACGACAGGCGTCGTTTAAATCAAGTCAGGCATGGGCTTCAAATTAAGATGCATTTCTGAATACGGGAGTTAAATATTAAACCCAAATCCTTAAATCTTACACCTCAAATCCTAAACCATGCACCTTAACGCAAAAAAATCAGCCTACAGACAAAAAAGCACAAAGCTTGAAGAGAAAAAGCCACGTGACGCTGCCCTATTTCACATCACGGGTAACTGGTCGTAAGCGCACACTGCAAATCAGAAGCGATTGGCCGATGGACAGATGAACCTATAGCACGTGACTGCAGACGGAGCGATGTTAGGATTCTGTACATGAGAAGCGATTGACCGATGGACAGACGACACTACAACACGTGATTGCAGACGAAGCGAAGTTAGGATACTGTAAATGAGAAGCGATTGACCGATGGACAGACGACACTACAGCACGTGATTGCAGACGGAGCGAAGTTAGGATCGGAAAAGTCCAGAGGAGCCACTCACAGACGCTGACATCCGTCGGCGGGTGCATCCCTTCTTCGTACGCCAAGTGGCCGCGGCAGCCCGACGGGAAAACACCATCTGCCGCGGGGCGCAGACGCGCACAGCACACGTCGTCTGCTACGAGACTGACGCGACGCCGGGGCCGCGCCGTTCACCTCCTGTCGTTACGCACGCACGCACGCAAGTGGTGGGGGGGAGGGGAGCCGCCATGTTTGTTTTCTCTTTTACTTCCCTCCTCCTCTCCACGCCCGGCCACTACCCTCCTCCGTTTCTCCTCCGCCACGAATAATAATAATCGAGGGAGAAGCACACTTGGCGTTCTTCACCTGCCCGATGCTGCTGGCCTGACCCCCACCCCGCACACACATCGCCCTCTCAACACTATCACCCCTCGTTTCTTTGTTCGACGAGAACGCTGCTGCACGGGAAGTTGGGTGGAAGCGACGCGCCGCCATTATGCACGCGATATGGCCGGGCACAGTTTGAGCGAAGAAGTGGCCGACGCGAAAAGGAAACCACAAATGCTACATTTGTGCCCCCACACTGCCATCTTTCTATCAATCTTTGAATGTTCATACTGTTCTATTTCTTTGCTTCAACTTTGGTGCTACACTTCTATAAGCCCCGCCGCGTCCCCTTCACAATGGTCCAACCCCCTACCCAGCCTCCTATTTTCGCCCCAGACACGCCGTACTATTGCAGTCCCGAATAGCCTTGGCTGCACATGCGCAGTGACCTATCCTCCTTGATTTTTTTTTTTTTTTTTTTTTTACAATCTCCAGGGCATTCAGCGCAATGAAGAACAAATGTGACAGCACAGGACTAAAACGGCAGCTAAACGAACAAGGCCACAATTTTTTTTTTCTGTTTGTATCATCTGTTCCATTCAGCATTCAGCGCACTCCTACATCCTCCCAACCTCTTCTTTCCGTTCCTCCGAGCAGGGGTGTCTACCCGCGACCCCTGGCGGTGAGGAATACCTCGCGATTCAATGAATAGCACCACACCGGGTTCGTTCACTATGCAAGCGGCGAGTGAAGGCGACTACAACAACGTGTGCATGGCGAGGGTAGAGAAGGGGGGGGATTTCAGGAGCAGGTGTTCGAGACACCCCGCTTCATTCTGTTCCACGCCGACCCGGCACCTTCACAAATCCGAGCGAACCTGTGTACGCGAGGAAGGAACCTTTCATATTCGGCGCGCACCAAACGAAAAGCAGGTAAAAGAAAAAGACAGTCGACAGAAACGCCGCTCCACAAATGTCATTCAGCGAGACAGACACATACGCCTTTGAAAAAAAAGGAAAAAAAAAGGAAATTGTCATTCCCACACGCGTTGGCAATGAATTCACAGGCACCGACGCCTTCCTTGACAATTCGAAACAGAACGAAAGAAAGGGCTTTAACAAAGGCCCGGGGGAAAAGGCCATTTCACAAACGACTTCACGCTGCAATCGTAACTGCTGCGCTCTCTCGCCAGTTGCGAGCACTTTATGACATTCCAACCGCACCTGGGGACCGACCACTAGCTTGCGGAGCGTTCACAATGGGCTAATTAATGCGCAGAGCGAACGCGAATGTGTAGAATGTGCGAACGCGAACTGGAGTCAGGTCTGTCTCTATAGTTGGAAGCCTTGCTCGGCGTTCGGGTAGCACCAATCGACAGAAGTACCCGTAGCGATGAAAAAAAAAAAAAACACCCGAAGCTGTTCCTCGATGTCATATAGCTATAGCACGGCATATAGTTTCTTGCGTGACGGGCTGTTTAAGCGGTTGTTTAGTACGCTGTCCGTCTCAGAAAAAAATGAAAACGAGCACGGAGCTTGACAGAACAATTTGCTAAATGGCGGTAGCGCAGCAGTAGCTCGAAGCCCAACGTCTAGCTTATTACCAAAAACTCGATAAATAATTTTCTGCATATTTAATGTGCCCAGCAGTAACTTGTTTGCGAATTTCAGAGGTCCAGCTGGCGTAGTGCTTCGGCGGAACAACTTGCCCGTATGACCGGGACGCTTCTTAATAACCGAACGATTTATCCTTTTTTTTTATTTACACTTTCGCTATTTCTCATAGATACAGTGACATTGGTATTGTGCGGAGTTCGTCAGACAGCTGCCGCAAAAGCAAGTAGCAATAGCAGGCAAACCGCCAAGTGGGTAAAAGAATGTCAAGTGGGTTATTAGAACTCGCATTCTGTTGTTCATTCCACGATGGCCCACACGCAACGTTTCCATTTATTCTACCATTTCTCCTATTATCTCTCTCCATTTAATGCCGTACCCTCCCCCCCCCCCCCCCCTATACTGTTCACCTCTCAGATGTTAGAGAGTTATAGACTGCTGCCAGCGGCAAGTTCCCTTCTTCCTTTTTGTCCTTTCCCTCGCCAATTGTAGTCATCGATAAACAGCCAACTACAAATACTACTCTCGTACTCCAACACAAAAAGCTATATGCGGAGCCAGACGTGACTCGCGCTATCTTTGCACAAAGTCCCGCGGACTTAGGAGATGGGAAGAGGGGAATTCCCGCGCTCATTTAAACATATCACTTCGCATCCTTCAACCCATAGCCTCGCATCCAACAACACAGCGGGGTAAATCCCCGACGCCCATGCCCATCGATATACGGTACTCCTCCCACGAGTCAGATAAGTTGAGTCAGCAGCCAAGACGTTCCACTGCTAAGCGTTAGGTGGCGCCCGGGTCTGCCGGGAGGGGGGGGGGGGGGGCGAGGAGGGGGAGGGGGAACGCGAAATCGCACGCGCGTATACCGAGATTTAATTAACTCGGCGCGCAAGCTGCGAGAAATTCGGGAGGGTCTAAATTAATCGGGAACCCCCTCACTGCGCGGCTCCCATCAATCACACGATCGAACAATCACCGCCGTCGCGGCGGCAGCTTTCAGCGACACAGCGGCATCCCCAGCGCATTGACTCACTATGCTAGCGACAGCCATTTCGACGACGTCAGTACCTATACTGCTACCCATCTCGTCTAATGACCTCACCAACTTAAGCGACGTCAAATTCAGCTCAAGTTCCGCGGGTGAATTAGCGACAATTAACGAAGTGCTACGCTGGTGCATGAGAAGCCCAAGTGCCGTGGTTTCCTCAATTCCGTTCGTAACGGTACAGTCTGGCCAGATCTCTTGCAATGTCTTTGTTTGTATATGAAACAATAATAAAGTATTTCAATTACGCGGCACGGGAAAAAAGAAATTGATATAACAGCAACTCGCGCGACCATGCGACTTATCCAACAAACACATGCCCCGTTCAGCGAAGCAGGAGATACTCAAGAACAATGCTTAATTCCTTGCTTGACGAGCGCGCGCGAATGGTTGTTCAATAACAAGATGGCGCGCTCCGTTTTTTGATAGGAAAGAAAAAAGTTTGACCTGAATCCAACAGCAGATAAGTTCACGTTGCATTTAGCGGACGACACAAGTGCACCTTGCCGCCAGCGCGCAGCAAATAAGATGGCTGCTTCCAAAGCGGACAATTCCCGTGGTTACCCAAAAAGATGAGAGGGAGCTGCGTCAACCCCCAGTGTAAATATTTCCGCAGTTTGGCCACTCCGTATAGTTGCGGAGCATGCGCAGTTGGGGCGCAACCAGTAACGGCGACGCTATGTGCGGGGCGATCATTTTTAAGTTTCACGGAATTTTGCGAAATTCGCCTATGGAAGGTAACGTAAGATAACGTAACTATCTAGAGGACCGGACATTACTTGCATTATAAATCGAAACGCATATGCAAGGAATTAACGAGAATTCACTAAGTAATTCCATAACTAATTTATGGCGCATACTACAATTTACTACTTTTACCCGGTGAGGTTGCGAGACGTATTCACTTCAAATGAATTTTCAGGATTACGCCACTTTGGAGATATTTCCCGAAGTGTAGGACGAAATACGTGGGCGTCGCGGTTGCTTTTGTGTTTCAATGCATAAAAGAGCGTTCTGCTAAAAAAAGTAAGTGAAACAACAGTGAATTCATTACGGCGAGTTTTATGACGCATGCCTCCAAACTGGTGTCATTATGTCATTCCAAGTGGATACGCCCTGCAAACTCACCGGCTACAATTCGTAGTCATACCCACCGTGAAGCATATAATTAAGTTGATTAGCGAATTTTGGTTATTTATTTGAATACGTTTCGATTTCTCATGCAAGAAATGAGCGCCTCTTCGAATAATTCGGCTCTAGGACAAGAATTACCCTATCTACCACACGCGATTTAAAAATAAAAAACGTAACACGTACAAATGATCGCTTCAGATACTATCCCTGTGTTAATAAGTAGGAACTTTGTCAAAAAGAAATAAATAAGGACTGGAACCTCTAGGGAAATTATGCCCAGACACATCTGCTCAACAAATCTCGTGTGCACGCTATAACGGCTGTTAGAATCGCGTGAAAACGACGAACGATCTCGTGAATAGCAGCAGTATATCAGTAAGTGTGTAGACAAAGCGGAAGTCCTCCATCAAGCGACTGCCGTTCCGTGCACCGATGCCATTCATATATCGCGCCGCAATTTACGAACAGACTCGCAAACGTTGGTCTCGCATCAGTATTTAAAGAAGAAGAAAAAAAAAACGAGCAAAACGAATCATAACGCCGCCACTGCTGGCAACAAACATCCTCTCGCCTTCCGTGCACGAAATAGAGAGCTACGCAATGTGAGAAAAGTATAAACGGGAGCGAAACACAAACGCGCGTATAGTAGAAAACGGGTTAATTTTGGCGCGTTGCACATACAGTACGCGCCCGGAACGGCGGGAAAAAGAAGAAAGCGCGCGCAAGCACGCAATTGCGCGGGAACATTTATCTCCCGCGCGAATTCGCGCGTATATGCGTTTAAGCTGACGGCTACACGCACACGCCGCGAGATTCCCACGGGACTCGAGGGCAGCCGACTCGAACGCGAAAGCTGCCTCGCCGTTCAGCGAGTGGATCGGCGCGAATGTGCAAATGCCGCGGAGATATGCAAACCGGCAACATTCGCTAGCGGTCGCTGCTAGTGAAAGAGACACGGGAATAAATGTTTGTTCCGGTAACCCGTTTCTCGCCTCTGGCGACCGAGAATTATCGCTAAAGCGTCGGGTGGATTACGCGAAGGAACGTATATATAGAGAGAGAGGCCCGCAGGCTCAATGAGTGTGGCTGAAGTTGGCCAGTGGCCACGACACGGTGGTGCGACGAAGGAGCTTCCGAACCAATTAGACGGTGTCTAAATCCACGCCCTATAGCGACGGTTCTGTCTGAGTAATAGACGCACATTACGAAGACTGTGTGCTTTTGAAGGTTATATGCGTGTAAACTAGTTGCTGAGCCAAAAACGCATCACGGCTGATGTGTTGTAGATATTACCTACATATTTAGCTACACCTGTTGGACCCAGGACCGATGGTGTAATATTATTAGTGCTCATTTGTTAATATTGATAACATGGACGCATAGGCAAATAGTGCTGAACGACTGAATTTCCTTCAAAAAAAAAAAAAGAAAATACGTATTTCAACACGACATAAAGCGCAGTACTTCCTTTGTTTTTTAAACTTTGCTAAGGTGGAACTCACTGACCTTCACGCTGCTTTGCTTGCGCTATCTGCGGGAGTGTGGCGACAGCGCTACGAAGACTTCGGGCTCAAGGCAGGCAGCAGCGGCCGGCAGAGCGCGACCTCCGAGATCGGCACCGCAGGTTAGTGTGCCTACATAAGCGAACCCGTTGGTCGCGGAAGAATCGCGCAACTTCTGTCGCGATTTTTGTCTCCAAGTAAGTCACCTGTTGGCTCAATGTAAACGTTGCGTAGCTGTGTTTACAATCGCAATGCAACAATCCAGGTTTCATTTGTGCGTTAAACGCACCTTCAAAGCGACTAATTAAAAAAATAATAATAAAGTACCGCGTTTGGCGTCCTAAAGCAACAACAGTGGGCCTTCGAGTCCAGCCAAACCAGTTCGGCTCAAGAGTAATGCTGCCGCTGCGACACCTGGTGCCAAACCAGCGACACCCGGTGCACAGTAACAGAACGTCATAGCTACTTCAGCCCAGCTCGACGAGTATAACCACGAACAGTAATAGTCAACCAGCCCGCCAGTACCTTTTAGGAATGCTAAGAACGACAACGAAGAGCTAGGGACCGACGTCACGTGTCCGTCGACACCTTCCGAGCCGAGAGAACCCGAAGCGAGCGAAACGGACGAGAGCGGGCTGTGGACACATCTTAAAAAAGCGTGCCGCTTCTTCCGGCTGTCGCCAGGGCTCGGGTTCTGCCAAGGCAGTCGAACGCGGGAGGGGGGCTCGACTATTTGCGTCCACCTTTTTGTTCTTTTTTTTCTTACCAACGCTAAACACGCTGTAACCGGCGGCGAAGACCCGGGGGACTTCAAGAATTGGAGGCACCGAAGACTTCCGCTAGTTCTGGCAAGCAAGCACGCTCCGTGGCCGCAGCACCCTTCGCTCCGGCGGGCTCGAAAAATGGTAGGTCCAAAAACGGCACGAGCGAAGGCGAAAGAAGAAACGGCTATTATTAATACCGGGAGGGGGGGGGGGGGGTGCCGTTTGGAGACACCGAGGAGTTATCCGAAGCGCGCGAAACTGTCAACGGCTTCCGACAAGGAGCGCGCAGCAGAGCTTTTGGAGAGGACGGTGGTCGGAAGGCTAACCGTCGAGAGGCACACCTCCGGGGGCAGAGACGGCCGAAGCTTCTAGAAAATAGGAACAGTTAAGTTAAGTAGCATTAGTAAATTATACCTGAGGAGGCTTCAGTGAGAGAAAATACGGGGGAAAAAGATATAGACGGCGACGCCTCGATCCTCGGAAGTTCCTGCCCCAGCCGGCCGTGACGTCATGGATTTAGGTCGCGTGCATATGAACTAGTTAGCTGAGTAAGTAAAGAATGACTACACTGCAGTATAAGTCCAAACTTAGCAACATATAGTGCGCCGTGAGCAACTCAAATACGAGTAGACACTTCGATATCCGCGACCTCACACTATCGTATCGGCACGTATATTGTACAAGTAGGAGCCATCGTGTTCTGCAAGAATCCACGCTTTCCCGCAAAATAAATTAAAAAGAAGTGTTTTAAAGGTATAATAACCCTAACTTAACTAAACGTTGCAATTGTGTTCCATCAAAACGTTAACGGTGAAAGCGATAATCAGGTTTTCCTGATTAGGGCTCGAGTATCTTGCGTTTGTCTTGCGGCCGGACACCTACGAACAGGGTCGTTCGCTTCACTTAGAGAAGTTCGGCTCCACCGCAAGATCAGCGCTGCGCCGAAGAGCGCTTCCAGGGGAAAAACGATCGAAAGGGATGATGTTTCGTGAAACACGCGAGAGGTCAGCCTGCAGCAAGGGGCTTTATCATGCTACTCCAGATTTGCGTGGTGGTGCGGAAGACAACAAAAGAAGATGCGCATGCGCACACGCATCCCGGGTCACGCAACACATCATACTGCACGCGCGCAAACGTAGCACGTATGGCTCAGTTTCACGAGTGCTGACAAATGTGGCGACACCTAACAACGGTTTGGCCGCAATCAAGGTTTACCGTGCTTTATATATAGACAGGCAGTGGGTTGCAAGGTTTGTCGGAATGTGCAAACTGTTTATTCGCCAAATGTGAGCGCAGAATAAAGTTTGCAGCAAAATAGTAACGCATCGCAAAAGAAGTCAAAACACGGATGTACAGAAAGAAAAAATCGTATTATGCGGTTTTACCTGCCAAAACCACGACCGGATTATGAGGCGCGCCGTAGTGGGGGGGGGGGGGGGGGGGGGACTCCGGAATAACTTGGACCACCCGAGGTTCTTTGAGGTGCACCTGAATCTAAGTACTCGGGTGTTCTTGCGCAACGCAGGAGTCTCACCTGTGCAGAACGGAAGTCTCTTTCGATAGCGCACAAGCATCACTGGTTCCCGGTCGGGAGAAAAGGAGCGTCCCAATTCGGCGACGAGCCAAACCGTGCCAGACCGGACGTAATCCGCGAGCGAAGCCAAGTCCAACATCAGCCTTCACAGCGAGAGCATTTAAAAAAAAAAGAGAGAAAAATACGTCGAGGTATAGCGGCGACGGCGATCCAAACGGTTGTACAACTGCTTCCAACTGAGGCTCCCAGAGGAAGTGAACGGAGAAAAGTTATTTCCTAGCAGCGAAAAGGGCGCGACTCGAAACGAGGGTGCGCCTTGAGAAACGCAAAACCTCTACGTGTACACTTTTGTTTACGTACAGTCGATGAGCCATTGGTGACTAAAACGACGCGAAACAGTGGGATGCGTGCCAGAGGCTTCTCTGGGCGGCCGTCTAAACTTCCGCGCTGCTTCCTCCTTCTCTCACACCCGGCCATTACAGGCGGTGGCTGCAACGCATGCACAATGCGGTAATGCCGATAATGCGCCGTGAAACCCCTGCAACGCCGCTTCTTTCCCCGCTTCTTTTTTCCCCGGCGCACATCGCGGTATTTAACAGCGCGTAGATAAAGGTCACGTGGCTCGGGTGACACTTCCTCCTTCGCAACCTTTTAGGCACCGCGCGAGTGGCGCGGGCCACTTATCACACCTCGCTCGCTCACGCGCGAGCTTTTTATCGGGGAGCAATCGCCAACCGCGGTTTTGTCTAATCTATGCGGTCATTTGGCAGGCAAGTCCGCCGAGATGGGGGGGGGGGGGAAACAAAG
The DNA here is from genome assembly GCF_023375885.2 of Dermacentor andersoni. Taxonomy (NCBI): domain Eukaryota; kingdom Metazoa; phylum Arthropoda; class Arachnida; order Ixodida; family Ixodidae; genus Dermacentor; species Dermacentor andersoni. The sequence continues at coordinate 88,558,199 of NC_092821.1, forward strand.
TTCGCTCGGTTTCACCTGGTGGTGGAATGGTGCTACGCGAAGGTTTCGGCTTCTGTAACACAGGACGCGCTACCCGCTCTGCCGCTCGGCGCGCCGCTTCTCCTGCAACGAAAGCGGCTCCTCCGCTTTGCGCCTCTCATCGCCCTCCGTGCGACAACGTAACGGAAGGGTTAGTAGAGCACAATGGGCGAGCCCTCCCTTTTTCCTCCCCTGGAGCAGACAACCAGGTTGTCCTTGTGTACATACAGTGGCGCCACAGAAGTAAACGAAGACGGTTCAGACACTCAGGACACGAGCCAGGCGTGTCAGTCAATCATCACCGATCGGGTGAAACGACCATTGACCTTCTCTGCACAGTGAACGCATTGCTCAGACGGAGTTCAAGCCTGGGAGCCACGGTTGAAGACGATTCGCGTTAGTTGGTCAATGCGCACGCCGATATCTCTTTAATTTCTTCCCTTCTTTTTCCTTATTTTTCGCTCCACCCTCCACTTTGCCTCTGCTGTCGCGCTTCAGAAACATCTGCAACATGAGCCGCGGAGGAAACTGGCGCGTGCCGCTGCTTATGAAATTTTTGAAACGAGTTGGTTATGAAAATAAGCAAATCGTTGCTTCGCGACGCGCATGCGCCAATGATTTCAAAGAGCTATAACTGTCGCGAGGGCACGAGAGTTGCAAGGTCGACAATGTATACACATAATTACTCACGTCGTTCCGTATACCCACGGATACACGAACCCGACTAAATCGGAGGCGGCGAGACGGCATACGTCGGGTCGAAATCCGACCGTTCGGTTCGTGTGAACGCCAGCGAGTCGTGGGTTGGGTCGAGACAGCTTGCGACTGCGAAGGAAGAAGTGACTCGGTCAACCCGCTCGGCTAAATTCGGGATGGCCCGAGTCGGCCCGAATTCTGGCTCGCGACCCGCTGCGCTCCGTCGTTTATGTGTAAACGAAACTCGTGTATACGGGACCTCGATTTGCGAGACCGATGTTTCGACGAGGAGAATAACGCGGTTCGCCAAGAAAGCAACGGCGTCCGCCGCAGTGATCCCATGGACGGCATACCTGGCTCTGTGCCGTCAGCTCCCACATGTACGTATGCACTTCCTTTCCCTATGCACCAGATATGCTACTACAACAACCCACCCCTCTCTACATGGTCAGCCGAACTTCTTGCTTTCAATGTCGACTACGATAATGGTTGCGCCCGCTTGCTTCCTCTAATAGACATCCGCTACATTCCTGTTTTTTTTTCTTTACTCATAAACCCCGTAAAGGCCCATTTCGGGCTTACGCCTGGCATTTTACCTTACATCCTTCGTCGTGCTGTTCTTGGCTTCTTCTCGATCTCAATTATTTAACCTTGAACTGTCTGTCGAATAGGTTAAGAAGAGGTAAAATGAAATTGTGGCGCTCTACAAGGATACCACTATCCACCGCGGTAGCGTTATGCATGAGCTAGAGGTCGCATTTCGATGCGGGCGAAATAAAAAAAAAATTCAACCAGAAACTCCACGTGTGTTCCGTGTTCTCGCAGCGTAGCTGGCGTTGAAGTGAGACGCAGCACGAAGGTAAATTCTCTTGGTGCTGCGGCCGCTATCTTGAAAACGATCTGCAATGGCGACAGAGAGCGCAGAGTGGTGACACCCACGTTTGCCCCGTGTTCTCACCGCGTAGCTCGCGTTGAAGTGATAAGCAGCACGAAAGCGAATTCGCTCGCTGCTGCGGGCGCTATCTTGAAAACGATCTGCAATGGCGACAGAGAGCACCAAGTGGTGACAGCCACGTGTGCCCCGTATTCTCGCCGCGTTGCTCGCGTTGAAGTGAGAGGCAGCACGAAGGTGAATTCTCTCGCTGCTGCGGACGCTATCTTGAAAACGATCTGCAATGGCGACAGAGAGCGCCGAGTGGTGACAGCAACGTGTTCCCCGTGTTCTTGCCGCGTAGCTCGCTTTGAAGTGAGAGGCAGCACGAAGGTGAATTCGCTCGCTACTGCGGGCGCTATCTTGAAAATGATCTGCAATGGCGACAAAGAGCGCCGATTGGTGATAGCCACGTGTTCCCCGTGTTCTCGCCGCGTAGCTCGCGTTGAAGTGAGAGGCAGCACGAAGGTGAATTCGCTCGCTGCTGCGGGCGCTATCTTGAAAACGATCTGCAATGGCGACAAAGAGCGCCGATTGGTGATAGCCACGTGTTCCCCGTGTTCTCGCCGCGTAGCTCGCGTTGAAGTGAGAGGCACACGAAGGTAAATTCTCTCGCTGCTGCGGGCGCTATCTTGAAAACGACCTGCAATGGCGACAAAGAGCGCCGAGTGGTGATAGCCACGTGTGCCCAGTGTTCTCGCCGCGTTGCTCGCGTTGAAGTGAGAGGCACACGAAGGTGAATTTGCTCGCTGCTGCGGGCGCTATCTTGAAAGCGATCGTCTTACGGGACGGACGGATGGTTTTTCTCGTTGGGTAAGCATAGAAATGCTTACGCATTTAAAACGTCCGTGTGCTTACACTTAGGTACACGTTAAAGAACCCCAGACGGTCAAAATTCATCCACGGAGTCCCATGCTACGGCGTGCCGCATAATTAGGTTGCAGTTTTAGCACGCAAAATCACACAACTGTTTTTAGGGATAGCGGTAAGCTGCCGGTCATGATTTGGAAACAGCGCTGAGCGCTAAATCCTAAAAAATAACGTACGCACGAAAGAGCCACAGCGCATGCGCAGTTTTAGAGCAAGCAACGACACCTCCCCTCCGTACTCCGTCCTCTTCCCAAAGCAATGTCCTTGCCTCTTATTAACCACCATACGACGCGCTAAAACTCCCCGCAGGGACGGCGATGCCTTTACTGGTACGAACCTCGCTCGCGTCAGTTTACAAATGAAACGGTGCCTAGACCACTACAGCAATAACCGGAATAACGCTGCGTCCTTACACAGAAACAGCAGCAGGTATACGAGCAGCACGCGCAGTCGGTATGCAACGGAATCAGATCGATCAATTATCACTGGTCGCCTTCGGAAGCCGGAGCGAAGGGCGTTTCGTTGCAGAGCCCTCGCGACATTGACATGTCCACGCTACCAGGAGATCGACGAGATAGGCTGATACAGACAGATGGAGAACAAAGGAAAAAAAGAATACGCTGATGTCAGGGGCGAGTACTTTAGATAGGAAAGCACTTCGGGATACAATAGACTACGCAGTACGAGGACCTTATGCCACAAGTATACGACCCAAGATATAGGACATATGCGTTCAGTATATGAGTATCTCCTAGTAAGAAAAAAACACTTCAGTTCGCAGCTCAATCGCGAAAAACCACCGGAGTTTTATCTTGCATTGCGCGCTGAGAGAGTGAAAAGAGCGCAGTCCGCAAAAGACGCCACAGTAGACACTGCTTACTGCCACTCACGCCCAACGGAATGACGAAGCAAATTTGGCGGCCCTCCGGCATTGAAGCGCTAGGCCAACGCCGCAGACAGCAAGGAGATAAGGCAAGCTGCTCGCGGGGCCGGACCGGCGGTGGCCTCGGAGACGTGTCGAAAGGCGTGGGGGAGGGGGGGGGACGACATCGACGACACAGGCGCTCTTTTGCCAGCCAGTTTGAGTTTCAAGGAGCCCGCCAAGGGGAACTAATTGTTCGCGTAGCTCCCACATGAACTCCGCTATTCAAAATTTGATCGTTGGGATAGGTAGCGTCGAGGACGGGCCCCGAAGGACTCATTTGCTGCAGCCGCCTATTGTTGATAATAAGAAAGTTAATTACCGTAACTTCTCTAATCACGCACGTAAGTGCGGCAATTGCTCTGTATCTAGAGGCCGCCAATGTGTACATTCGTATGGTAAACATAACGTTACCATGATTTATATTTTTCTAATTTTAAAATTTTGGTGCAGCTAAAAAAACACCCTGTATACAATGAAATGTTATTTCAGTTATAGCTTAATTAGTATAGTTAATCATAATCTCATGATTGGTTTTCTAAAATATTTCACTCCAGCATACCGAGAAAGCAACTACACATTTTCCGTTAAATTTCGCGCACTCAGGTCAGCATTTTGAGGCATAAAGCTCAGCGCAGTATATATGGTAAGCGGGAGTTACAGAATTAGGCCTACATACGTATACATACATAAAGGTTTGAACGCCCTCGCCGACCCCTTCCGAGAGTGTTCCCGCAATGCACCCGTGCTTGAGGCAGAGACTGCCGCGCAGGCAGCGTTTCCGTCCCCCCCCCCCCCGCCCTTTTCTGTTCGGTTGACGGCGTAAACAAAGGCGCAAACACGTGAAAACGCAGAGGCGAGACAAAAGTTTTTTCCCGTTCACACGTCAGCGGTCGCGTTTTAGTCATCCGGGCGCCTCTGCCGCTGACAACACCGGCGGCGCGAAAGCTGCCGCGCGGATTCCCAGCGCTTAGTCAACGCTACGTGCAGGCGAGCGAGAATGTGTGACTCACAAGCTAGGCGCGACAGAGAAAAATGCGGTCCCAACGAAGAAGAGTCCACGGGGGGGTCTCAGCAGTAACATATAACCTCTCGCACACCGGACCAGCCGGCCACAGCGAAGCCGGAAAACAAAGATAATTCGGCACCGGTAATATCTCAACGTAGTCAGCGCGTTAGTTTCTTAGGTGAAATCCACGTGAAAGTGCACTAGGTTGAGAAAGATTCTCAAAATGGGAGCTCGCTGTGCCCCCTGGATCAGATGCTATAGAAAGAGAGAGAGAGAGGGGGGAGGGACAAATGAAAAACGGAGATTATATAATTAGGACTAAGCCCGGTTGGCTACCCTGCAATGCTGGGGAAAAGGGAGATTAGGAGAAGCAGGTGAAGTTCAGCGTTGATGTCGCCTACGTAGTGAGAATTCTGAACTACACATCATATGCTATAATCGCTGCCACGTTCACGTCGTACTGTTATTTGTGCTTATTTTCGGTGACTGCGCACAGAATGTATCGCCCCTGCCAACCGCCAGCTGATACAGGCGCCGTCTGCTTAGGTGCTGTTTGAAAGCCATTCATCATCATCATCATCATCAGCCTGGTTACGCCCACTGCAGGGCAAAGGCCTCTCCCATACTTCTCCAATTGCCCCGGTCATGTGCTAATTGTGGCCATGTTGACCCTCCAAACTTCCTAATCTCATCTGCCCACCTAACTTTCTGTCGCCCCCTGCTACGCTTCCCTTCCCTCGGAATCCAGTCCGTAACCCTTAATGACCATCGGTTATCTTCCCTCCTCATTACATGTCCTGCCCATGCCCATTTCTTTTTCTTGATTTCAACTAAGATGTCATTAACGCGCGTTTGTTCCCTCACCCAATCTGCTCTTTTCTTATCCCTTAATGTTACACCTATCATTCTTCTTTCCATAGCCCGTTGCGTCGTCCTCAATTTAAGTAGAACCCTTTTCGTAAGCCTCCAGGTTTCTGCCCCGTACGTGAGTACTGGTAAGACACAGCTGTTATAAACTTTTCTCTTGAGGGATAATGGCAACCTGCTGTTCATGATCTCAGAATGCCTGCCAAACGCACCCCAGCCCATTCTTATTCTTCTGATTATTTCACTCTCATGATCCGGATCAGCAGTCACTACCTGTCCTAAGTAGATGTATTCCCTTACCACTTCCAGTGCCTCGCTACCTATCGTAAACTGCTGTTCCCTTCCGAGACAGTTAAACATTACTTTAGTTTTCTGCAGATTAATTTTCAGTCCCACCCTTCTGCTCTGCCTCTCCAAGTCAGTGAGCATGCATTGCAGTTGGTCCCCTGAGTTACTAAGCAAGGCAATATCATCAGCGAAGCGCAAGTTACTAAGGTATTCTCCATTTACTCTTATCCCCAATTCTTCCCAATCCAGGTCTCTGAATACCTCCTGTAAACACGCTGTGAATAGCATTGGAGAGATCGTATCTCCCTGCCTGACGCCTTTCTTTATAGGGATTTTGTTGCTTTCTTTATGGAGGACTACAGTGGCTGTGGAGCCGCTATAGATATCTTTCAGTATTTTTACGTACGGCTCGTCTACACCCTGATTCCGCAATGCCTCCATGACTGCTGAGGTTTCGACTGAATCAAACGCTTTCTCATAATCAATGAAAGCTACATATAGTGGTTGGTTATATTCCGCACATTTCTCTATCACCTGATTGATAGTGTGAATATGATCTATTGTTGAGTAGCCTTTACGGAATCCTGCCTGGTCCTTTGGTTGACGGAAGTCTAAGGTGTTCCTGATTCTATTTGCAATTACCTTAGTAAATACTTTGTAGGCAACGGACAGTAAGCTGATCGGTCTATAATTTTTCAAGTCTTTGGCGTCCCCTTTTTTATGGATTAGGATTATGTTAGCGTTCTTCCAAGATTCCGGTACGCTCGAGGTCATGAGGCATTGTGTATACAGGGTGGCCAGTTTTTCTAGAACAATCTGCCCACCGTCCTTCAACAAATCTGCTGTTACCTGATCCTCCCCAGCTGCCTTCCCCCTTTGCATAGCTCCCAAGGCTTTCCTTACTTCTTCCGGCGTTACTTGTGGGATTTCGAATTCCTCTAGACTATTCTCTCTGCTATTATCATCGTGGGTTCCACTCGTACTGTATAAATCTCTATAGAACTCCTCAGCCACCTGAACTATCTCATCCATATTAGTAATGATATTGCCGGCTTTGTCTCTTAACGCCATTAAAAAGCCATTAATCATAAGCAAATTAAACGCTGCTCTGCAGCCCTGTTAAGATTGCTTCGTTAGTATATATACTACTCATTCACGACCACATTAGCCACATTTCGTCGCAGTTTAGCTTTAAGAGGAAGCTTTAGCTCGGGTGCTCCTATCTAAATACATGTAAAAAGAGAATTCGTTTTTCTCGGCAACTACTGCACCAAATTTGACGAGGTTTGTTGCATTTAAAAGGAAAACTTAAAATGTAGTGACTGTTGGTTTCAAATTTTTGAGTTAGGTCGTCAACGTTTTATTACAAATTGGCAAAAATCGAAAATTTTCAACAAACGATACTATTAAGTTTGCAACTCTGTAACTCAACAAGGAAAAATGATAATACAATTCTGTGAACTGCATCTAACACTACATCTAAAGCGGACAAAATTGATATGTTACATATGAAAATAGAAAAATTTAGTAATATGGAAATAAAGCTTTTGCAGAACCTTTGTAACCAACGTAACAAATTCACGTAAGATGTAAAATGACATAACAAATCTGTCCGCTTTGAATGATCTAATGGATGCTGTTTACAGAACCGCGATATCTGTTCTTAGTGCAGAGCTATGAATTTGTAAACTTCGAGCTTCTATTTTTTTCAAACGGTCAAATATTTGAAAATCTTTTTAAGAAAAATCAGGACATAAATCGAAATTCCGCTTCCAACAGTCACTACAATTTAACTTTCTCTCTGAAATGCAACAAATTTCATGAAAATCTCCCCAAGGGTTATCTCAGAAAAACGTTTTTGCGTTTTACATGTATTTCAATAGGCCGCGTCGGAGTTGGGCCCAAGCTAAAGCTTCCTCTTGACGCTTTTCTGCAGATGCCCCTGCGAACGCGCGAAGCAGAAGGCGGTGCAGCGCAAAGGTGGAACTGGGCCGCGCAGAATGACAGACGCCAGAAGGCACCAAAGTCGGCCCACGTCGCTCTCCCTAAAAAAGGGGTCGGCAGGGTCGGCGACCAACGCGCCGCCTGGAAGTGTTCGAAAAGAAATGAAAAAGAAAATGCGAGAGAAAGGCCACGCATATACGACGGGCCGCGAGAGCTGCGCGCTATCTATGCAAAGCACGCCTACAACGCCACACCGGAACGTCACCACCAAAACGGCCCACACGCGCGAAAAAAAGAAATGAGCCGTATAGTAAATCGTTACAAGAAGCAGAAACGCGGCCAGCCACAGGCTTCGCTATTCGCAACATCCACGCTATTCGCGTGCGAGCCAGCGCATACTCAGACACTGAACAGGCAGCAGTCATCGATCGCCTATACGCGCTACGAATAAAATAAAAACTGGCCGTAAATAAACGTAAAAAGCAAACAGGATACGCAAAACTCAAACCGAGTATATCACCGTATAGCCGGGTCGCTGTTCAACGACATAGCAGCACAGCCTGCAAAGCTGCAAGTGTACATATACGGGAGGCGGACACGGGCAGAACTGGGTGTTACCGCGAATTTGGAAAGAAGAAGCCTTCTGGAGCGAGAAAAAAAACTAAAAAGAAAACTAAACACTGTAAACAGAAACCCGACCGTGTCTGCCTGTGGCGACCACACCCGCATTGCCTCCTCCACCTAACGCGAGAGAGAGATACGCGCCCTGTTCACCTCCCAGGCCAGCGAGGGCGACGCCGTCACCCGACCAAGCAAGCAGCAGCAGCGTATATGACGGTCGAGTCCCCCCGAGGTAACTGTGCCCGTGCACGTACTACGTGTAACACCGCAGGCCGGGAAACCCGACCGCACCCCACGCTTCGGGCGCGTTTGCGGCAGAAGCACCAGCGACCGCCGAAAGGGGAGTGATAGCGCAACACCGTGCGGGTCAAGAGTCGGGCCGTTTTCCTCGCGCTTGCATGGCTTGCCCGAACGCTCTATACGGGGTTTTTCTTCTTTTTTTTTTTTTACGTTTCGTAATCTCGTGCTGCCGCTGCGCGCGTTGGAAGAGAAGGGTCGACGAGCCCTGGGACACAACAGGGACGACGAGACGCAGGAAGGAACTTGACCGGAACGGGAGGCCGCGATTCCACGTGCAGTACAGTCGACGCTGCATGCGCGACGGATAACGGAAGGCGGCCGGAGATGGGCGCGCGCGCACACACACACACACACACACATGAGAGAGAGAGAGAATATAAGAAACGGGGGAAACACAAAAGCGGACGCAGCTGCGCGTTATCGGTGGAGAGCAGTTTAAAAAAAGGGGTGGAAAAAGGGGGGGAAGGGGCGGTGCGGGATACTACTCTGTATGCCTATCGAGCGTCTCGATAGTTGCGTTTACTGTTCGGGTTCTGTTTGGGTTAGGTCGGAAAAACATTTTCACAATGGCGCCGTTTCGCGCCACCAGAGAGGCAACGCCGTTTCTCAGCAACTGCACGACCGCATGCTTTGAAAATACTTCATTTTTCGACCTGCCCATAGTTGCAGGCAACCAGTTTGTTTGTTTGTTTGTTTGTTTGTTTGTTTGTTTGTTTGTTTGTTTGTTTGTTTTCTCGCGCCACGTAAAAGCCACATTGCCCGCAAGGACCTGAGGATACGGTCGCATCTATAAATATCACTTGTACGACACCTACACGTGCAACGATAAGACACAACTATATGCTTAGAAAAAAAAAAAAAAAAAGATATGATCACGAGAACTCACGCGATCGGAACTGAACGTTTATTCAAAAGATCACGGTCAATTTTGGCACTCATATATCAAGAAACGACAGTGCTAGCAATATGATACGGAGAAATGCCAAAACAGCGCGCCGATATTTGTCTTCCATTAGCCTGCGCTGCCGTATCAGATGCAGCTATCGCCAACCACCAACCCTTACAGGGAGCATCGTTAATTCAGCCGCACCAGCGATTCAGCAGAGCTCGATGAATGCGAAGGACTCGTCAGAGAGGCTACAAACACGAACGCACAACTTTTCACCGCAGACCACAGTAAATAAGACTCGAACGTATAGCTACATAGCAGCCACGATCAGGTGTACCTGCGATAACCACCTGCCACGCACGGCTTCCAGGCTCAACAGGAAGCTGCCTGACGCGTAAGGCAGCAAGTCGTGGAACTGCACCGAATACTATGTAATACGACAAGGTGTAGGCCTTCGCCGTCGCATCTCCGGTCGTGTCAAGGTGCGGCAGGAAAGCGGGCAAAAAATAAAAAGGAAACACCCCGCGAGAAGAGGAACGGCGCGAGCAAAAGTTCGTTCACCGCAGAAAAGAAAAAAAAGAAAGAAAAGCAACTCGCAAACCCCGTTATCGCCGCGTTTGCGCGCAAAAAGTTCCTCCGGGGCCACGAACCGCTCTTCCCCTGCAACGCTTCCCTTCCAACTCCCTCCCCCTATAAACGCGTGTAACCGTTGTATACTCCTCCCCTCGCCCCGCCAAGAACAAACAGGGCTATCTGAAAGACGCGAGCGCCGCATTTAAATGGCCCGGGAAACGGAAAGCACGCCGGTTTCCGTTTCCTCCCGTTGCGCGTAAAACGCCGTCTCCCAACGATGACGTAGACGGGCCGCGCACGCGCTGCGAAAAAAAAAAAAAAAAAAAAAGGCAGGCATGGCGTCGATTTCGCGGAAGTCCAATCAAGATGTGGAGTTTCACCAGGAAGCCGCGCGCGCAGCCCTTCCGTCCGCCGCTGATTAGCTCAGGGCCGACAAACGAGGAACTAAATGCACGCTCGTCTTTTTTATTTTTTTTTTTTCGCAAGGCGGGTACGTGTGGCGATAATTATTGGCGAAACTACGGCGCGGCTCACAAACCGCAGAAAAAAAATTGCCCTGTCGTCGAGCTCCGTTCAGAGACGCGACGACAGAAACAGGAGTGCCGATATACCACGCGTCCCAGTTAGCGTTAGCCAAGCCGTTCAAAGAAAAAAAAATATAATAATAAAACCACAGTTTCGGCATAAGGCGAAGCAACGAATGCAATAGCAACTTGTTGGAATACTACACTATGCGGAATGCTCCTAGCTGTAGTGGAAGCATGAACTGTACTAAACCTAAGCTAAGTATTAAGTAAATAAAAAAACGAGCTGTTGTGCAAGGGGTCATCTGCTTGAACCCTGCCATCGGACAATTTCGCCTTGTCCAACGTCTTTCTTAGTGATTTTGTTTACCACCACTTTAACGTATCGGGTTTGGCCCAAGCCGCTTTCCTGGGTCGATCCCGGGGGTAGTGCACTGCCACGCCAATTAAATCATGTTCAGGTTTGAGCTATTCTTTCGCACTTTTGATGTCCGAGTCTGAGAAGATAAAAAGATGCGCCGTCGGTGTTTTGTCTCGTGACACTTGTTTGTGGGCTACCACTCTCAAAATTCCGAAGAATAATTTTGTCAATAATTTAAAGGGACACTAAAGTGAAAAATGATTTCTTCTGCATGAGTAAATTACCGTTCTGCAACACCAAAAACACCACTCTTACAACGATAAGACGTTTGGTAAACCAGAAAAAGCGCAAGAACGAAATACGGGTGGCGACACCTACTTGAGTTCCCGCACCTGGGAGCTGTGACGTCTTGGATTTTGATTGCATCTCCTAGGGCCTACTAATTATACTTAGCGGTACAGATTGACTACATTGTGTTCTAAAGGAACCAAATATTAAACATGGCAAGTTTCGGGAACCTTTATTCAGCCAACGTGGCCCAAATGCAAAAACATACTTTGGAATCCCTGACGTACCGGCGCTGGGGTTTCGGCGCGAAATTCAACTACTGATACTTGGACCTTCATTTTCTCATCTAATAAACTATTTTTTTAATGACTGCCTGCAGGGTTCTCAAACAATGCTTCCTTAGTCTAAACTGATTTATTGTTTCGCTTTAGTGTCCCTTTAAGACTTTAGTGATAGAATGGTGTGGCGATATAACCCGCATATAGTGCATGCCATATAGCACACATATATCCAAATTTATAACGGAACGTCACGGCGATGCTGACGGCAAAAATTCGCTTGGAGTGTCCATATAACTGTTATCGCAATGAAAAATCACGGTGAAAGATACGATTACAAGACCTACGCCGTTTGGTCGCAAGAGGTCTGACGACCAAACGCCGTATATGTTAAAATCGTATCTTGCACCGTCTTTTCCAAATCTTTTTTTAAGAGCTCGTGGGCGCCCGTTCCTGCGGCGAGAGTCGGCGTCCCTTAGCCTCCCTCGGCGTAAACGAGCGCAGCGAAGGATGAAAGAGCGAAAGCGGAGCGCAGCGGGTGATCAAAGATGGCAACAGCGAAGAGAGCGCGAGGAGGAAAGCGGAGGAGGACAGCATGACGAAAGGGCGAGGAGGAAATCGTTGTGCCGCGCAAGACGGGCTCTGCGGCGACGACTGCTATACGAAATGGCGTCAGAGTAGGGCACCGTCGTCTGTTTCCCGATTGGATGCAGCGAGGGAGTCTACCAATACTATATATGGAAACAACGCGCTGCATGAGCGGAGGTCTGTCTGCGGCGGCTACGCTGTGAATCGCACCCATGCGTCACCCCCGCGCTGCCTCTCGCCATCTCCCGATTAAGACAGATTGTACGCGCTAACCAACATATCGCGAAATCAAAACACGCCTAGAGCTACGCTGAAGTTTCGCGTTAGGGGGTAGAAAACAAAAAGCGTCGACAACGTCACAGCGTCACCAACTGTTCGTCTGCAGGGAACAGAGGTGCAAACGTGAGAAACACACAGCGTCGCCGGACAACGACAGGTATAGTGGCAGATGTTTAGCGGCTGTCAACTTCGACACCTGGCGAACCGCGATCCACGCCGTTAGCCAAGCGGAAAGGCGCAACCCCCGGCCCCATTACGGACTATTTATTTTTATCTTTCCTTCAGTTGACCCCCGGCGAAACGGACGCCGGGGGAGGGAGCCTTTGTCTCGTTTCGCGTGCCAGTCATGCCGTAAACACACACGCACGCTGAAGTCGAAGGCCTGCCGCGGGAGGTACAGCAGATGGAGCCAGAGCCAAGGTGTATCGACGCGGAGCAGACGACCCTTAATTAAGCCACAAAAAGAAAGAAAGAAAAAAAGAAAAGAACTCGTGCGAAAAACTGGTCTCTCCTCCTGATCGGATACTATGTAGAGTTTTGAGCGGTGGGGGGACGTATAAGGTTGGCATCATTTGCACAAATAATCGTTCGTACGCGCGACATCTGTACACGACTTCCAGAGGCGGAACGAAACGAAAAGAGCGGCCAAGAAACTTGAAGAGCAGACGACAGGAAATGACTCAATAGTGACCGGTGGCACAACGGCTGGCAGGTATCTCTCTGCACAAAATACAGATCCAAATCACACACACACACACACACATACACACACACACACACACACACACACACACACATATGCTAAACATATCCCAGCGAGTCGTCAAACCCCCAATCGACATTCGCGGCACGCTTCTCAAACAGTACAAGCACGCAAGGCACGCAGTGCGGTTCCGGAACAAACACCTGCACGCAACGTCTGTTCTCGCAGCTGGAGCGGCCACCTCGGCGACATCCCAAGTTCACCGCCGTCCTGCTTACACGCAAGCACGCATATTATCCTCAAAATGACGGTACTTTACACGCCTCAGCGCATTTCAAGCAGCCTGTCATCGCCGGGGGTTCTATGTACAGAACAACCAATAAGCGTACGCGATCGAGTGCAGAGGCTGGTCAATAAAGAACGCAACGCCGCATTCGCTTTCTATATACAACAAATTCCGAAAATCGCAATGAAGCTTGAGTTACTCGAAAATTGTTACTACTTTCAGTTCCGATGCGTGTTTTCGACCACCGATATACGTTTCAACGGACATTAAACTTTGAGAAACGTTAATTACGCAAGTGTTATTCTTATCCCGAAGAAAGCAATGAAGCGGGAATGTCTTTCTTAGTCCGTAGCCGTGTTAGCTCACTGATAACTGCGCCCACAGAAATCGATCAATTTGATAGACAGTTTTTCTACGCGTTGTTAAATATTTCCGTTGCAACTGTATAGCAACATCATGCACCGTCTGAAATGACCACTTAACTTTAACCATGTGTCAGATTTCACCATTTCTGCAAGATTGGGGAGTCTGGAAAAATAAAACTTCCAACTGGAGGTATCGTCGAAACTAGCTCCCAGTGCTCCTATGGGACTTGAATAAAAGGACGGAAAATTTGCGCTTTGGTCGACTCGGCAACATTTTTTTTTTTTAATGACAGCAGCAGTAAAGACAGAAGCTTCTCCCCGGTTGTCAATTTTCCCATCAGACGTCATATGGGCTGTTTTATCGATGTCTCTAACAACGGTAGTTGCTCATGAGTGCGCGTTATTTTGATAATTGTGTTAGACTGATGTCAAGCGCAACTTTATCTTTCCCACCAGTGATTGCTTTTATCCATCAGAGCTTCGACCGCGTATGTGCAAATTATTACGAGCAATCCTTCCAGTCGTGTGGGGATTTCGCCAACACAAAAGCACGCAGTCGATTTCAGACCGACATCGAACCGAAGCTTGCCTATTGCTGTCTACTCTCTTACATTTTGAACACCACCTGTGCAAGCATCCCTGTACAATATTGCGCATCACTCAACATTACTGTACAGAACTGGACAATTGAAGCATATGGAGCATCCAGCAGCGCCAGTTGAACGCGCACTAGACTATATAGCTTGCTTGCACAGAAAATCTGATCGAACGCAATAATCAAGCTTGCGGAGGCTTCTTCATGCTCCCCGACCTAACAAACATTGCTTCTCGAACCTAAAGAATGCCGCAAAAACAAACCAGGTGCCTGCTGCAATGAGTAAAAACAAATGGTCCCTGTACAATGAGAACGTGAACAACCTGTTCTCACATTTATGATGCTACTCCTTTCCCGCATAGCATACGCCCCACAATGGCTAGTATTGACGTCAGCAAATCTTCATACTAATTTTTGTGCATGAGCTGACTTACAAAAGTTGCGAATTAGGAACCACGCGCATATGTTCTATATTTCAGTGCTTAAACTAAAAACAGCAAATAATTACTTTCAATTCTGTTCACTAAGGTGCTTCTTTCAAGTTTCACCTCAGAGTTTACAAAAAGTAGCTGAGCAATTATTACTGCTATACATCCATTCAAAATGCCACTGATAGGCCATAATTTTATGAACAGCAGCATACGTTGCGACTACTACGTGTTGAAATAAAATGTTAAAACATAGCGGCCCGCTTCGTGAAGACTCACGATCTGCAGGACTTCTTTAAAGTTTCACCATACCATACCATACCATACCAAAAATGAGCGCATTTATTGCGTTAACCAAAGAGTTCAAAGCGTTAAAACCCTGACGAATCTGAGAAGGAATGTATACGACATGCAACATATTTCAAACAGCGAATACTGTTTCAGAGCAACGATTTACTCGTGATTCGTGAAATCGAATCTGACATGTTAATATGCAGCACCAGATCTGCCAAGATTATAACAGCTGCAAAATACATACGGTCGAGGCAAAAGAAAGAAATATATATACAAAAATTAATTGAGAACACCCTATATATCGTTTTGTTGCTCAAGATGTGGATCGTATACACTGCACAAAAACCGCACAATGTTCAGTACATAGGGATTCTGAACAGGCATTCTGCTCAAAAGTTGCGGCAAGAATATGCTGCCTCACGGCCGAAAATGCACATCAGGTTTATTCACGATACACTGACCAAACAGCAGCCGAGAATTCAGTTGTATTTATACGCTGATTCAACAAGTGCACGGGCTGCTGCGGGCAGGTCCGAATAATCTAGAAGGTCCGAAAAATCAGGCTGAAGATAGCTTGGGCTTCCTATTCTATTGAAATCAAGTTTACCCTATAACCTGAACGCAAATGAAAAATCATAAAGTTACTGGTTTCACTACGACGATCGGGTACAAAATCGATCCTACAAAATCGTAAACGTTGACAGGTGTACGCAAGACGTATGGCTTTGACAACCAACACTTAGCCTAATCGAATACCTTTACGCGGAGCACGCATGTTTGGTTAGTAGGGCTTCTCAAATGACATATGGGTGTTTCAATTCATATTTCTAGACGGGTAGATCAGTTTTTTTTCTTTTTTTTTTTTTTTTGCAGGAGCCCGCAAAGTGGAAAAAAGAAAGTTTCCCATTTCACGAACTTTCCTCCACTTTGCGAGGCTTCCGCAAAACTGATTTGCCGCATTCGGCGTTCCTGCGGTGCTTCGAGTTGTCAGTTAATCCGCCCTCGCTGTGCGACCTGCTACAGCCTCCTGGTTAGTTCAGATGGTAGACCGACCGCCCCCCGGAGAGGCGTTGGTCTCGGGTTCGAATCCCGCACCCAGCAGGTCGAATTTTCCTTCAACTGCGAAGCTCTGTTTCTGAAAAACCCGTACGGGTTTCCTTTGCAGCTCTGCGCTACAAGACGGGTGAATGCAAAAAAATATATGTTTTACTCTTCATTCCTATAGATGTCGAGCATACTAACAACCACAGCGCTAGCCTAAGAAATCTAATCGAAAAAAAAAAAAACGCGTGAGCGTTGATCTGTACGCTGAGTGTACTCCAGCAATCTTTCACCAAGGGCCTGGCGTGTTATTGCGTCGTTTATTCCTTCATCCCCCCCCCCCGCGTATATTTCCACTGGCGATTTCCAGCGCGACGACAGAATCGCAAGACGCAAGGAGAGACGGCTGGTAATCGACGCCGCGCATGAAAAGCTGCTTTCATCATCACCTCGCGGAAAGGACGCGCGAAATGTGCCAGGATGTGCTAGCAATATTATTATACATTGCTTTCTTTTCTTTCTTTTATCACGTATCGCTTGTCTCCGCTTGGGAAATCAACGGCGTTCCGTCTCGCGTATACGTGTACGCACGCGCATTATACAGCACGTTCCTGAATTTCGAGCTTCATCTGCTGCATAAATTCCGCGTCTTTTTTTCTCGCTCCGGCTTCGCAAATTTTATGCAGCAGATGAAGCTTGGAAATCTTATCCCGCGTGGCTGGCACACACATATACGAAGGCCCGTGGAATCGAAGGGGGCGCCTCGCCTGCATATGTGGACGATTGCTGCACGCAGCAAAGCGCTGTGTCACAACCACGGGTGCGACGCATGCCTTTAGAACGCGACCCGTATGAAAACGCGTATTCGGCGTTTTGGGCTATACACATTGGCGCCCCCCTGGTCGATGTGTCACCGCCCCTTCGAGCGGCTGCGTAAACGTCTCGTCACGCGAGGACGACGCCGGGGGAAGTCGAAGCAGTCGAGAGTGACAAGCGCATTTCGCGCGCCGGTGCTGTTGCGACGCCATAGCTTTACCAAGCCGAAGGAGGCTATGTACGAGAAAGACCCGGTCAAATCAAGAAGTATGCTTGTCCTATGTTTTAAATAAGATCATGCAGTTTAACGTCCTTCCCAAAACACCACACGGAATTATGCGATATAGATGCCGCGATTATTTTGAGCCTCGTCCGGTATTTCCTTCGCGCGCACCTAAAATTAAGTGCATGAGCGTTCTTTCGTTACGTGTTTAATGAATTGCGTGTCTACGCTCTTTTACAACGTAAGCTGCTACGGGCTCATTCCAACAGCCGTTTCCGTTGGCGCTGTCGTCCGCCGCCGCCGCCAGTGACCGTCGCAGCTATCCCCAGGCTCCTACCCACTGTGGGGGATTGGCCAAGAAATGGATGGATTGTATTGAGGAACAAAAAAAAATGATGGAGATACATAAGAAACACTAAAATTAATAGAGATATGTAGCATACCTGATTATAAATCAAGCAGGCTAGGTGACTAGTCACTGCCCCGTTTCGAAGGGGGCGCCAATAAATCGCCATCATAATCAACACCATCGTATCCTGCGACGGGTCAAGGTATGTGACGTGTGCACCACGTAGCCTGGATACCACGTGTTCACTCTTCGGTGCAAGTTATGGCGCCTCCTAGCAGGGCGCGAGGCGCTGCTGAAGAAGCGAACCATAGAGCCACGCGCGCGGCTGCAACCAGTTATACGTCGGGATCGGCCGACCGCTGTGCGTGAGAGCAGGGCAAGCCGCAGCTCGCCGTCGACGCCGGCCGTAGGGTTGAGTTCGTTCTCGTAAATAAACGACCGTACAGTGCGAACAACAAGACCTCGGCACGTTTTTTGCGTCCAGCACACAATGCAGCCCTTCGCGCGCCGGGTCTTGTTCGCCCCGCTGCATGTCATTCGCGACCTGTACTTCTCGGGTCACAAAGCACATCCGTGTGTGTCTCAACAAGTAAATGTGCCGAAATTAAAACACTACGCTTTCCGTACACTCACTACTTGCGGTTACCGTCTTCGAGCAGCTCACGACGGTCTCCCGTGGAGCCGCTCTTCCAGCTTTACGCTGCGACTGTGCCGCGTGTTGCGCGCTAGACCTGCGACTTCTTGTTGGTCTCGCTCTCGCTTGTGCTTCCGCGGGTTCAATTTTCCTTCACTCATATGTGGCTTGTCAGGTTAACGTTTTACTTTTATTTTTTATAACTTGTTCGAGGCCCTCCTTACTCAATTCCCCCCTAAAGAGGCGCCCCTAGCTCCAAGGGATGTTGAAATAAATAAATTTCTCCCTGGAGCTCTTTCACAACTGGGAGTTTTCTTCTTCATTCACCACTGTTAACGGTGCTTGAAGCCATCAATTAGTCTACGCTCTGCCCCCCCCCCCACCTCCTCCCTCTGTTTTTCGCGACTGGGCGGGCTCCAGGAACAGCCACAGAGGCACCGTTACGCGCCGGTCGAACAAGCAACACTTTGCACAACGTTGCCTCGCTGAGCTGTCGCAAGCAGTGAGCAACCCGCTGTCAAAGCCGCGCTCACCCGACAAGTTATACTCCCCTCAACCTAACTACACTTTCACTCGGCGCAGCAGGACGCCATCTTCCACGCGTCCAACCGAGGGATGTGACACGCCGAGGTGGCTTGAAGAACGAAGCCACCTTGAAACGACCGCGAGGGAGCACAGCTGCCTTCTCTGATCTCCGGACTCAGTGGTACGGATGGTAGCAGCGGCGAATAAAAAAAAAATTTGTTATTATTTCGGGGTGTATACGCCGCCGACCGAGGCTAAAATGCATCTCGGTTGTTGCAGTGTAGCGGTCGTTGATATACCTCGAGAGTTTTCCACGAAAGTTAAGATATAGCTTGCACGCGAATTTCTTACCGTTTACTGATTACCGGATCCACGGAAGGCAAAGTTGCGACATCTTGTGCGCAAAACTACGATGACTTTGAAAAAAATTTGTGTCGCATGACTGTTCGTAGAAGAGAACAAAAATCACGTCACTAACAGCGCTTCACTCCAGCAGCTGAGTACTATATGCTGTGCAACTGCAGTATTAGCTTTGTCTACTCACTGGTTAAACTTGTGCGTCACAACATGTCCCTATAGCTTTGATGCGTTAGCATTCTTAGGGTGATTCACGCACTTTCCGAGGACCAAATGTCCATCCATCCATCCATCCATCCAGCTAGCCATCCATCCATATGGACGTCTATATGTTTGTATGTAACCGTTTTCCCGCCTACGTGGGCCACTGGGTAGCGCATCGGGCTGCAGCTGCGCTGAGGAAACAGGGTTCGAAACCAACCGTCTGACCCACTTGGGTCACTCATTATGAGGGATAGGGTGCATACGTGCCGCTCTGCGACGAACGCCTCCCACGCCGGATCACTGCATAGAGGCGGGACCGGGTAGGCGCCGTTGTTCGAAGAAACTCTGACGCCGACTTGAGTCACAGAGTACGTGCTGCTGCGAATGTGCCGCGCTCTACAATTACGAAAAATCCTTACATTTCTCCTATGCTGAGCGGAGTCGAGCCCACGACACAAGGCTTCCTTCTCGAGGGCAGCAGTGCCCGAGGCTTTAGCAGTAGCGGGTATGTGCGGCTTTTCAATGACGCGTATTTCAAGCCAACGCTTTAGCGAGCTGTGCCACGAATGAGCGGGGTGTGCACCGCTCTTCAGTGAACCTCTCGCCATAACGTGGGTCACTGGGTATGCATCACTGAGTCACGTTTTGAGAGCGCGGCAAGCCAGGGAACAATTCTCAGCATTCGCAGGCGCCGGCCAGGCGCGGCTTCTAGGCAATGCCACTAGATGGCGCAGCGCGTCTAGAAAGAAACGCGAGAGATACCCGGTTGCCGCATGACGCGTCTCTAAATGTTCCCAAGCGCCGGCGCGTCACGGATTTCGGAGGACAGGCGCAGGCTTCGCGGCGGCAGCGCTAGATGGCGCCTAGTGTTCTTCGGAAAGCGCGAAAGAGGAGTCCCCGCTGCAGCACACGCCTCGTACATAACTCGTTTCGACGGTGGCAATACGCTGTGTGGCTGTTGGTTCAATGCGAAACGCATTAACGCCGACAGCGGTCGTGAGATATGGGTTTGGTGGAATTTTTTTTTTTCAGCAGAGTATCGCATTATAATTGCAACAATGCGCAGCGATTACGAATGTGCATAGACTAATTAATTGCCTTGTTGCGTTTAGAAAACTAAGCGCTTTACAAACTTTGAAAGATAGACCGCAATGAGTACAGGCGCATGAAGGCCTGAAGCCGCAAGCACGAAAATTAGACAAGCACACGTACTATACCGATCTAGGGTAGCCAGTTCTAGCCAACCTAACCGATGGGGCTGCTGAAGGATTACAGAGCTCTAGGTATAGCATTTTTTTTTGCCAGCGCCGTGGCTCGAACGACACTGCATAACCAAACTATAGGCGAGACAAAGATACCGCTCGTGTACAAGGTATAATCGGATATACATGGTGTCGAAATCCACGCCACGGCAACGGCTTCCTATGGAAAGCAGAACCACATCTCGAAGGCCATGTTTTTGCTGGCTGCATACGCCGGAAGCGATTCGGGAACCGGAAGTACGTCATATCTAGACTCCAAGCTTTAATACCACCCATTTCCAACTTCACAGATCACTTTGTGGGCAGTGAATGACGAAGCGTGTTTCTTCGGGAGTCGATTTGGGCAGCTGTGCGCTTGTGACCAACGTTTTGCCTCCGAAAAAATTCACACGGTATTTTGCGGTTCGTTAAAATCCGAGAAAGACAGCAGCAAAGGAAGTGCCCATGTGAACCCGCTTTCTTAACTCCCCGCTCATACGCGTTTATGCGGCGGCCAAACGGAAACGAGAGTTAGCGCAGACGCCTTGTATCACGAGAAATCCCCACCCGAATCGAAATTCAGAGGTGTGCGCTGAGCTAGTTCACTGTATTCTTCTGGTGCTGGTACGAAGTCAAGCGAGCCCTAATGGGACAGAAGGCATGTGCACACGTCGCTCACCATAACGAGACGCGCAAGGACACCGTGAAACACACATACGAAAAGGCATACTTGAACTTTGCATCAGTTACCACGGCAATTTCCTTATTAGCTGTTCTAATAAAGAAATGTAGAAGAAAGAAAGAAAGAAGGAAAGAAAGAAAGAAAGAAAGAAAGAAAGAAACGAACTGAACGCGATAGAATGCGCGAAGGCCGTGCGAAACGTGACGTCAGACGGAGGCCATTTCTCCGCGCTGATGACGGCGTACATTACAGAGAGAGAGAGAGAGAGAGACGGAAAGAAAGAAAAAAGCTAGACATCCCAGAAATGCCTTGAACAAGAAGAAACAAGAAAAAAAACGAAGTGAAATTGCGAACGGAGAGCGTGCTAGGCACGTGCCAACGTTCTTCAAACGCGACGGCTGGAGAGAGAGAGAGAGACAATCCGGGTTTCGGGTCAAATTCCACGCCGCCAGGCAGCAGGACGCGCAGAAGAGGAAACGCGACACCGAACGCCTCCAACACGCCACCGCCAGGCACGCGGACAGGCGATCGCGCACGAGACCCCCGTATACCTATACGCGCACACCAACACAACCTACAGCGACACGCACGCACACACGCACCTCGCCGCCGACTTCACCGACGACGTCGTCCACGACTCGGCCACCACAGGTCTGTCCGCCAAAGCGACGGCCCGTTCCGCAGTGCAAGAAACGCGCAAACCTCGCCAGCGCACGGAGGTACGCGCACCGACGACGTCGCGAGGCGAAGGGCGTCGTTAGCATTCGACCTTGTCGGGACGAGCCCAGCAGCAGCCATTAGCGAGGTAGAGACCGCACGCCCCGCGGCTTCTATGCATATGCGCGGGCCAGCTCGGCCGAGAACAGCCGCCGCCGCGACAACGCCTTCGTGCTTGGACGCCGCTGATGGATCGTGGTTGCGACACACGGCGCTGGGGTGAGGGAGAGCGGAGGGAAGTATAGTACTCGGCGGAGGGAGGGGGTGTTACCGGCCACCGGAACGACGGCTTCGACGGTGCGGCAATTGTTTACCGCGCGGCAACTCATTTACCGCGCGGGTTGTGTGTATGGCGTCAGCAGTAAGTGGTCCGTTTGGTCGTAGTCGATGCTGGGCGGAAAGAAAACGTACCTCCTCTGGGGATCTGTACCGGCGCGTATTCACGTACCGGGAACAAGTTACAGCTCGCTTCGGTTTAAGTTGCAGGTAAGAAAACGACAAGGACGTCAATGCGATAGAACAACACCCTCGAACTGCCCGCACTTGCACGGAACGGCTAACGCCGTCGGTTGTCGTTATTTCACAAAACATGTCGCATCATGAAGCTCCGCTTTGATGTCACCACTCTAGTTGTCGCATGTTCATCACAGGAGTAATAAGGTGCAAAGTATCGGAAGTCACACAAAAGTCTGGCCTGCACTTATCTCGCCCACGGTTTCCAGTCAACTCCGTGCAAGACGTTGCTCGTCTTCGCGCATTTTGAGCCAACACTGTAACCACAAATTTTCTCTTTTACTGTATTTTTAATTGTGCCACTCACCTGGCAAGGCCTACTGGTCGCAAGACCAGTAGGCAAAAAGGGAAGAATACTTAGATAATTTTGTAAGTTAAAAATGATGTTAAATGAAGATTAATCGTTAACATCGATTTTCATGCTACAGTATTGTAAAATTTGAAGTTAATATTTTCGCGTTCATGTTGTAGAAAGTAAAACAATAAAATTAAGATAATCACGGCGCGGGTCTTTGTCAACGTGCCACGCAAGAAACGCAGGAACGCATCTGCTTCCCTAAAATTCTTACAGAAGTTTCGTAGGCATCGCTATGACGCGTGTCAGCAGCGCATACTTCCGGCGACGCTCAGCAATGCAAGTTCAAAGCTCGCGCCCGTCTGCTCCGGCGAGCTGACTGGAGGCACACAGGGAGATGGCACACGAACGTGTCTGTACTTCCGGCTTCAAAAACGTGACGGCGGGGCTTCTCCTATCTTGATTCTTTCCTCCATGGACCACGGCTTCCGTGCATGGGGCGGGTGCGTCGATCTCGGAGGCCATGTATCTATGCAGCCAACTCAACGCGCGACACACAGTATGTAGGCCACGAAACGTCGCACTATCGTCCCCCGCATGATAGTCGACCTGACCGGGGAGCACCCGATGAGCCATAGAGTTTCATACAATAATTTATCGTATGAATTTATTGTATGTCCAGCTAGATGCTGGACAAACGCATGCCAACACAGATTCGTCGAATGAAAAGCCAGCGCGTAGCCTCCGAGATCGCACCGGAAGGCGCGCCTGTGCAATTTCGGAGGACGCAGCAATTGCTACATGTGGTGTAACGTATACTATAAAGCGGGGCAAATATAAAATGTAGCACAAACCAGCAAGCTAACACTTTGTAGACTAATGATTCAGAACACTACCTACATTGCTCTGCTGGAAGAAAGAAAAAATAAAGGTTTATCATTGGCTCAGTAAAAGAAAAAAACGCGAAATTTGCGCAATTTCGCGCCAAAAAAATTCGGGGCGTCGCAGCGTTACCTTGGTATTGTTCCGCATCCTGGCCCCTTATTTGCAGGTACACAGAAAATGAAAAGTTGAATTCTTACTTCCAGCTGGCATTATGATTTCTTTTTTTTATTGTAGACATGTAGCGTGGACTGCCGGAATCCTTTCCGCCCTCACAGCAACAGTAAGGACATCGCGGATGAACATCGTATATTTGCGGGCTGCGGTTCCGCAACCACTTCCGGCGTACGCCGCCCGCCAAAGCATAGTCTCCGAGATCCGTTATTGTTGCTCAGAGGACAACGTTCGCCGGGCCGTGGATATTTCTACACTACGTATTGGAGATCGCTTGGCGAAATGCCTTCGTCCTCCACTGGACTAATGAAGAACGAAATGACGAAGATCGTAGGTGCCTTCCACAGCAACGATGAGGAAACACGCTCGTCGAATGGTAAGCGAACATAGTTAAAGGGACAGACAACCGCTCCGAACATTATACGAGATAACCGCGCTGATGGAATGATTTCCCATCGTAGTGGCTAAAACGAACCATGTTTTTCTCATTAAGCGTGGATTTGTACCTTTAATTCATCACTAAAGGTCGCGAAAAATGACATGTGGCGCCCCATGCGGCAACAATGTGAAGCTGCCTAAGAGGTCCCCCACGTGACCTTCCACTGGTGTACGCGGTTCCTGGTGTGTTCATTAGTATTCAAATGCAGTATACTTTTTATTACTGTAAGTTTTCCCCGACTTACAATGTGCAGCTAAGCCTGCCTTTGTATTGAGCAGAAAAGTGGCCGTGCCTTCGCCTTCGTTTTCGATGACGTGGCTTGGCTCGTCTGTCGAGAGAACCACTACGACGAGGGCCAGCCCACCGTCACTAGATTACTGGGCCAGCCAGCCTTGACGCAGGCGTGTACTTGGGCAAGAACGCGGTACAAATATAATAAATGTCTGCGCAACAACGCGAACTATATATTCCATCAGCTGCTCATGTTCAAAACTGGTTGAAAAGGTCAAAATGTAGGTGGTTAACAAGAGTTACACTCGCTCCTGCGAAAGCAGAACGATGGGCGGCTTGCACAATTTCCGAGTCGGGCCATCGACATCGCCCTCACTTCTCAGCGTTGCTGGAAGAGGGACTATCTTGCTCTTTTTTTTTAAGACGCTGCCCAGATCGAAAAATTCTGCTTACTAAATATCCGCGCGCTTTTGGAAGTAGCCGCTGGAGGTGTTGTAAACACTACCGAGGGTGAGCTTTGCGTTGCGCCGTTAAAATCTAGGTCCTTAGAAATCGACTGTGCAGTCCCTTTAACAATCGTCTTGCTGGAGAAAAAAAAAAAAACGCCCGGTGGAAACATTCCTGCAAAGGCAGGCGGCCTCTCTCCGGCAGCCCGTTTCTGCAAACCAACAGGAGTCACTGCTAACCGATCGAGAAACCTAGCTATATCACCTATCTCACCCCAGTCCGCGTACGTCGCAATGGCGACAGCAAACCGGTGGCCGCTGCGACGAGCTCCCTCGCACGACCCCGTAAGAAAAGCCACTTCCAGGTCACGTGTCACGCGAGTATCTCAACGGAGCGCCGCCTAAGAGCTCTGTTAGCGCACTTCCGGGTGAAACAGAAAAGAAGGAGGCGAGTAAACAAACAAACCGTGCATCTGCATAGATATGGAGGGCAGTACGTCGCAGTGCGTAGCAGTCTGCGGCAGATACGGCAAACGCGTTTTGCTTACAGAAACCACTCGGTCGCAATGTTGTAGCAGCAGAGACCGACGACAACAAATACGAAAACAAAATAGGAGACAGAGAGAAGGCAGTGCAAGTCGAACGGTTGTGTATTTCAAAAAAAAAAAAAACGAAAAATGTCGGATCCAGCCGTGTAAGCGAGCCGGAAAGAGAATCGGGACCTTTGCTCTTTTTTGCACGCCGTGACGGCATTCGGCGGGCAAGTCGAGGAACGACGTACAGAAAGACAAAACGAACGCGTGGGAACGCGCCGGCCAGGCACTTCTCATCTTACACGAGGAAAGATTAAGAGTGTCGGATCTCTCTATCTAGGGTGAATAAAGGAAACGAAACGTAGCTCTGGCGGAAAGGGCAGCGAGGGAAGCGAAATATGCGCTGCTAAAATGCGTGGAACAAGGAACATCCGAAAGGGAACTCAAATTTCGATCCGCGTTCACGGAACCGCATTGACGGGTGCGTAAAGTGGGATCTGTTTCAGCTACCCTGAAATGTTTGCACTTCTGGGCGGAAAAAGAGAAAGGGGGAGAAGAAAGGGGGGGAGAAAGAAAGGCTATGTCTGCTATGTGAAGAGGCTTCGCACACGTAGCAAGTCTTGACACATGTCACAACGCAACTGCAGAAGGCACGAAGACGTAAGCTCTGACGTCACGTATACCGTATACCGTCAACGTCCGACCGAGTCCTGAAGTAACTATAATACTCTACGTATATTCGCAATTAGGTGTGGTTGCGTTGAGGCTTTGGCGTAGAAAAAAAAAAAGGTGACGTCTGCTAAGTGAAGAGGCTTCGCACACGTAGCAAGTCTTGACATATGCCACAACGCAACTGCTGAAGGCACGAAGACGTAAGCTCTGACGTCACGTATACCGTCAACGTCCGACCGAGTCCTAGTACTGTAGGTATATTCGCAAGTAAGTGTGGTTGCATTGTGACTTTGGCATTGCGCTAGACTAAGCACGAGGTCGAGTGTTCAAATACCGGCTGCGACGGCAGTGTGTGCGTGAGTGCGTGTGTGTGCGTGTGTGTGTCGTGCACACGTTACTGGGCCTGGAACGAAGGGACCGTCGACATTTAATCTGCGACGAGTATTTTCGCGCAGGGACATGCGCCGAACAAGTTGCGATGCAGCAACCGACAGGCCCCGCATGACTCGGCGTTCTTCTCTGGGTCTCTCGCTATCAGCGCCTCTGCGATGGCACGCACATCGCATGTTAGAACGGGAACAAACAGCGCTCGGGCGGGACGATGTGAGGACGAAAGACAAGGCGCTGTACTAATAACCGCCGCTTTATTGCGGCGAATGCAACAGACAGCCTTGTCTGTCGTCCCGATTTCGTCCCGTCCAAGCGCTGCTTGTCCCCGTCCTAATGATGTGCCAACCCAGACCAACACACTCCTTCTATCGCACATTCATGTATCTGCGCTTGTTTTCAAGTTAATTAACTTTTTTCTTGCGTACCTGATAGCAGCATTAGTGGTCACATAGTTATGAAACTGTCAGAGGGACCACCTAATACTATACATATCAAGTATGGATTGCAGCATGCTATAAAAGGTATATGTGAGCATTAAGTATTAATTTTATTATTATATTAATTATTTATATTTGCATTTGTGGGCAACATACGGAAATCAATAAAAGGAAATCGCACTACAAGGCCCGATGGACGACACAGACACAGCAATAGCATGAGGAAGTGAAGATATTTATCTATTATTAGTCATCCGCTTTCTTTTTCCTCGTCTCGTTTGCCGTCCCAACAGCCCTTCTTTCGTCCGTCCTCCCTTGGTATAGACTGGATAATAGCGTATGCCATCGAAGCAATATTGGCAAACCTGCATGACTGATAACTATTTTTTTTTTATTAGAAGCAATTAAATAGCACCTAGGCAGACGCCGTGTGTACCTGGTGGTTAGCGCGCATGTGACCCAAGTCCCAACACGTTACCTCCGAGATTTTTCGGCGTGCCGCGGGTCTCGGAGGTCACGTAGAAAAACCACGCGTTCTAGGTCATGCGTCCCTTTTTTTGAGCGGTGATGGCGTCGGTTCCTTTTTATTTATTTTTTTCGTCTCGATATCAAAACGTCTACCTATACTTTTGCGAGCTTATCCTGGCGTATTCACTCGTATAACAAACGTGAATTTTTGGCACGGACCCTGTTTTGTATCCGCACTAGGATTTCCAGTTGGATTTCCACTTGGTTTGGATCAGCAAGGCGGGGGATGCTTTGGCACTCGTCGATTATCGTTGAAGTGCGCGGCCTTAAGCGTGTTTCTATTCGGAACTATCGGGCTCGAAGCCAAATGGTGCAACGACGTACTTGTAGTAAATTACGCGTGAATGTGCATCTACGCTTGTGACAACTGACGCGTTTCGCGTCCAAGCCGTGGGGTGTCGCCTCCATCGACAGGACAGCAGCGTACCGCCGCCAGCAGTAGTCGAAGCCAAAACTAAGCGTACGCATCTGCCAACCTGTAAACTACAAAGGGACGCTCATAAGACACGCTAAATCAGCTTAGACAAATAAAGTAGCCTTTTAAAGCTGCCTTCTTTTTCCCGCAGATTTCGCAGTAATAGTTTGATTACTAGATGAGAAATTGAAGGTGAAGGTTCCAATTTTTCGCAATAGTATGGAATTGAATTTCGCGCCGGAACCCCAGCGGCCGTGCGTCGGTGTGACATCGTGGGTTTCAAAGCTTTTTTTTTTTTTTTATCTTCTTTCGTATTTGGGTCGGTGTGGCTCAGTAAGTCCTTGACACTTTCTAAGTTCAGCCTCTGGCTCGTTTAGAATACGATGCAGTCTATATTTGCCGATAAGAATTTAACTATGCCTGAGCCCAAGTCCATGACGTCACGGCGTGTTGGTGTCGTGAGGTCACCGCTTAGTCGCGGCTTCCGAGGCCGCGTGGCCACTCATCTTTTGTTGTTGCGTCTCTTCTCGATCACCAAGCCTGCTGTGACGGTAAGATTGTTTTTGTTCGTTCGTTTTGTTTCCCATTGCAAAAGGGAAGCAACAAACATTAAACAACACAAGCTGATGTTATTATATCCGCGACCTTTTGAGCGACTTCACCGTTGCCGATTTCGCCTGCTTCAAAAACGTGTCTCAATAAACTCTGTCGAAGCAGGTGCACCTCTGGTGTCTTCATTAAGATAGGAGGGCTTCCAGCGGTACGGTTGGCAAGCAAGCCTTTTTTCGCAAACATAGCTTATGTTCCCTTAAACGTGCCGAAACATTCGTAAAATGCTAGAACGAGCGCGAATTCGTGCACTTAAAGAATTCGGACGGGTTCGCAGGTATGCCGTACTTAACACAGAGGGCGTTAAGCAAGAACCTTTGCATAATTAAATACGTTCCCGAGTGGCACACACCCGTAGACAGCGCACTGAGTTCTCCAAATGAGATAATAAAGAAATTGAATGAAAATCCTGTAGCAGCGGTAACGCTGCAAAGAAGGGAAAGAAAGAAAGAGTGTGAAGTTTAGATGTCGGTACTTTAGCTTCTTTTTAACCAATGTTTTATTCCACTTTTTTTTTTCGAATAAAATGAGCTGGTCTCGCAGTTCGAACCCCCCCGTTTCATCACGCTGGCACTGGTGCGGTGTAGAAACGAAAACAAGGGGACGTAATGTTGCGCAAGCGATTTCCTCGAATCGAGTACTCACGGCCGCCAGAGGACGGCCCACACAGCGATGTCATCGTTAATCGATCGTGCGCCGATTGGCGCTCATTGAGCCTCGGCGACCTTCACGTGTAGATAGGGACTCTTAAACGAGATGCAAGGACGTGCCCGTGCATGCGTGGTTGTGTTGCGACGGCACCTACGCGAACAGCTATCCGCAAAGCGTGTTCTGTGTTCTACGAACACGTTTACACTGCGTTAACGTTGTGCCGTTGCAGTTAAAAGTGAACCTTGTGCATGACGAATAACGTTATAACAACCGGCGCATCACGCTTAGAGGCGCTGTCTCACGTTTGTTTTTTCCCAATTTTTTTTTTTCCGAACCTTCCATTCATCCAAAAAACAGTACCGATATCTCAGTTTTCGCTTCATCGCATTCGTGCGTTTAAGTGCTTACTGTGCACTGTTACCAGTGCAGAAGTGCCAAATCATCAGAAACGGGGTGAACAACGGGAAAACAATACAGTCGCTAATCTCGCTGCGACTTCACGAGTTCAGGAATGGGGCTTTATAGCGTTCGTATGCACGTAAAAGTACACGCCGATCACAACGCTCTGGTCATTCTCTTCACATTCTCATTCACACCGGCGACTGAGAGTGGTCGCGCGACCAGGTTGGTCGCAAAGCGACCAGCCGCAAATGGTCGCTTTTCTCGAAAAGCGACCATTTTGGGCCAGTCGCTCGCTGCTCGATTTTTCAGTCCCGCGACCCTGGTCGCAAAACTGATAAAGATACATACACGCTTTGGGGTGCATATCTGCCACACAACGATAATCGTCATCTGCCTTGCATGCGTTTCCTGTCTTGAAAACATCGCGCCCGCTACTTTCCTGTCGGGAATGCTATGTGGCGCTGATAACGCGCATGTGGCAAGTACCGGGCTCGCAGCGTTAAAGAAAGGAAACGCGGACCCAACGGGTGTACTTTTGTTTTAGAGTGCAGTCAACCACGCTCGCGCGCGACTAAATTTTCAGCCTCGTTTTCATGCCGAGCATGTAAAAAAAACTGGAATGCAACAAGTCGCAGTCATCACCTCTGCTCATCACCATTTCTTCAAGATGCACCAATGTGCGAGTTTTCAGTCGCAGTCCGCGACGCTAAATATCGCTTCAACGGCCGTCGGAGATAACAAAAAACGCGTCCGGTCACTTCACGCTGCATACATGGAGATTTGCGCGCACAAAAGGTGGGTTCCGTCGCTTATGCTTGCACGGGCTTATCGCCGACGGTCAGATAAGATAGTCTTCACGCGCAATATGTCGCAGGAGCCAAGCTCACGGCTCATATATCAGCCTGTCGCCAAAGCCCCCTAGTCATTGCAACTTATATATATATATATATACTGCATAATCTTATCTCCGAGCCATGCAATGACAGACAGGCAGGCCGTTTCGACGTCAAGCGAAACGTTATCGCCTGGGTACCGCAAATGACCACGTTGCACGGTACGTATATATTCGCAGCGTAATTGCGCGACTAAATGATCTAGGGCTAAACAACGCGCAATTAACACGAACATAAAAGCGCAATATTTGCCCTCTTCCACAATAAACGCTCGTCTCGAGCAAGGTCTACAATTCGTGCAAGCTATTATTACCGACACGTTTAAGCTGCTCGTCGCTCTTTTTTTTTTTTTTCCCCTTCACAAGCCGACAGCCCTTTCCTTGGAGAGCACGCACTGTCGACAAAGCCGCTTCGCAGAAACGAACAGCTGACGCCCATTAACATGAAAAATATAAACGGATCTCTGACGCGGCGATCGTCCGCGATCAGGCCACCGCCTGAACCAGCTGTTGAACGGGTCGAGGCAGCCTAGCCGGTAAAGCAACGTGTGACGAAGCTATTAAGATAGTCCGGTGTAATGATGCCCGATTCTTCTTATGCTCTCCGCCTTAACTCGTACCTGGAACGAGCTGCTTTGGGTGAGAAGTCACGCTTAGAGAACAGAGAAGCCCCGAACGTCGTATCGATTGCTGAAGCAGACGGCTTTTTCTTCTTTTCCCGACAACAAAAACCAGTTTGTCTCGGCAGACAGGATGACGATCGACGCCGCCAATATTTAAAAATAACGGAACAATCTCGCGCAAGCCATTGCATCCGGGATGCGGTTATCAACGTTACGACAATAGCACGCAAGAGATGTGTGCAAGTGAAGCAACCGTGAACGCAGAACCTAAAGGTCCCGAGTACAGTGAGAACTTGGGCACGTTATAGTGGCGTAGGCAGCATTTGCATTGCTACCGCGTTCAATTGAACAGCTGCTTACAGTCAAAAATGCAGATTTCTGCCACCATACAAGGAAAATACGGGACATGGGTTGACAACGAAAGATTGCTGGCTCCAATGCAAGGTTCTTTTTTTTCGTTATTTTTTTTTTTTTTTTCGCGTGTGAGACGGAAAACACAGAAAATTGACCAGACATCTGGAAACCCCGAAAGTAAGTTCTGCTGTGTTATCGGAGACGTCAGTTAAACACGGTTCCGAACTTACGATTCTGGTCACCTGTCTGCTAACAAGAACTATCGTTTTTCTTTGACAACGTTAAGCAACAGTCTTCCCATTTTGCGTTTGCTCCAGCGAAACTGAAGAACGTACGGTACAGAACTCTAGGCGACCCGCTGGTTAAGTAACTTGCATCGTCCCCTTACTGCCAACCGGACAGACTCCGGAGACGTCCGGTTTCTCGAACAGCATAAAGTTACCATCGCAATACAGAACAATCGACCACCCAACCCAGATGTCTGGACAGCAGAGCAGGCGACAACATCCGTTCGGGAAACCGCGCAGATCAAGTCATCCGCGTCGAACTGCACACACGAGATAAACAGGCGCTTTTTCAAAGTGGCTCGCACAGGAAACTCGGGGGGAGGCCGTTGGATGCTCGCGATCGGGCGATTGTTGTTGTTGGCTATCGATTTTAGCACCACTGTCTTGGGTCACTGCCCGGTGCAGCGACTTTCGACGACGCCGAGGCGTCGTCGTGCGACAGCAGTCACCGTCGAAAGGCACGCAAATAAACGACGTGCGAGAGAGAAAAACAATCCGTAGGCTTACCGGACGTAGGGAAGGACTCCGTACTCCTCGGCACCGACGCGGTCATGTTCATTTCAGAGTCCACGTTCCGGACGTGCGAAGCAGGGTAACGCATCAACAGGCGAGAACTTGGCGGAGATGAGAACAAAAGGAACGGTTATGTGTAGTTAAAACGGTTAACTGATAAATTAGGGAGCAGTTAAAACTCAAAACGTAAACGAGATCCCGGCCTTGCAAAACCAGCTTGCAAGACCACCCCCTGCAGCAGTGAGAAGGGGGGTGGGCACGATAGTAGGCCCTGCAAGCAGCCGCTTTTTTTCTCGGCGGCGTGGTGGTGGCGCCACTTGCTTTTTCTAGGTTTCGGTTTCGCTACTATTGTATTTGTTCAAGAACCAATACTTATCTTGCCCCGTTAATTTGTTTAATCAGCGAACAATAAAGGCTTTAGTAATAAACATTTACTTTGCTAACGTAAGCTTCGACACGCGCGCGTAAATAAGCTAGGCGTGGTTTTGCAAATTTAAGGCAATGCAATTTAAGGCTGCACTTCGCAGCCCGGACCTGGATGAACAATTCTGGGCTGTCCAGTAGGCTCACGATGTGGCCGTGAGGCTTGGCCTTCCGGTCCCGACGTAGGAGCGGCCCGCTTAGTGATTAATTATCACTACTTGCAGGACCAAATAAAGTTTTCCTTCCTTCCTTCCTTCACACGTGTAGCTCCGTAGGTTTCGTACCGTGGCAAAGGCGCCGTGCGGGCAGGTTTGCGTTGGCCTCCGTGTTTTGTTGCGCTGCGTTGTCTGGACCGTGCTCTACCGGATGTTGCTGTGGCCAGGTGGGACAGGAGGAACTAAAGTTCGTGAAATGAACGCGCATGCAACGCTGTACGCAATGTACCACGCCGCGGCAATGGCTACGGACGAAGGAATATTCGCGGGAAATTTTGCCCTCTTTCGCAGAATCATGCTAACGTGCTAACGATCGCTTAGTATTGCTGTGGAGCGCACGGGTCCGAGCAGCGCGGTTGCGCGCAGCGCGGCGTGGTTTCGCGAGAAATGTAAACAAGAGAGGAGAGCTGGCCCGATAGGCGGAGCAACGCCATGAGCGACGCTAACTTCCGGCTTCACTTTAGCTTCACAAAGAGTGACGTCAGGGCCTCTCCTTAGTTTCCTTCCTCCGTGTATTGTCGCAACCAAGCATATTCCACTTCGCTGCTGGTGCAAATTTTCGTCATTGCCGTAATCGGGCTGCCGCCGCAAATTTACGCCAGTAACGAAGTAGAATACACTTGGTTGCTGCAATATTAGCTGTTTTTGTCTCAGCTCTGCGCCACCAGGTGGCTGCGCCATGCAGGCAGCTCACGTACGCCCAATCCGCCTGCGTTTACCCGAATACCGGACAAGCTAAAATTCTCGAATAGAACTTTAGGGCGTCCGGGATTCCGGAAAACGCGGGTGCTTTGGCGGGTGAACGGGGGCGTAAACGTGAGCGGCCAGATTGGTGGCGCCAGCTGGTAATACAAAGCTGAACCACACAAACACAGAACCAATTACTATATTCTGCTTAGCTGCTGGTGTAAATTTTCGACAGCGGCGTAATTGTGTTCACAATCACGCTACTGCCGTAAATTTGCACCAGCAGCGAAGCAGTATATAGTAGGTTTCATTTCATCTCATTTTATTACCTTAAAGACCCCTTGCGGGGTATTACATAAGGGATTACTGCAATTTTAGCAATGTGCTCTACGCCACCAGGCGGCTGCAGCGATCGAGCCGCCTACTTTATGCCCCCGCCCATCCGGCAATCCGCCTAAACCACCCGTTTGCCGGAATAGCGGACAAGTTAAAGGTCCCTTGATCGTTTACCTTATTTACCGTTTACGGCGGTTTTCAGACACTAAGCTTTTGTTGTTGTTGTATAAAGTACGGTTTCTTTATTGGGATATCAATTATGTGGGCAGCTCATTTTTACTTAGGCAGCTTACGTTCACTTCAATTCACACTGCGACTACAGCCACTACAGCTGCGAGTCCTACTCTTCGTGTAGTATTCTAATATGTTGCTATCGCATTCATTGCTGCGATTGCTCTTTTGGAGAAACTAATATTTTTTTAAAAATCCTTTTGTCTCGCTACATGGTGACCGCGATCTCTGTCTTCGTGTATGTGCATATATATATATATATATATATATATATATATATATATATATATATATATATATATATAGTGACCTCCCAGTAAGTGCCGACCTGTTTTTGAGCCGGAGAGACGTGGCGAAGGGCCCTCAGCACAGTCCACTATGATGATGCGCCTACACACACGATGAAGAAGGGCACTCCCATGATGAGGATAATATACAGGTGATGAAGTGCGCAATAAAAATAGAGTGCCATACTGGACGCAGACTAAAGTTACGGGGAACACCACGTGAAGGGTTTCATACGAGAAACCTGGACCACTTCGGTAGAGCGGCAACGACGGTCAGTCGAGGTAACACCAGGAGTCACACGATAATTAACGGGACAATTAATTTCCGGGACCGTATATGGGCTTATAAACCGGAACTGAAACTTCTCACACAACTCAGTAGAGTGAACTAGTGTCCAGAGAAGCACTTTATCGCCAGGCTGGTAGAAAACAACGCGATGAGAAGCGTCATAATGAACCTTGCGGTCCTGTTGTCTGGCTTCGGTGTTGAAGTGGGCACGCCGGCGACAGCGGTCAAGTCGGGAAACATATTCTTCGCAGGAAGATGGAGATCGACTGACAGGGCCAGAGAAGATAGAAACGTCGATAAAGGAGCTGGGCGAACGGCCATAAACAAGGTAGAATGGTAAGTAACCAGTTGTACGTTGAACGGCGGTGTTATACGCGAAGGAGACGAATGGCAAAATTGCATCCCAATTTCTGTGATCTGGTTGAATGGCTATCATGTAAGCATACGATGAAATCACTCAGTCAGGCCGTTGGTCTGAGGATGGCAATTTGAAGTAGTCTTGTGAGTTGTGCCAGAGGCTCTGGGCACTTCGCCAACCAGTTCTGAAAGAAATGTCTTTCCGCGGTCCCTCAGAAGGACACGAGGGGCACCGTGACGCAGGATTATGGCTTGAAGAATGAAGGCAGCCACTTCGGAAGCAGATGCAGAACTGACGCAAGCTGTTTCGGCATAGCGCGTAAGGTTGTCGACGGCTGCTGTAACTATCCATCCACTACTGGCGGTAGTCATGGGAAGTGGCCCATAGAGATCGACGCCAACAACCTCGAATGGTTCCACAGGACAAGAAGAGCTTGGCAAATGGCCAAGCAAAGAGTGGGAATATAATGAGCTTCTAAGTGTAACAACGACAGAAATACGGGAAGAGAACCAACATGCTCGTTCGAAAGGAAAAAAAGAAACCGAAAAGCTGGTGGAACAGGAAGGTGCGAGAAGCGGTAGGCGAACGACAGAAAACCTCCCGAGAGCACAGGCAGGCAAAAAAAAGAAAAAAAAGCGCAGTTGCCGCAGGATTAAGTGGCCAGAAAACAGGAAATATCCGGGAGAAAAAAATGTATGGTTCAAATACTGGTTTAAGCAAAGATAAAAGGTGAAAGTGAACATTGGTTGTCATAAGTACGTGAGAAAAAGAAGGCCGCACCTAGAATAGTTTGGAGCCACATAAACTTATTCGGCAGGAAGTCTGGAACAATACAACATATCCTAGACGAAGATAGAAACAAACTGGAAGGGGAAGCGACATTAAATTACATCAGAAAAATAACAGCCGAATCTTTCCAAGGCAATGACGAGGTTGTTACACTAGAAGCATAGCGCAGCAAAGGACGATAGACAAAGACTAGACAAGACAAGCACTAACTTTCAACGTGTGGAAAGTTAGCGCTTGTCCTGTCTAGTCTTAGTCGAGCATCCTTCCCGCGCTATGCTTCTAGTGTAACTATGTATTACCAACCAGCCCAAGCCTATACTCTTCTGAAGACGAGGTTGTATTTGAAGAAAGAAACAAGCATGAAAGAGAACCAGATGGGAAAGGAGTTATTAGTGCTGACAAATTTCAATCGCAAGAAATCCGAAGGGAAAATTCCGAAGCGCGCAGCCACAGGGCTAGACGAGGTTCCCGTCAGGCTGGTTAATGAACTAGAGGACAAAAAAAGTAAGGAAGCTCTGGTGAAAGCAGTGGAAAAAACTTTAAAAGATAGAAGAATACCAGACAGTTGTCGACAAAGTAGAATGAATTTAATTTATAAAGGTAAAAGGGAGAAAGACAGAATTCACTCGTACAGACCATTGACCATTACATAGGTAATATACAGGTTATAAATGTAGGCAATTCAGTTAAAGCTACAAGCATGAACAGAGAATGATGAGATTTTGGAAGAAGTTCAGAATGGCTTCAGAATAAGTAGGCGTTTGAATGATAACATATTTGTGCTTACTCAGCATATTGAAATATCAAGAGTAGAAAGGAGACCGTTATATATGGCCTTTTTAGACATTACAGGAGCGTATGACAACGTTGACCACAACATTTTGTGGTATATTCTGGAAAGGGAAGACTTATGCGACGATTGTATACAGCTCTTGAGAGAGATTTACCTAGAAAACACCGTTTGCGTTGAATGGGGAATTAAGGGATGAGGAGTGAGGAGAAAGTTGATATCAGCAAAGGACTGAGGCAGGGCTGCCCTTTATCCCCAATGCTGTTTATAATGTACACGGTGAGGATGTAGAGGGCGCTAGAAGGAAGTAAGATTGGGTTTAATCCCTCATACAAACAGGCGGGTACAATAGTAGAGCAGCAGCTTCCAGGTTTGTTCTATGCAGACGACATTGTGTTGCTAGCTAACAAACAAAGTGATATGCAATGCCTGGCTAATATCTGCGGACAGGAAGGCGATAAGCTGGGTCTGAAATTTAGCGTTAAATATCATATGTTATGCTATTCAACAAAAACAGCGAACATACAGTGACAATACAGGACCTGGAAATGCCTCGGGTAAAATAATATAAATACCTTGATATATGGATAAACGAAGGCAATAGATATATTGAAACACGGGAACAAATTATTCAGAATCCACGCAATCTGTGAATAGATGTAAGCGAAGCTTTCTGTGCTGTTTTCATTGATTGGCGATAATTAGCGGTGACGTTGACGGTAAATGTTTAATTTCTGCAACGTTTTGTCCAACACAAGAGTGGTTTGTTGATGTTAAACGTTACCTTGCGTGCACCACTGCTATTTGTCTGCGTAGTGCACAAAACACAAAGGGAGAGGTGTTTGCTCGCGGCATTGTTGTGCGCCATATTTCATAAGCTCTGAGAGGGTTGAGCATTGCGATTGCCTCATATGGCACACAGCATTATGGTGCAGTACGTGCAAAAACCGCAATCGGATTATGAGGCAGACTGTAGTGGCGCTATCCGGATTAATACGGATATGTCTGCAACACGGAACGCGTAAACCACTCCCTTTTTACACCGCTGGGTGCTCGGTTGTGCCGGATCGGTGTGGCATCGCAAGGGATATGCCTGCAACACGAAACGCGGAAACCACTCCATTTTTACGCCGCTGGGTGCTCGCTTGTGCCGGATCGGTGTGGCATCGCAAGGAATATGTCTGCAACACGGAATGCGTAAACCGCTCCCTTTTTACGCCGCTGGGTGCTCGGTTGGGACGGATCGGTGTGGCATCGCAAGGGATATGTCTGCAACACAGAACGCGTAAACCGCTCCCTTTTTACGCCGCTGGGTGCTCGGTTGGGCAGGATCGGTGTGGCATCGCAAGGGATATATGTCTGCAACACGGAACGCGTAAACCGCTCCCTTTTTACGCCGCTGGGTGCTCGGTTGGGCCGGATCGGTGTGGCATCGCAAGGGATATGTCTGCAACACGGAACGCGTAAACCGCTCCCTTTTTACGCCGCTGGGTGCTCGGTAGGGCCGGATCGGTGTGGCATCGCAAGGGATATGCCTGCAACACGGAACGCGTAATTTAAACCACTCCCTTTTCAGTACCGACACATCCACATTGAAATCACCGACAAAGACAACAGGGCTAGTGTCATCGCAGCTAATTCACGCAAAGTGAGTAGTCATGAACGTTACGGGACTACGAGTCATTATTGCTTTTTTTTGCTTGTTTAAGGGGGTATAAGCCAATGCTCACGGAGATATGAGCCATTGAAGATGATACTGCTTGTTCACGGAGAACAAAAATGTACGGAACCCTAGCCATATACAGCTTAGCTGTAAAAAAAAGAATGACTTCAACTTTGACCATCACTGTCTCTTGTGATTAGGAAATTAACCCACACAGAGTTCTGAAACAAAACTTTGTCAGTATAAATTGATCAAGCATTTCTCTGCATAGTGTCCCTTTCACGAGATAGTGCATGCATGGCAATCAATCAACGGCTTCTCATATCTTTAAATTTCTTATGCAAAATCCGTACCATTCTCGCACCATCTGGTACGCGTGGACATTCTTTGTACATCGTGACGTCGCTCCGTCGTCGTCTCGCAGTGTGCGTAGTCAGCCTGATCTGGCGTACGCATTTCGGCATTGCTCGCGAACGGCGTAGTGAAGCGCGATATACAGTACATTGCGTGCGCTAGCTGTCCGCATTGCATTTAGTGGACTAGCCGCCGCATTCAGAAATGCATCTTGACTTGAAGCCCATGCTTGACTTGATTTTAATGACGCCTGTCGCGAGCGCACCGAAAGAAACGCAATGAGCATCTTCGGCACGTTCTCAACAGGCGTCATTTATAGAAGCTTGGGCTTCAAGTTAAGATGCATTTCTGAATACGGGGGTAGGGATTCAAGTAGCCGCCTCACTAATATTTCCCCCGCGGTGGCGCAGTGGCCGTGGCGTTGCGCTGATATATAGGCACGAGGTCTCGGGTTCGAATCCCGGCGGCGGCGGGCGCATTGCGACGGGGGCGAATCGCAAAAAAAAAAAAAAAATCGCTCGTGTACTTAGATTTAGATCCATCTTCAGAAACCCTATATGGTTGTCGAAATTAAACGTCTTCTAGTGTTTCTCGTAGGCCCCTGCAGTGTTATTAATTTGGGACGTTAAACCACATGAATCAATCAAACTTTACTTCCGTCAAGTGCATTAGATATGCGTACTTTTTTTCATTACGTACAAGCTGACGTCACTGCACGAGCGGCGACTTCGCCCAACTTCTTAAACTGCTGCGGAGGACCTTTTTCTGTCAGCGGCGCAATCACTCCGGAACGGCAGAAGCAGCTAGGGCACCGTCACCAGACACTGTTGCCGTTTCTGTAGCGGCTCTGCTCGGAACTGCTATCGATTTTTATACGAAACATTCCTTGGCTCATGCCCATCAGCCTAGTTTTATGCCCACCGCAGGACGAATTCGGCATATGCCCAGCGATCTCCAATTACCCGTCTTGCGCTAGCCGATTCCAACTTCCGCCTGCGAATTTCCTAGTTAGTTCCACGACCCCACCCAATTTTTCTGCAGTCCTCGGATGCGGTTCCTTTCCCTTGGCACCCATTCTGTAACTCCAATGATCCACCGGTTATCTGCCCTACGCATTACATGGCCCGCACAGCTCATTTTTTTTCTCTCTTAATGTCAACTAGACCTCGGCTATCCCCGTTTGCTCTCTGATCCACGCCACTCTCCCCTTACATGTCTACACACATTACGCTCCGCACATTTTTCGTTCCATCGCTCTTTACGCAGTCCTTAACGTGTTCGCGAGCTTCTTTGTCAACCTCCAAGTTTCTGCCCCATATACGTTAACACAGCACATGTTCGCCTCATATCAGGCACTTAATTTGCAATAAGTAACTAGTGCAGGCAACTAATGGGAATATAATTAGGAAAATTGCTTTTAGACGCTTGGCTTTCACATCATCGACGCAGCAGTACTGATTTTACGGCCTAGGTTTTGTTTCATAACACGTGCAAAGCGAGGGCTGATCCAGTGTATAGCCTCACTGGGTGGCACCTCATTCCACAAGTAGAAAAGGAAAAAGGTTTTAATGTGACAGCATTATGTGGATCAAAGCGGCATTTGCCAATGTAGAGCGCATAATCATCGGTATACGTAATTACGCATTTCCTTGGCAAAGCAATCAGAAGGGTGAGAGCGACGAAGCAGTACAGGTGCAGGCGGAGCAAGGTGACGTAGAGAGGTACGAGACAGGAGGAGCAGTAGCTGTTGTTTTAGATTCCGCAATGCTCTTTATTAGACTGCACTGCGTGATGGTGCTTGTTATAAAGCATTAGCTGCTGTTTGCATGTGTGCTTGGTCAAGTATTGACCGGTATGGTCAAGTGTTAGCCAAGTTCTGTACTGAAAGTTGAATGATGCTGATAGTGACAGCTGCTGTGTACAATACTAAACGCGTTTAAGAGCAACTAACAAAGACCAGTTGTGCAGTCAGGAGTTCGACGAAAGGTTGCCTGGTCAGGTAACAATGACGAAGTTGACTTCATCTTGTTACTTGAATTGGGCAGTGACCGCAACTTCTTCAAAAAGCAGTTGTGCTGGCTGACCATAGGCAACGTTGTGGGCTATAGTCGGATGCAGCTCAAGTCTGCCGTGAAGCCCAACCCACACCCTCATTACTGCCAGCCACTGTTCCTCCGCGATGCTGCAAACAGTTTGTACTTCGAACTTTCCCTCTTACCTAAATAAGATGGTAAACACAATAAGTAATTTAGGCACATAATTTTGTACGTTTTCACTCGCAGACCTCGTTTTCCGAGGTCTGCGCAGCTCAGACCTCGGAATCCAGACGTGGGCAGTCCAGCAAGCCCGTGAGCCCATGTTCCCCCGTGGGAGACCCGAGCCCGGGTCGCGTTAAACCTTGACGGACGTACAAGAAAGCTGTATCCATCCATCCA
Organism: Dermacentor andersoni; assembly: GCF_023375885.2. Lineage (NCBI taxonomy): Eukaryota > Metazoa > Arthropoda > Arachnida > Ixodida > Ixodidae > Dermacentor > Dermacentor andersoni. The sequence continues at coordinate 88,599,048 of NC_092821.1, forward strand.
TCCTTTCACTCGCATGTTATAGTGGAATGGTGAAAGGCTAATTCTTTATAGAATTGAAGTAAGCCGCTTTCTTCGCTGCAACTATTCATTGTCAAGTTTCACTTCAGTTGGCAGTGAAGTTTCGCGAGTAAAACGGGCTCAGCAGCAAAGTGAACTGTACCGCGGACTTTTGAAGAGTAATATGCTCACTCATACATTTTGCCCATGTCTGTTGCACACCCCATCGCTTCTGCCGATGAAAAGACTCTTCAAGAACAGGAGACGCTCCTGAGGTATCAAGTACGACACCATTTTGAAAAGGTCGCACAACAATTTTGTTTGCTTCTGTGATTGGCTGGTGGAGTAACCATGCGCGGTCCCTGTGCTTTGGTTGCCAACTGCTGTTTTCTAAGTTGTATCCTACTATAGGCAGCAGGTGCCACAAATCAAGTACAAGCCATGTGGATACCGATAGATAACCAACCAAATTGCCTAGGTTCTCGGGTTATTGCATCAGTCACTCATGTCAACCACAAGGACCTGCCTTTTTCTTGCCATAATGCTGACTGAGTACACTAATTAGTCAAACTCTGTCCCTTTTGTGTCACCATTATGGATCCCTTGCTGGCAGCTTTCTTAGCACATCTGCACTTCCAGCACAGTTGTGTCCACCATATACTGCTGTAGGTAGCATGGTCATTACAGGGAACTACATAGGTGCGTCGTGTAGTATATTAACATAAATTAAAACATGCCCATTTGTCAGTCTCCTCGCTTCTTTGTTGCCTCGAAGAAAAAAAATATCGCCTGTCAGTTCATCAACAGGATTCTACAGCACATACTGCTTTAGATAAAAGCTGTCTGCAACACAAGACTGGTAACAGTTAACCGATATACAGTATACTTCTTATCACTGGCAGTGCCCATTCTGCTTTCACACCCCTCTCTAAATTAGACTTCTTGCTTCTGGCACAGATGGGGCAGTGCCGTGTGTGGTTCTTTGCTGCCACGTTTAATCACGTCGTGACGAGCCCATTGCTCGCCTCAACTGCTTCCATTGCCTCCATGCATTAAGTTGAAACACCTAATAAGACTATACCAGAGGTAGCACCAGAGGTAGCCTTAGTAGTACTACCAGTGATGCGCAACTCTGCTTCCGAAAATTGCGCAAGTGGCGCCCATGTAATGGAAAAGCAGAATGCCTGTGCTAAAGCTGCCTTAATGAACTCAAGCTTCACAATCTTTCTGAACTTCTCATGCACTACTACGAACTGATTCAGAGCAGTGTAGGTGACACAAATGAACCTCTGATCTTACTAAGGAGGCATCCAAGTTAAGCACTACGAAACTTAATGAAATGGTAAGTGCAGCCAAAGCCATGCAGTGCAAGAGAGTGCCCCCCCCCCCCCCATCTAGAGCAGCAGAAGAGAATGAACTAGGAAAAAAAGAGCAGGCTGCAAATCAAGTGTGCATGTGAATAGTCAAGTGCGCCCTGCTGACAGCCTGAGCACCGTAACTTGAGCATTGCCGTGACACGACTAACCACACTTTGCCAGGTTTTGTCGGATGTGTATATTATTATTTTAGCAACGAATGCAAAGGTATCACTAAAACGTAGTTGGCACAATTAAAAAATGACAATGTACACCAAGAGACTCCCTTTGGCACCTTCATGTAGCTATTTTCATGGAATCGTGTAGCATTTGAAAGGCTGCGTAAATAAGATGGTGGCACCAAATTTGATACTGATGGCTTTTATTGATGCATTCTGTTACACAGGGGAAAAATGAAGTGAGCCCACGAAAATCAAGAAAACCAGGAAGACACGTTCGAAACAATGAGGATGGAAAAGTATATCTTTACCCAATTTGGCAAAACTGTGAACTGTTATTTTAAACCTGCCCCCCTTCCCCCCCACAAAAAAAAGTGATATGGCAGTTCAAGAAATGTGCTTAAGTTAGAACAGACATAAAAAAAGTACACGTTAGAATGCAAGCTACGTGAATGACTCTCCAAGTCTCTGCGTTAACCAGTGTCCACCTGACCTTCTGACACACACTTCCAGCACAAGGAATAACAAAAACTTCACGCGTCTACAATAAAGAGGCACACACAAAACTAGGAGAGAAACAACATTGCTAGCAGGGGTTGCAACAAGTTCAAACCAAATAGGCAAGGGTTGAAAACAGGCCAGAAAAGATAACGAAAATAAAAAGAAAGGGTCAGAAGCACACAGCATGTTTGTCGTACACTTGCCGGAAAACAGCATAAGAGCATAGGCTACAAGCTGCTGCTTATTTCTCTGCTTCGGTTTCCTCTTGCCAAAGGAAATCCGCAGCCTTTCACACTCAAAGGGCAACTCCCACTAGCGGTGTCAAAATTGAAACAAACACCAGGTTGCACCATCTTTGAAAGAGTCCTTCCCCCTCCCGGAGCACAGGCAGTAGTGCCACACACCGATGGCCACTGATGACGCTCCCTCCTCAGAAAAACCCCAGAGCAGACGCAGAAAGCACGAGTGCGTAACCTCGTGTCAGCACCATTTGTGCTCTTTTCAAGCCAGGCTTGGCAGCAAGTGCCGTTTGCTGGAGGGGCAGCCATCTGCTAGAGTTTGGTGCAATGGTTGTCTTATGTGCTCCCTGGGTGCGGCCGACTGAAAGAGGGAGGCTCACAGGGAGGAGGACAGGAAGATGGCTGCTGCAGTCATTAGCTGGGGCGTGCTGGCAGCCCCGGAGTCCGTTCGTTTCCCCGCGGCGGTCGCTTGTCATACAGAGAGAGACTTGAGGAGAGCGTTCTGCTTAAGAGTCGACGTGGGGGTTTGGCGGTTGTTGCCGTGGCGACGACATTACTGCGAGGCGCACGCGTTGGGACCTCCTCTCCCTCAACCCATGTTTTTTTTTTGCTTTTTCCCCAGCCGGGGTTTTTGCGGATGGGGCTGCCTTGCGTTTGCTGTTGATCTCGGGTGCCATCGTTGTCGTCGTCTGCTGTCCCGCGTTGTCTGCTGGAGCCAGGAATCCAGTTACCCCCCACTCCCAGGGGGGGCTGATGCCGGTGGCGGATCACACCCAAGGCGTCCAGCCTTCGTACAGCAGTGCCAAGTTTTCCAGGCGCGTTGCCTCACTGATTATATAATCCACCTGGGAAAGAGCGGGACACAGCGATGCAGTTAATATCAATGTCTGTGATAAAGTAATTCGTGAGGAGCCAGTCTACACAGACAGTCTACACAATGCAAGCAATAAATGCTGGTGTATTAATGCAACCAGACCACACAACACAGTGAATTGACTGTAGAGCCTGGACAGATGGGCACTGCGGAGCGCTTCATATGGTCTTGCTGGTGTTACACTGCGGAGTGAAACATTACTTGAGGCCATGAGAAAATGTTTCTCACACGTATGTGCACAATGTCTGGTGTTTCCAGAAGGTCACTAGATCATCTGAAGAGAGGTACTATTTTTTAGGGACAGTGGACCTTCAGACATGTGGTGACAAAATTTATAACGATTAAGAGGTGCTATAAGTGGAGCAATGACTGGCATTGCCTGCCAGGCTAGAACCGCCTGCAACACCACCACCACTACCAATAGCATTGAAAGCTATCCCTCACAACATTGCAAACATGGCTTCACAAGTAGCTCACCTTTATTATCACAGGTGCCGTTGTAATGCCATGACCTAAAGAGCTATTTCATTACAAGGTCCGCTCCCTTCACACAGCACTACCTGAACCAATTTGAACCAAATGAACGAGCCCAGCACTTCCTTCAAAAGGCAAGTGCAAGTTGTGCTGTGAAAATTGTGGGGAGCATAAAAGCCCATTTATTCCAGTGCACTGCACCAGCAAGTGATTGCGCTCTCTGGCTACGACTGTCAATAAAATGAATACAGTATTTCATAAAACAGTTCTCACAAAACGAAAACAGTATTTATTTAATATGAACATGCCGAGCTCACTCTACGTACTCCTCACTCCTAGCCTCGAACGCTTGCGGACACGTGCAAGCTCGCGTCTGCGCGCCCATGTATGCGCAGAGAGTGTGGCGCGATTTTGAACAGCTCTTCTCTGTTATCGTGCGCTTCCTTATCGTTATCATCTCCTCATTGCAGCACATGCAAAAGTCGTCTCCCGTCGCCCCCTCCAACGACAGACGTTTTTCTCATCGATGCTGAAGTCCCGCCCGGCTTGAACGTTTGACAATACCTCTGCGGCTAGCACAACTTTTCGTTTGTGGCATCACCTTTTGGTGCCATTACGATAACGGCACGCTGCACGCCGATACTTAGCCACCATACCGATACAACGCAGGTCAAAATGGCGACGTCGCTCGTGTACTTCGGTTGGCTACTGGCGCGGCTAGTAGCGGCTGCGATACCGGCTTTTCTAGATGCCACAAGCTATGCACCATAGTTATCATATTCAATTACAAACTGGCGCGTTCTTTAAAATCCTCGAATCTAAGCCGACCCTAGAGTTTGGTATATGGCTATTTGAAAAAAACTTTTGGCCCAGATTCGAATAAATACAGTACTTCTCGCGTATAGCAATACACATCGTTTCAATGTATGCCGCCATCTGGCCTTACTTACCCACATCTGCCGCAGTTTTGATTTACTTGCACTACAGGTTGACCGAGCGTGGCTAGAACCGGAGCTTGCCTTCTGCTCCAGTCACATGCAGAGCGCAACCCCATAATGCACAATGGCTGGTTTAAGACACAGAGTGAAATGCAGTAACTGCTGGCGAATTAAGCAGGCCTCACAGAGTGAACAGTGCCACACGATGCATGCACGCAGAGTGATATAGCGTCGTGGCTGCCCTCACCTGCTCGGCAACGCTGGAGCGCTTGCTGCTGTCGGGGTCACGACCGTCCAACTTCATCTTCACCCTCCGCCACACTCCCACCGCATAGCTGTTGCGTTCCTGCAGAGCTGCAGACAGAACGCGGGAGCACAACCAGATGAGCACACACTGCCAAGGTAATCAGTGTGGGCTGGCGGCCATTCTATCTCTTTGAGGGACCAGGCCAAGACAGAACAGGGGCAAAAGTAAACGCACAATATCACTGAATCCCAATTTAATTCATTCGCGATACGAAGACATTTATCTTTGCTTTTGTTCTACTAGTACATTCTTTTCTGTCCCGAGAAAAGGCAGTTGGAAGTCAAGTTGCTTTCATGCATATGCTTTAGTTCTGTTGTATGGTCGTGGTCTCAAGACAATAGATACCATGTGTTGGGAGATCATCATCCTAGTTCTTACACACGTGCCTCTGAATCTGAACAACCAAACAGTTTGCATCAATTTTAGCCACATGCAGCATAAATGTCCAAAATTCAGCTTACTACTCAGTACTACCAACATTTCTGTAAAAGAGCCAATGGCCTTGTTCTGGGCAGATTTAGTTGCAACAACCACAACAAAAATTTCCGAAATCCATTCAAATTTACTTCACTGGTAGAACAGGAGAAGTATCTTGCAGTATCACTTTCGAGAATATGTAGTTTCATTTCTGCTGGACGTAGCGTACAGTGTCGAGCCGCGTTATTGGCATATTATTAACAGCCTAACTATGCAACATGAAAGTAATGTTTATTGCGGGTACGACATTCCTTTCATAGAAACCCACTTCAATTGACTTTGCCAACCAATTTGCACAGAAAAAAGTGACATATCAAAAATGAGCGATTATGAATGTGCCTGTAGTTAATTTTTAGTTTGAGCAGACATTGCCGATTGCACATTGCTATACATGCTGGTCTTGTAGGGTTGCTTTCACAAACCAACCTTGCATGTCCTGCCAATGCCAAGCAAGCATAAGCCAAGTGGACATTGTTTCACTTATTTTACTGACTGAAACTGAACTGAACAGACAGAGTACCAGCTTGTGGCATAAGTAAACAAGCTCGTTACCAGAAGTTATACAAACTTCTTATGCAAGCATTTTGCCAAGAATTCTCCTTTTTTTCCTCTCCTGCAACAAAAAAAACTTCCTAGGTCCCACTTTGCCATTGCCTGTATGTCCACCACCTAACTCCCAATGAAATCAATTTGTGGAAACCGAAGTCTTAAAACCACCCACCACTGTCTAATTATTAGCTTTAGGTGTCACTATCATAGGCACAGTAAGTCTCTTGTTCTTTGTCTCCTATGTGGTGTCTTGTAACAGACAGACAAAGAACCTTATTGAGGTCCAGAGGGTCTAGCCAGCTCGCCGCTAGTTGCTTCCATGTCAGAATCGGGAGGCCAAGCCTCTTTGCTCTTTCACAGGCCCTCTGGACGGCCATAGACTGGATGTTCTCGAGACTATCTCAAGTACCGATACTTGAAATGGGCTCGTCCCAGCCCTGTTCGCTGGTGAGTGTCATATCCCGTAATGCAGGACACTGCCAGAACATATGAGCTAGAGTGCTAAACCTCTCCCCACAATCTGGGCACTGTGGATCAGTTTCTGTGTTAATCCTGCTTAGGAAACCTCACGAGGGATGTGACCTCGTCTGAAGCATCCTAAGCGTGATCGCTTGAGATTTACATTGTTGTGCGTGTGGAGCGGGAAGCACCTATGTTCCTCTTTATAGTGGGAGACGATCTCATGGAAGGTTAAACAGGGGTAATTGGAGATTGCAGGGAGAGGCCTTCGTCCTGCAGTGGACATAAAACTGGCTGATGATGATGATGAAACAGCCTCCGACGGTCAAGGTTGCTTTACACATGGCTATTGGTCATTTCTCGACAGCCTCTGACTTCTGCACGACACCTTAATGATTATTTATGTTAATTAAATGTTTGCTAATTAAACTTAACTATTTGTGCACAATGAAAAGAATGCTCATGACTAGCACGGATAATGCCCATCGACACTCAGTGAGGACAGCCGGTGTAAAACCAATATTATGATATCACATATTCGCCCACACAATTGCTCTCACCTTTTCCTGTCCTGGGGTCCTTGGTCACTTTCCGATCTGGTGTCTGCTCCACACTCTTGCCGACAGTTGCGTTCTTTGGCTGGTCAAGGCCATCTGAAAGAATTTAGATACAGTATGTGGTCAGAGTCGCAACCTGTCACTTGTTGAGCTCTGAAGAGTCTCTTTTGAACTCGTTCAATTGAGTAGCATGAAATGGTTCCCTTATAAAATAGTTGAAAACTTCATTGCTTTAAATGGGTGTGCTGCTTTCAAATTGCCAAAAAAACTTTTTAAAAAGTTACCTTTTCTAAATTTTATTTGTACCTTCCAGGACTCTTACTCCAAGCAGTCCAAAAACTTCTTTACTGAAAATAATGTATAAGTACTCCTAAACATTTCTGTCCATAGAGAAGGTGAACTACAGAAATCATAGAAAGACAGTGTTCTTTTATTTTTTTAAATAATGATAGCTGCACAATGTATGCAATGCTAGTCTGCAACCTTGCTCTGAGCTACCATCAATGAAATGGCCCAAACAAGACGAGGATGGTGTAAAAAACGTGTAAAAAATGGACATGGACACCAGTCCATTAAACTTCTTTTTGGGCTGCCCTCTCGTTTATCCCATTGTGCAACTACAATAGCCGCTAGCCACCTAGCCATTCTCACCCTGAGCATTGGCAAGCTCCGTGAGCCCATCGTAGACCCGAGGAACCATGGCAATGAGTTCGGAGAGTGCCTCCTGGGCACTGTCGCTTGGTGTTGTATCGGGAGCCAGCAGGGTCCTCACTAGCTCAGAAGCACGCTCAGAGAACTGCAAATCAAGGTGACCGAGAAAAGCAAAGGATGCCAGATAAGACAAACAACCACACAACATGCGCAAATATAGGCGCACCCGTTAATGATGAACTCGAGAGTTCCGTGAAATGCGGTTGCTGCATCATTAGTCTGTTATATGCAGACTTCTTTAAAATGCCAAAAACTTAACAACACGGTAACTGGCATTGACAGTTACAACCGATGCTACTGTGCACAGAAAATACGATTTTCAGTACCTTCATTTTTGTTCCTGGCACATTTCCTGCATTGAACTACAAGTTTAAAAGCGTCATCTAAAGAATGAAATGCGGCGACGCAGCTCCTCCGAAATGGTGCCCGCCCGGTTCGGATCACCTGCCATTACAAAAGTACGAGTGAACCCACCACCATTCTATTGTTGATAGCTGGCGATACATTTTAGTATCAGCGGGACACGAGCAGATTTTAACCAAACGTTGTAACCAAACGTTAACCAAACCATAACCAAACATTTTAGTTAGCTGGAAGCGGAAACTGTAAAGGCAAAGGTCTTGCCACTACCTCAGCAGCATCGGTCAAGAGCCGCAAAGTTTAGTTTTGTTATGTCGCTTCAGATGAAGAATAGTCAAGTTTGAAAGGTAGAATGCTATCGTGAACTGTTATCAGCAACAACGTCAATGAAAAGTTGACAAACTGTAACCGCCAACTCTTCGCAATTTTCCGTGGCAGTGGCTCAGTCATGCCGTGTTCATGCTGACTCATGCCGTGTAAGTATCGACAGGAAAACTCGAGTGGCCACTGGTTCAAACTGGTCCAAATAGCGCACATAACCTAGTGCATGCGGTGCCGCATGGAGAAATGTGCAGGAGTGAGAGTGCTGCAGCTGTAGCTTCAGAGAATGCACGCAACACCACGAAGGTGCCTCACGGAGAACTCCACACAAATGGGCTACTGCTGTGGCCTCCGAGATTGGAGGCCACGGCCACAACTACATTGCACTACTTTGCCTTGATGCACACTGAAGATGTGCCTCAAAGACGAGCGAAAATCTGTGGCGACCCCCCGCTCGCTCATCTCTGCGGTTGATAGGATAGGATAGGAATAACTTTAATAAAGTGCCGGCAAACGACGATTTAACGAGTCGTGACGCTGGCCAAGCGTCCACCCGGGGTTATACCCTACTCTGCACTAGCCCAGTTGGGCCCGTTTGTAGTGGGTCATGAGGCTTGTGCTTTTCGAGTGCACCCCGGGCCTGCTGGACAGCCCATAGTTGTGAGTCCTTGTCTGCTGACTGCAGTGCACTTTGAAGTTCTGGCGGGTAAGTCCTGGAGGTAGCTGCCGTCGGGAACCTGGCACAGTCCCACATGATGTGCCATTGGTCCGCCGGACCCGCTGCACAAACACCGCACAGCCCACTCGGATAGAGCTCTGGGTGAAGCACGTGCAGCATTGTGGGGGCGAGGAGTGACGCGGTCTGTATTTGTCTTAGGATTACGCCCTCCTCCCGACTGAGTGCCGGGTGGGGAGGCGGCATTGTCTGTCGAGCTAAGCAGTAACACTTGGTTACTTCGGCATAACTAATCAATCTGTCCTTGGTTTCGAACCACCACACGGAACGGTCACTCTCGGGGGCGCGGAAAGTAAGCGCTCGCGCCGCCGAATGGGCCATCTCGTTGTGGTTCGGTGAGGATGCACACTCGCCGGCGTGCACCAGGAACCACTTGATACGGACGGTGCTGCCGCGGTCTTGAAGTTGGAGCTTGCCGATGATGGCGGCCGCCGGCGCGCATATTCGCCCCTTGGCAAAGTTGCGCACGGCATTCCTCGAGTCGCTGAGCACGGTGCGACACTCGGCCTCGGTGATCGCCAGAGCGATGGCAACCTCCTCGGCGTCTGTGGCGTTCGTGCACCGCACGCTCGCTGCCGTTGTCTTGGTGCTGGTAGCCGCCGCAACGACCACTGCCGCGAAGCCTTCCCGCTTGTATTCCGCGGCGTCCACGTACCGGGCGTGCGGGTCTTGGGCGTGTTGCTCGGTGAGGGCCTTGGCCCGCGCCTGCCGCCGTTCTTGGTTGTATTCTGGGTGCATGTTCTTCGGGATGGGGTCCACGTAAATGTGGGCCCGCGCCTGATCTGTGATCTCACACGGTTGCCGGCTGGGAGCTTGGGGGTTGTAACCCAAGGACGTCAGTATACAGCGGCCCGTCTTGGTGGTAGAGAGGCGCTCGAATTGCGCGGTGAGCTGCGCCTCGGCTATTTCTTCTAGGGTGTTATGGACGCCGAGCTGCAAGAGCCGAGCCGTACTCGTGGTCTCCATTAAACCCAGCGCTGTCTTGTAAGCCCATCTGATCAGCGTGTTGATCTTGGTCCTGTCAGTGACGTGCCAGTTAAGGTAGGGCGCAACGTAGGCGATGTGACTGATCACGAACGACTGGACAAGGCGCACGAGACTGTCTTCACGCATGCCCGCCCGTCGTGTAGAGACTCGATGTATGAGCCGGATGGCGTCCATTGCCTTGGTGGTAAGCTTGTTGATGGTCTCGTCGTTGCGGCCGCTTTTGTTGAGCAGCAGGCCCAGGACCCTGATCTTGGGAACTTCTTCGGGGATGCGTTGCCCCGATGCAGTCATAATTTTGATGTGATCACACGCCCGAAGAGGAGCGCGCTTCCGTCCCGGTCGAAGCGGTGTGACGACGAACAGCTCGGATTTGGCGGGCGAGCACATTAGGCCTGTGCCATCAAGGTGCTGCTCGATGGCGGTAACCGCCGCTCGCAGCTGTTGCTCGATGCTGGCGTCGGTGCCGCCGGCCGCCCACAGGGTAATGTCGTCGGCGTAGATCGTATGCCGGACGCCGGTCCCCGTTACTGCCCTCGCTACCCCGATCATGACGAGGTTAAAGAGCAACGGCGATATGACCGAACCCTGTGGAGTACCCGTACTGCCGAGCTTGTGTTCGGGGAGCTTGATGTCTCCGGCGTGCAGTTCTACCGTGCGGTTGAATCTTCATCGCGGTCGGACTGGCTCAGGCCCAGTTAGGGCACGCTTCTGTGCTTCGGAACTTCGCATGCACCCTCCTTTTACAGTGAGCGGGTTTGAAATGTTCGTTGTAGCAGTGCGCCTTTTTTGAAAATGTTTGTTATACGATCGGGACGCAGTTTCAATAGGCAGGGCCATAAAATTGTAAATGTCACGAAATGCAGCACACACATTGCATCCTTTATCTGCCCTATTTTCCATGCTACAGTCTGCACACAATAAATGCTTTGGGAGTTGCAATTTTCCGTGGCGTGGAAATAACTAAAGGTACGGAAACAATATTTGTGCCTGGAGATTACTTACTGCAGCGGGCACTGGACCCGTGCAATTGTCTAGTAGCGAGTGCTTGCAGTCCAGTTATGTGGTCTCTGACCAGAGCATGCATTTCACACATTCACCGAACTGTTTCTTTAATTTTCAACTGGAAGGTTAACGCAGAATGGTCGAATGACTGGTTGCTCTACCCAAAGCAACGTAGGTGCAATGGGAGGCACTGGAGGGCGGGGCTCAGAGTGATTTTGTCCACTAGAGGTGTTTTAAGGCCTAGCTCACTTTCGCTACGCGAATGCATTTGGATTCTCCCTCCATCAGGATGCAGCAGCCGTGGGTAGGCCTCGAACCCGCAACCCCGTCGTGCTTGGAAGGAGAACACTCCGCCCACTGACCACACCAGTGGATGGTGGCATGAAAATGGCAGGTTTGTGAAACTAAGGAGTTTTGAAGTAAGTAAATGTCAAACAACGCAACAGAAAAGCTCATTTTATAACAGGGCTGAATTTTCTTGCAAACGAAAGTTGCAGGCTGCGTGTACAGAATGTGCTTTTTAAGGGTGCCAGACAAAGTAATCATAAGCAACATATCATATTTATTCGATTATAAGGCGGGGTTGCCTAGTTGGGGTGCCTCGGAAAAAGACTTAAACATGCACACTAAAGTAAGGTAATATAGCATAGCCAACGGATGATTTAGACTCGGCGAGGATTACCCGAAATATCAAATAATTGGAAGCCCCAGGAATAATTATAATAATCGGTGCCGATTATATGCAAATTCTGCCTTGAGGTGCAACTTCACAGCAGTGCAAATTTCACCTCAAGATGTGACTTCAAGGCAGCGCAACACGCGCTACCATAAAGTAGCACCACAAGGCAATATTCATGCTGCTGTGGAGTCAAAACTCGAGGTGAAGTTCGTATATAGTAACTTGCACTCTACTTTCACTGTTAAATGCTTAGAATGCTCGGTGCAGGTTATGTATGCAAAAATACTGTATTGCCTCACTTGCCAAGGTTTATTGCTACAATTCATGCAGGCGTCCAAACCTGGATCACTAGAAATGTGGTTCTGCTGCTATATTGAAACAGTAATTGAATATATCAGCCTCGCATACATGCGAGGAGGGGGGACTTTGAGGCTAAGGATTCTGGGAAAACACCTTGCCTTATATACGAATAAATACGGTACACACTGATTTTTCAATGTTGCCTGTCACTGTGTAAAATCTGCTGACTGCTTAATCTAAGCTGAACTTATCTTGTAGGCCCATTAACCAGACTCCAGCTATTTCGGGCGGTGATACAATTTCTTGCGTCACCATGCGATTTTTGACCAGCGATATGCTTTCTACCATGAAACCACTGTGGAGACGTTTATAGCGTTTTAATTCAATGCCCCCACCTATGGTGCACTCAGTTCCCATTTAATGTCCTCGGGCACTGCAGAAAGCTGCGTTGAACTTGCATATTTGACAAGCACGTGCGCCGCAGATGTGAGCAATGCGCAGTCAACACGGCTGCAAAACCAACAGAGAAGCCAAGTGGACACACAATCACATTTGGCCCAGTCGGCTGAGCAGGGGAGCAAGAACAGTATTATTTTCCACTGCTAGCATTACCACTGTGCACATGTGAGCAGCTAGTTAGGATACATGGGTCTCGGCAGATCAGACGGTGAACGATCAGCGAACGCTGCCTGTTAATCAACCACACAGAAACTATCAGAGAGGGGTCAGCAACTCGGGCTGTGCCAGTTACCATGGCAACGCCAACAATGCCGCCAAATAAAATCTGGCATCACTGACAACTTGTTGCAACCGCTTCGTAAAGTGCACAGCTTGCAAGAAAAACAGCCTCACCTGCCGATAGGTGGCAAGATACTCCTGCACAGTAGTGTCCTCCTGCCGCGCCAGCGACTTGAGCAGCGAGCGCAGCTCGGACAGCAGCTCGTGGTGCTTACCCAACACATCTGCCCGCAATGTTGACACCTGCGTGGAGGAGGAGAGGTCGTCACTTTACCAGATGCAGCGAGGTTGCACTTGACGGCAACTTCGCTTGAACTACGCACTGTGTTGCAGCATTTACCTTCCTCGCATGACATTAACAGAATTGCAGGAGTCGATTTTGTTACTAACCTACAAGAGACAGTGCTCCATTGCAAGCACTATCTGACATTGTGTGTAGTTCGGGCACGAGAGGAAACAGTCTCATTGAGCAAGTATCCCTTGCATGAATAGAGTAGAACCTCGTTGATACGTTTTTAAAGAAACTGGGAAAAAACCTAACAGCAGGGAAAACGTAACAGTGAGGAAGATCGCAAACTGCCACATCAGCAACAGCACTGAATGGCTGCAAGTAATCAGATGTCTCTGTGCTTGTGCTGTGACCGGGGACAGCATGTGTATATTAAACGAACACGTACAATGCCCTGTGACAGTGGCCCTGTTCCACTCTAAATATCCCTCATTGCAATATTTTGTGTATGCTTCACCGCATAACGCGACTCTATTGCGGCGAAGCTGACTAGAGAGAACAGGCGATTATGCACTCTTGCCGGCCTCAAAATAAATGTAGCCCTGCACTCGGTTCCCAGTAGTGTGCAACCAGTGCGACCAGTAGGGTGCAACCAGTGCACACTCCGAGTGCTTCAACAACTCTTCATCAACTGCTCTGTGCACGTTGCTTACTCAGTTGCTTACTGCAAACTGTAGTAGCTTGTTGCATCGCACCGGCCACTTGTTGCAACATACGATTCTGGCAATGCATACATTTATCGTCTTTGTAGTACAATGTGAGAACAATTTTCCCTCTGCACCGCTAAATTTACAAGACTGCCACGTTCAAATGCAACGTAGGATGTGGGAACATTATAGAGTGGCAACATATCAAAGGGGAACGCAATATATAGGAGTCAATGGGATTAAGGTTGGGAGTGTCAAAACACGACCAAGCAGCTGGCAAAACACAAAAGCGAGGAACGTATCAATGTGGTTCCACTGTACAGTCAACAACTGATAATTCAGACTACACAGGGAGCGTAAATAAGTCTGAACTATTGAACGTCCAAAAAGACTAATGTATCCACAAAAAAATTATTTTATTTATGCTTTAAGGCCCCTGTGCAAGGACGAAGTGATGGATTGATTGCTGCATGCACTTCCGCTTACGTGCAGCTAAGTCCACCTGTATTTCAGCCAGTTTTGTATTGTCTCTATACACCGATGCAAGGACTGCAAAAGCTAGAGTCAGATCCACATGTGAAGGCTCCAGAGCACACGGCACATCATCATCATCCGACTTAACGTCTCTATTTGATGGTGGGAGAACTTGCTCAATTGTTCCGTCATAGTTCAGTTCAGCAGACGACGACACTGCGCTGTTGACATCTTCAATGTCTTCAAATGTAACGGCGGCAGAAACCGGCACACCGCAGCCTAGCAGGTGATCAATGATGTCCGCAGTTGAGCTCACTGTGGTAGGCAGCAATTCAGGCTCTTTAGTTGCGGAGTCGGGCTCATTGGCACCGAGACTCAAAAATTTGGAGTCGGACTGCGAGAGCACCGTTGGTGCCATTTGATGCGGACTGTCAATAACTTCACGAAAAAGACTTGCTGTAGCCAGCAGAGTGTTGTCTGGAAAGCATACTAAGCAAACAAGTACAGGATGCTGGAACGCTGTCAAGAGGGCAAATTCAACAAACAAGAGCGAACCGTGCACGGTGGTGTCAAAACGGATGTGATGATCGCTATGTTGATGCAACCTCACAATTTGGCAAAGCCTCCAAGATCGCCATTTGCAGTTAAATCTCCGAGGCCATATTTCATGTCTCGTATCTCTGGGGCAATACTTGATGTCTCGTCGAGGTTGCCAGAGGAGATAATGGCGCCAGAGTCGACGTACGCTACAGCCATGGACGGAGTTCGGATAATCGAATGTAGAGCTGGCGGCTATCCGAAATATCGGCCATCTTTACGCAGTAAGTCTATGGGGCCATTGGCAGTGCTGCGAAGCTGTCCGAATAACCGAGCATGTCCGGATTATCGGTGTCCAATTTATCAGTCGGCGACTGTATCGGGTAGCTGGTATTACTGCACACTAAGAGCAACGAAGGCCCTTTTTATGTTTTCACAGCGGTAATGCAGTGTCTCCTATTCCCAGGATCTTTTAAATCTCACAGCATGCATTCATAACTTACATTACGACAGGTGTTCAACTGACAAAATGTACACATACAGTCAAACCTCGATATGTCGAACACGGATATATCGAATTATTGCGTATATCGAACACTTTCTATATCACGTGGAAAATCGCATGCATTTTTAATTTTTTATTTCGAACGGGGCCGGATGTACAATGGATATATCGAACTCCGCCGCCCCAGACCAAGTGCGCTCTGTTGACAGGAGGCGAGCTTTTCCGCAACACTCTCGAAGTTAGCGGCGGCGCGATGGGCGTTTCAGACTGCTGCGTACGACAGCTGCCCACATCTGTTGCGCCGAGGGCGCCATTTGAACGTAGCGGCGTACACACGCGGCGGCTTGGCATGGCCGTGGCTTGGCCAGGTTGGCTAGTTTGACAACACGTGCGTCTCGGTGCTGCCGTTTGTGCTACGCCAGTTGTGTGTGTGGCGTAGGCCTGTCGTGGTTGGTGTGATGGCTGCAAACGCGAAGAAGCGTACGACCCTGACATTTGCTGCGAAATTGGAAGTGATACAGCGCGTTGAAAATGGAGAAAAAAAAGCGAGCGTCGCCGAAGCTTTCAACATCCCTAGGAGTACTTTGAGCACTCTGCTGAAAAATAAGAGTGACATAAAGGCCAAGGCGGAACAGAACCAGCACTCAGGCGCGTGGCGGGTGCGCAAAGCTGCCTTTGAAGACATCGAGAAGGCGCTGTACAAATGGTTTATCGACGTAAGGGGCCGGAATATTCATATATCGAGACCAATGCTACAGCAGAAGGCCAAGAACTTTGCGTTCATTCTCGGCGCCGAGAAGTTCACTGCTTTCGGCATGCGGGTTTCGTGACCCGCATTGAAGAAGCTTCCGAGGAAGCAACCGAAGATTTGACGTTGGATGGCACAGAGGAAGAATGCCAGCTTGAAGAAACCTGGAGCCAGTTCGAGCGCTTTGTCGGTGCTGAGCCACACAGCATGTGCATTGAGGACTTCGTTGGCAGTGACGACAGAACCGGAACAGTGGCGGAGTTAACAGACGTGGAGATCGCTGCAGAAGTGACTGCTCAGCGGCTAAACGAAGACGCTGCCGAGGCTGATCCAGCAAGCGCTGATGTTGCAGCACTCCCTACTGCAACTGAGGCTGTAGCTGCTTTGGCCGTTGTACGCCGCTACTGCGGCACAATAGAAGGGACTGGACTGTCTCTTGTGGACCGTTTGGACTATGTTGAGGACGCCGTGATCAAACACGCGGTTGCCAATATGAAGCAGGCTACGCTGCTTCAGTACTTTCAGCGAATTAAATAAATACTTTGTTTGAAGCTTCATGTGAGTATCTATTGCGCCACGATTGGTTCATTGATTGATTTGTGCTAGTTTTTGACGCGTTTTCTACGTGATTTTATATATCGAATTCTGGCTATATCGAACTATTTTGCGATCACCGCGCTGTTCGATATATCAAGGTTCGACTGTATTGTGCATACACAGTTGCGATGGAACCCAACGGTTATTTTAAATAATATTTGGTTTCAAATGAAGCAGTTCATCAAAGTTCCATCCTACTATCAACCAGCCCTGAAAAACTCTTACACCTTGGCATCAATAGCTGTACGAGTATCACGCGGTGGTGCTCTCACCTGGCTCTGCAGTGCTTCCCTGCATGTATCTCGGCTTGTCTTGGCCTGCTCCAGTTGTTCCCGGCAGGCACCAAGCGCCACCTAGGGACAGCACACAGCACAACACTAATGATAAAGGTGTGCCCTACACTTCCGTCATGTGATGGGGCTTAATTACAGCTATAGCAGCTGCAGCTGTCTCCATAACAAATTGTCAGGCACACAGCACATCAAAACACGACCACTACATGATAAGGGTGTGCAAATATCGAATATCATCGAATCAAATTGAATAGTGAATGTTTGAACAATTCAATTTGCAAATTGAATATATATTTAATTTGTCAAATATTCTATATATTCGGTGTAAAGACCCGTGCAGTGCCACATGCCGCCTGCGCCCTGTAGCCCCTCGTGCTCGATGTCGCCCAAGCAAACGTTTGGGCTTGTCCACCAAGCGCGCTGCAAACAGGCTGCCTCGGCTGGCGCAGTAGCGGACTGTCACTGAGCGTTCTATAACGTCAGCCCGATGCAGGGATCGCGTAGACAGCACCCGAAGGGCGCAATTTGCAGAACGGCACTGCGCTGGCCGGGGCTGCCTCTGTCAGTACAAGGTTCGTCTGGGTCAACAGGACCGATCGAAATGATAACGCTACACCTGTACAGAGGGAACATCAACAAAACCAGCTTGTATTTCATAAAGCGCAAACACATGTGCGAAGGTTGGGCCAATCAGCTGTCGATAGGAAGGTAGATCGTGTTGGATATGCACATCAAGGAACTTCCCGCCATTTCAAGAGCCATTAATATAACCCACTCATGTTATCTCGGGACCGATCACTGATAAGCCACCTGTACAACCACATTAGCGGTATTTAGCGGCAAGCACTCCCCGACTGCTTGCGGCTCATTACCACATCAGCCAGTAGCAAATTTTCGTCCCGGCTACACTGCCTTGGCCATTAAGTCTAAATGGCGCTGCTTCATCGGGTGTGAGCGAGTTAAAGTTACGGTTTGGTGCCATATCGATGCTGATCTAAGCGACGTGACACTTGGAAAGCTGACATACCGCCTCGCAGAGAATTTCCTTCTCAATATTGGTTTGTTGGGCATGGTGTGCCTCGCAAACAAAAGCGAGAGACGGTGGATGAACGAGGAGGAGAAGGGGGAGGGAGGGGGTGTGGAGAGTGTCAAGCTTTCTGCGATGCTCCAGAGTTCGGCTTTTTTGACAGGTGGCAAATCATACTGAACCTGATATGTGAACGGCACCTGCTCTTTACCATCAGTGCCAGCTATGCGTGTAGCGGTAATTGAGTAATGTGATGTGTGGTCCTTTCATCCAGCACGCAGATTGACCTTACGATAACCCACCTACTGCAAAGTAAGGCTAGCCTTTCTGCATTTTCGAGAAAAATGGACAGCAAAACTTCTTATGCAGTAAATTAAAAGACTGCCACAAAACACAGGTCCACGATTTAACGGCAAACCTCATTCAGTACAACAGAACGTCACTAATTCATTGAGATTAAAAAAAGTACTTGACTTTATTCAAGAGAAACTTTATGATAAAATATTTTACAGATTTTCATATACAGTCAACATTCCATTTTTCGGTCTCCCTAGGGGCTGCGAATACGAAAAATCAGGCAGTTCGAAAAAAATGAATGCCTTTTACTGCCCCTAAGGGTTCAAATTGCCACAGACACGTCCGAAATAGCTCTGAGGGCCTGCCAGCAAACTTATTAGGTGTATCGGCGCTCGTACCTTGACAGGAGACGGCAGGTGCACGTGTGTATCATTAAAGAATACATAGCGTGTCCCATAACAGTTGCCCCTTCCCACTGTTGGTATGCTTCACCGCAATACTTCGCATATGATTCACCATGTAACACTGCTGTATTGAGGCGAAGCTGATTTTCAGAAACAGTATTATGCAACTCGTGCTTTCTGAGCTTCGGAGCCATTGGCGAGGATTACAAACGCAGAGTCAGCGCCATTGCTAACAGCGGCAAAATGTTAATGAAAAACAAGGCACCGAAACGCAAGAGGCTTGGTATCTAATGTCGAAGTAGCTAGGCCTAGCATTACTGCGGCGGTGGCTATGGCTGCCAGCGGATTTCCTGCGAGAGCGCCAGTTAGAGGTGGTGAAGTAATCTAAATGGAGCCGATGGTGGCTTCAACCATGCCGTTTTGGACCTGCGGTCATGCAAAATGTCTGGAAAACCGGATGGCGAAGGGTTTTTGCATCCGAAAGTTCAGACGTTTTTATACAATGACTCTATGGGGTACCGTGGCGGTGCCGCAAAGGCATACGAATTATCGGGCATGTCAGAAAAATCTGCCGTCTGGAAAATCAGTCGCTGACTGTACTAAAGGTGAGCTGCACTCAGTGCTGACATAATTTGGTGTTCCCTTTAATAAGAGTAGACCGTGTAGTATACCTTGACTATCTATACGTATGTTACCAATCTCTTGGTACATTCTTGTTATGCAATGCTAGGAGACTATTGAGCATGTGCAGCTCTGTGCTTTTTCCTTCAAAATCTGTAAGCATTAAATTTTATTAAAAGTTTTCTGATATTTGATTCGATATTTGGCTTTTCTTTTTTGATTTGATTCGATATTCGATTCGAAACCCACTATTCATTATTTGCACACCCCTACTAAATGATATTTCAGATGCAGAGGGGACTAATAAAATATCTCACTAATCTGACACTTTAAAAAACAAACAAATTTCACCAGAAAAATCAGATTTTTCAGCACACCAGTGGCACTGAAAGCACGATACTAAAAGCCTTTTGGTTGGTTTTGGGTCATGATGAACGCTTTGCAGAAATGTAGAAATAAAAATTCAAAAGGAAACGAAAGTGGATGAAAGGGCAGCTTGCCACAGGCAAGAATAGAGAGCGCAT
This sequence comes from Dermacentor andersoni, assembly GCF_023375885.2. NCBI lineage: Eukaryota > Metazoa > Arthropoda > Arachnida > Ixodida > Ixodidae > Dermacentor > Dermacentor andersoni. The sequence goes on from NC_092821.1 coordinate 88,618,751, forward strand.
GTTCCACATTGTGCATGCAACACTTTGTACCATTAAGCTACTCCAGTGCCATCCTCCTGTCCACTTTTTCCGCAAATCTGTGTATGTGCACCTGATACTAGAGAATTTTAGTGCGTCCTGTATTTCGGCAAGCGAGGGCTGTTTGCCAGTTGAGCAGGGGCGTAAATGTGAGCGGCCAGATTGGTGGCGCCAGCTGGTGGTGCAAAGCTGAACCCCACAAACACAAAGCCAATTACTATATTTTACTTAGCTGCTGGCATAAATTTTCGACGCCAAGATTTTCGACACCGAGTGGTGCAATTGTGTTCACGCTACGCCGCTGCTGAAAATTTGCACCAGCAGCGAAGGAGGATATAGGGGGTTACCACAATTTTAGCTCTATGTTTGTTTGGTTGAAATCTACGCCACCAGGCGGCTGCACCGCTCTGCTTGCTCACGTTTACGCCCCCACAAGTCTGGCAATCCGCCCAAACCGCTCCCGTTTGACGGAATAGCGGACAGGCTAAATGTCTGTATTACCCTGGGAGTGTTAGCTGGTACCACAGGACAAGCCACGCAGCGGCACGAGGATAAGAATTCCACCAGAGCTCAGTCGACGACTACGGAAACAACCGAAGAGGAAACGAATACATGGCACGATAGGGCATTTATGTGCTGCATCGCACGCAAAGGTGAGGCGATGATCTTGGCTGCTTCGGAAACTTGCCTCTAAAAACTTGCTAACAGCCACGCCCTGCAGCCTCTGTGGACGCACTAGCACCAGAGCTCAGTCTAGCGACTTTTGCGGGAAACCGCACCCACCTTGTCGAGGAGGGAACGGAGCCACTCGACGCTGGTCTCGCTGGGCAGGGGTGCCGAGCCCTGCAGCTGCAGCAGCTGCTGCTCGGCAGGGGCCAGCGGGGCGGCGTTCTCGGCCAGCATGCAGCTCTCCTGGCAGCGGTTGAGGAGGCCCAGCAGGCCCGAGTCCCACGCCAGGGCCTCGGTGGTGCGCGTACGCAGGGCTTCCCGCAGCAGCAGGGCCTCGCTGGCCTCGCACACTTCCACGGACAGGTCGTTCACCAGCTGCGCGGGAACGCACATTGCCATCACCACTGCAACTATGCGGCGCTGCACCAGTTAGTTGGTCTTTCAAGGAAACTTCACGAGAACATTTAATGTCATTCGAATCGAATGGCATTCGCATGTGATCCCACTAATCGGGATTTACACGAGAAAACTTCATGTCATTCGAATGGAATGCCATTTGCCATCGAATGATTTAGGGGAACTCATTCGCATTCGATTTCGAACCGAATGTATACTCTTGGGCCCCAGATAGACAGCAGTGACATACAATGCGAAAAAATAATGCATGCATCAGCAAAGCCAGGAGATATTTTTTTTAGACTTATAAAAAGGACTAATTATTTTTGCCACGATTATATTTTCATTATGGGCTGTGCTTAAGCGCTATTACTCTTTGCATCAGGAGTCTGTTGCGGCGGTCGGCCATATTGGATTAGTTGATCGAAGTGCTTTTAGTTGCGAATAATTGGCATCAAAATGTTTTCGTCCATTTTGAAAGTACTCAAAAAAGTTCTTAAACGCATTTGATGGGCACAAAATTTCTTTGAATTTCACAAATTTTGTTCCAGGTTGTCATTGCTATCATTTGCGAATGCCATTATATTTTACTGTGTAGCACCAGCACCGCAAGAGACCGAATGGCATTCGATGCATCGAATGCCATTCGATTCAAATGACATTAAATCTTCTCGTGTGACAGGGGTATTAGTCGCATCTTGATCTAATGAATGTGGATGTGATGAACCACCACGTCTAACGCGGTAAATGTAAAATTTGGTTGGCCATGCTCTTTATTTCCATGTGTGCTCTACTGCTGTAAATAAACTGAAAATATCTATTACCCGTTACAGCGAGCTGAATACAGTAAATGACTGTTGATGTGGTAGCCAGATTTTTTGGACATGCCCGATAATCCAGACACCTTTGCAGCCCTGCCACATCTGGAGTCAATAACGATGCCTAAAATTTCGAATGCTGACTTTGGCCCAGTCGATTTGAGGTTCACTACCAAGCTTCCTACTATCTGATGCCATGATTCTCGTTGGAGCGAATTTGCCTCTGTCATCAGCACACAGTGGTGGCATGACCTGGGCTGAAATTCAAGCAACGTTATGCATGACAGCGGAGTGCCATACAAAAGCAAATTGACCAGTTTTTCAAGCCACAGGAGCAGCAAAACTAACAAATCTGACTGGCGTTGAAGACTCCTAGAATAACCACCGAGTCGCCAGAGTGGATACCAGGCCGGTTCAGAAAAACTGGCTCTCGACCTCCCCCCTTCCAACATGTCCCCTCGAATGCACAGCCTCTCACCTGGACAGCGTCCGTCCACTGGTCCAGCAGCTGGGCAAAGGTGTTGCGTGTGTCGGCCAGAGCAGGGTTAGCTCCTCCGGCCCACTTGAGCCGCTGCTCGACTGCCCCCACCAGGGACAGGTGGGCCTCCTTGGCTTCGGACAGGGTGGCCGCCAGGGAGGCTGACGCCTGCACCGCCTTGCGCATCTCGGCCAGCAGGGTCGCCCTGGTGGCGTCAGGTGAGGGGAGAAGCAGTGCGGTCACTTACTTGCCCTTACAATATTTTTGAGAAAATGCCAGGCACTTATACAATGGCTAACAAAACTGAACAGGCGCAACATTAAGAGAGGAAGAGGGTGATGCGGGCTAATGGGCAAAGAGGGGTAGCCAATATTACAGTCGAGATTAACAGAAAAAAAAAATGGAGACGGGTGGGCCAAGTAATGCATACGGACAGGTGATCGGGGCTCTGTTAGAGTTGCAGAATGGGTGTCAAGGGAAGAGAAGCATAGTCTAGAATGGTAGGGAATCAGGTGGTGTGATGAGATGAGACTGGAGACATTGTAGTAACTGACGGTTAAAAATTATTTTTCAGTAGCCCTAATATGCTGACAGTGCATCATTTCTAAGACTGGCCTTCCTAAATTTGTTCCCCTCAAAGACAAAGCGGTCCGCTGTCTTTACAGGGACCACCAAGAGAGAGGAGTGACCAAGAGCTCTATGAGGGGAGGTTAAACTCATTTAGTTTTGAAATTTCCATCTTCACATTGCACTTTACTGGAACTAAAGGGGTCACTAGCCATTGTTAGTTGCCTGTTTGTGGTGTAACTTAAGCGAAGTTCGCTCTAAGAAGTCAGTGTTCCAACTGAATGCAAGGTGCTAGTTGTAAACTGTACACATGAATACTTTGCAGTTCTACGTGGTGTCATCAAAAGAACCCCGTCGACAACTTCAGCATTGTAAAAAAAAACACCAACAGCACTATAAGCCTGCTGGTCCAAATAGTGGCTCTGCTGTCTTATTTCCATACCACACTCCTCAACATTATTGCTGTACACTTCCCAGTATTCACGGTACATCGTAAACAACAGCACACTAATGGGTAGAAGACTGACTTCCAACTGACCTCCAAGGACGGATTCCCCAAAACTGGTGCAACCGATCCAATGGATTACGAACTAACCCCGGTCACACACTTTGCTTCGCAACACCACTGCCTACCGCAGCATGAAAACACGCCTCGCTCCACAGGGAAATGTTTGCTCTGAAAGGAGAGGTGCCTCGAATCTCCCGACCGACTCACCTAGCAGGCAGGGTCTGCCCTCCAGGGTTGGGTAGGGCCTCCTCGTGCAGCCAGTGGTGGGAGGCGAAGCGCAGCTGGCAGCGCTGAAGCCGCACTCGCAAAACCCCCTCTGCTTGGTCCAGGCGCCGCAGGAGGTCACGGTGGCGCTGGGCCGCCTCCAAGGACGCCACGGCCGACAGGGCCTCTCCGCTGGCCGCCCAGCCTGCCGACAGGGACTCCAAGGTGCGGCTGGCCGGGGGATCCATCTGCAGCTGGTTTGGGTCGCCAGCTTGGGACAGTGCCAGCGTGGCGCACAGGCACGAGCTCAGAGCAAACGATGGCAGGCCAAGCATCTGCAACACGAGAAAGATTTTTTTTCTTTTATTCGGCAGTTGTGGATGGACAGGGCACTGGATGGCAGTCTAGCAGGGCCAAATGTTTGTTTTCGAGAACCCTGGCCTCCGATTCACTCAACGTGTTGCTAGTCTGGAATCGCAGTTTGCCACGTCCTTTTAGGCTCCCCGAGCCGCAACACGAGACCTCCGGTGCGCACCTGAACTCGGTAGATGCTGGCGATGCAGTGCTTGACTGGCAGGAAGGCGTGTTCTTCGGCCATGCCGGACAGCAGCTGCGGCGAGAAGATCTGGTGCATGCATTGCAGGCACCGCAGGAACATTATGTCCTTCAGGTAGGCGTCCAGCGTGTCCAGGTGTGGGGGCTGCGTGACAGGGGCACAATTACGTCACTGCTGATGGTGGAAACGAATCCCTCAAAAACATATTCCCACATTTATTAACACATAAGGCGCACTAAAAGCTAGAAGCAAGTATTGAGTCAACCTTTACTCACGGACAACTTTCCGTGGCTATAAAGGGAAAGCTATGGGGGCAGAGCTTATGCACCATGTGTTGCCGTGCCAGGTGGTCCGCCAGCATCTGACAGTGCTTTTGGTTGCTCGGAACGGATGCTGAATCGACACAGCTTTGGCGTGCGACGGTTTCGCATTTGCCCGTTCGTGGAAGGGAAAAGCCGCAAAATAAGTAGACGTTTACATTCAGCGGTGTGTTTTATCTTATTTAACTGTTCTGATAAGGTGTTTATGTTTTCTCTTCCCCTACTTAAGCTAATGTGGATGAAAACATGGGACTCTCTTCAAAATCACTCTTACTTGTGCGCGCTTTGCCTCTGTAGCTTTCCCTTCACTGCCAAAAAAGTTGTCCGCGAGTATTAACTGATAGATCATTGCTCCTAAGTGCCTACCCCCGTCACGTTTAGAAAAAGCAAAACAGTGATACAAACGTGGGACAGGATTGGTGCTCCATTCGGTAACGCCTTTACAAGTACTCTCTCCATTCTGCGCACGTTTACGGCACTCTGAGTAATTTGGCCAATGTAAATCGCAGTTACGTAACGCCTTGGAAACGCCAACAATGCCAGACTCACGCAGAGCGAGTAGGCACTCCACACCACGTCGACGCTCTTCCAGTTGAGGTCTATGCCACTTAGCGTGGCGTAGAAGTTGGACAGTTCTGTGGCCGTCTTGGCGAAGAGGCCATGGAAGCCCTGGACAAGCATCTTCCCGGGTGTCAGTCCTGAAAGCAACACGGTGGTTGAACTCGCAATTGAACTTTGAGCCTGTTTAACGAAATCGCCGGCAGCCGAGAACTGCTTCGTTAAATTGAGAATTTCACTAAATAAAAAAACACTCATAGGAATAACACAGCATTTATTCAAGAGCACAAAAAGACGTATTATTTTCCTGTGTGAGAATTTGTCAGAGAAAGGAATCGCCGCATTTGCACGATTCTGCCGCGTTGTCGATTGTAATGCACAGTTATATTGCTGCCCAAATGTAAAAGAAATAAGGAAAAAAAAAAACTTGGTGCCGATTCTACCCCGCACATCAAGTGCATAACAAAACCTGAGTCAATACATACCGTGTTGGAACGGTTTTATGAAACAAACTAAGGCACACAGACATGCACAGAGCTAAATCGTAGTGGCTAGTCGCTGTCGAAGTCTGACACCTCCTTTTTGCTGTCTACCGACCACAGAAATTCATCTTCAGTTCCATTTATTGCATTAGAAACGCCACACTTCTTGAAGGCTTCCGCAACCACCATCTGCGGGAGGGTATTTCATGCACCATGGAACCACCTTGCGATGTCTCCGAGCACTGCTTTCTTCAGACAAGCCATTTGGCGGCAGTGTGGCTAGCTATCTTCCAATGAACTTTTTTTTCTTCCTAGTAAGGATTGGTTTCATTTGTGATTTTGACTAGAACTAGTTACAACTGTAACGCGCAGGCAAATCTGAACACACCTTTTATCAAAAACAAGTGTGCATTAGAATCTTGCAAATACAGTATGAACTAAAGGCTGCACTGAGAAGACTACTCAAGTTTTAACTCTGATGTGACAAAGCAGCTGGCACAATCTGGCAAAGCTGAGAAAGAGCTTGCACCACTAAGGCACTGAAGCAGGCAGTTTCGTAAGAGGGGCATGGTAATGAGTTCGCTGGGGTAACACTTGAATGCATTTTGAGGCATTTCGAACACAATAGCTTTTCTGTGACATGTCTCTTTACCCACATTTTCCTCAAAAACCTTGTTAAATCAGGCTTCCTTAAATCAAGGCATGACTGTACTCCTCGCTTGAGATATGCAGTGTTTGCAATCTCAGACATTGTATTGCATAGTATGTACGCTGCGTGGCCAAGCAAGTGACTTGTTGGTGGCAGGACTTGTTACACAAAACAAATGAATTCCTACTCACCAGTGTCGTCCGTTTTCATCAAATCATCAAAAGCAACCTTGATGTCTTCCAGAGTCGGTGTTGGTTCATACTGCAAAGGCAAGAGGGGAACTTCAGCCATGGCTGCTGCCAACATGATGTCTGCTGCAATTCTTACAAATTAGCATAAGCCTCAGTTTCCTGTAATTCTTGCATGGAAAACACTGGTTGAGCACTCTCAATACAGAAGAACCTTGTTGATACATTCCTAAAGAAAAAAATGCCAGAAACAACACACTAACTGGGAAAACGTAGGATCTGAAGTCACTAACAAGTGCAGCAGACACTGCTTTTGTTGATATCAACGTAATGCAAAGCTTTGCGCACATCGTTGCAGTACAAGACGCCAACGCGCAACAAGCTGATGAGCCCGAGTGACCCGAGACGCGCTTTGTCATCTTGAGATCGTAACAGGAAACCGAAATTGAGCTGGTGGGCGAGGCTGGAAAACGATGCCGCCAGAGCGAAACGGAACGCTCAACTCGTGCCGACTGCAGCAGGAAACCGTGGCGCATCTGGGTTATTGCCTATTAAAAGCGCGCAATATACTTTCAACACTACACCATGCACGCCGTGACATAGATAGCTGAAGATGCTTGACGTCATAGGGCTGGCAACGGTACTTGTGAATGGGGTGTGCGACAGCCTGCGAGATTTGCTGGTACCGGAATGGTAAACCAAGTGCGCGCTGGCCTTTTCGCATAACACGGGTAGGCAAGTATTGTCCAGTAGCTGCTGCGGCGGGCAGCTACTGTTCATGATCCCGCGCCTTTTCTTGTTTAACTGAACATTGGTGCCGTAAGATCGTGTTTTCCGAGAACATACCAAGCGGTAAAAAATAAGTAACTGCATTAGGTCATTTTTACCCTCTCAATCATATCAAAGAGACTCCACTGTATATAAATGGAACTTCCCAAAACCGAAAGGCATGTTTTTAAAGCTTGGATGGGTCTAGCAATGAACAGTGATAGGGATGGCGGCTTCAGTCCACACACTGGTGCCTTATTTACAATTCTCGCAGGGGATCAGCCTTCTTGGTTAGATTAAACGATACGCCTGGAACAGCGTACATGCCGATTTTGCGTGTTATCTATAGGAGATAATGATTGCTGATTGAACTGAAAGTCGGTACAATGTAAAAATCCCTTTCACTTGTTCCCACTCCGCCATCACTATTGAGCGTTAACGAGTGGCCGATCCCGGTAAAGATGTGGATGCACTGCTTCCTACCAACGAAGCACGAAAAGGAATGGCGTTGCAAGAGAACTATTACATTACGTCTGAATGGATTAGCACACACGGGCTGCTGCCTGTTCCGTAGTGAGCACTCACCTGCACCCCGTTGGTCATGTTCTGGTGCAGCTCCCTGACGAGCTCCTCGATGTACTCGCCAACACCCTGGCCGCCGAGGGGCGGTTCGTGCATGCTGGACACCAGGGACAGCACGCTCGTCTCCATGGATCGCTTGAGGGCCTCGGGCAGAATGATGGTCTGGAAGTGGACCATCACATCCTGCAAAGAGGAGGGAACGATGTTGCTGGAATCACACAACGGTGCCACACGGGTTGCACTTGCACATCCACCCCTTCATTCCCTTGCTGCCTGCCAAGACGGCTCTCACGTTCCCCTGTCCTCCTCACACTTAGTGCCATCCCTTGTTTGGAATGCAAACTGTAGCACCTGTACTGCTGCCATCTATATATTAGCTGCATAACCACTTCTCAATGGTGCCACTGCCCTCTCGCAAAGTTTAACACATTCTTCAGCAGTCACAAGCCAGTGTTGTGGTCGGTACAGGTTACAGCCTTGCTTACAGTCCTGCCATGATAACGCATTTGGCTATAAGGTGCACTGATACGTGATAATGGCCTCAACACGACTGACTTCAACATGAGGCGCCTCTCCCCAACTTAGAAAGAAAAGGGGAAGGTCACAATACAGTACAGCCAAAATCCACCAGCCAAAGGGCCAAGAAACATCCTGCCTGCCTAGCATGAAGGACAGCAACTGTTGGTGGTGAAAGATGCAGTTCAGATCACTTATAACATAGTCACTTATGGTGCAAGACAAAACACAGTTAAACCTCAATGTCACGAACTTCAATATAATGAAATCCTCAATATAAAAAAGTACACAACTGTTATGAATTCTTGCCCATAGAACACTATGTATTTGGAACCTGAACACAGTGAAGTGTGTGTATACCGTATTTACTCGATTCTAACGCGCCCTCGACTGTAATGCGCACCCATTTTCCGCGACCAAAAAAAGGAAAAAAATTAAAACGACCTCAATTGTAATGCACACCTGTTTGCCGTGACTTAAAAAAAAGAAAAGTCCTTTACAGTACCGTGCACCTTCATACAGAAGTACAACTCTCTCTCTTGGAAAAATAAAGTTTTACTCTCAATGCACTAAAGTTGCAATAAACAAAAAAAGTTATAGTTTCGCCCGAAAGGTGAAGCATCGATTGCATTAGCAAATTAGTAGACAGCTATACGAAAAGTAAGGATAGTAGTTTTATCGGCCATATAAACTTTTAAACATGCGCTTACTAATTAAATTAACAAGCATGGTGTCGTGCGTCCACAAGCAAACATGAACACATCTCACTCAATGACCGTGGAAACTTTTTATCAGAATGCTGGAAGTGTGGTAGCAGGAGCGAGCAAATTGACCTTTGTGCGGCCTCTCGCTTCAACGTGAACTAAATGACGAGAACACAGCATGCACTGCCTAGATGCGTAGACTGTCTCCATCGCAGATTGCTTTCAAGATAGGAGCCGCGCGGCCGTGCCTACGCAGCAGCTGCCAGAGTAGAATGCCCTTCCTGTTTGTGCCAGTCCCACAAGCAAGTTTCGGGAACTCTGAATGGTCATGATGCGGACCGATTTGCGCCCATCTCCGCACATGCGATCACTTTCCTTTTAATTGCAGTATCATGATGAACACTCGCTCAGCAGGTCTTTGCTCGCATGATTTGACTGTCGCATATGCATCACTGCTTGATCTACCTGTTTTGCATGTGTCTAGGCTTTGAAAATCTTATGGTTAGTGTGGTACTGCTTAGAGTGCAGATTTTCTCAACTCACATAACTTGCGTTATAACCGGTCTACACTGTACAACCATTAAGCAGGTTGCAAGCATGTCCCAAAATGTGACATCTGTGGGATGCAGATGCTAACACCGTGCCAAGTCAACTCCAATGTTACCCAGTGTCAGAGACTGAACTTCGCCTCTACCATTTTAATGAGCTGCAACGCCCAGCCATCGTCTGGGGCGTTGCTGGCAACTTTAGGCACTAACTGTTCAGTTGCCAGCTTACACTTGCAAATAGATAACGCAACGATTTGTTGGACGTCTACAAAGCAACACCTGAAGCATAAGTTCACACCCTGACTAATACAACCCAAAGTATGTAACTACTAAGTACGACACCGTGCCAGTGCTTTGAAAAAGATGACCGACGCTTTTTTTTTTTTCGAAGTCACGATTGCAACGACTCGTTGCGAATGAAACAAGGCTGGATTTTCCTTTCGCAGCAGGATGTCACCAAGGCCCAATGCCAAGACGCTGATGCAGCGGCTGTCGTTGATTCACTTGCAGACATGCAGCACAGCAGAAAATTTGTCCAACGCAACACAATGCTGTATCATCGACACAGAAAAAAAAAAAAAATACGTGAGGCAGAACAAGCGACGGCTTGTGAAATCTGGCATTCGGCGTCTTCCTTTTATACCAGCATCCTTGAGTAGTGGCATGCACCACTGTTTCTAGTAAAACAGCCTCGGTTGCTCTGCAGAGCGATCTCGCCTTGAATTGGTGCTCTTGGTGTAGCACAGGAACGTGCCCGTTGTTCCCGATCTGCCCTCAGAACAGTGCTGCTCCCTAAGCACTCTCAATGAGCCATTAAGCTTTGTCATTGGATGGCATGAGATGTTTGCTTGTGCACGTGTGTGCGTGAATTTTGCTGCTGCTTCGTCCCGTGTCCCACCTTGAGCTAAAGGACCAATGGATTATACGTAATCCAATGAGAACTCAGCATAAGTCTAAATGAAACCAACCAGTGGAATCGATAGCAAAAGCAACACGGGATCATTGAAGACATGGACTAAGAAAAACGCTCTCACCAGCAGGGCTGCAAACACTTTGTAGATGGACTCGGCCACAACACACAGTTGGACAGTTTCAGCTGGTGGATCCTGCGCGGAAACAATGGAGAAACAGCAAAAGTTAAAGAGGCCTTGCTATACATTTGTACATTGTAAATAAGCTTCGACATGATGACCAGCCCAGACTTTCACTAACTCTTGAGCAGCACAGACATTGGTGCAGGGAATGAAGTTGCCTAGCTGCTACACGATTTGGATGATTCTCTCAAACTGAGCCCAGTGTCATTCTTGCGCACAAAGGACAGAGCTTGAAGTTTTGCTCCAACAGAGGAGCACCTGCTCTTTCTTTCAAGTTCTCGAGGTTCCTGCCCTGTTTCTTTTTGCTTCCATTAAAATTGAATTAGCGAACAATCACAGAGAAGTCATCTATTGCGGCCCCTATAGGATTACATTTAGAATGACACTCTTGTTTACAACGTAAAGCACAGAACTCAGCTTTTCAAGGATGAAAACATCAGAGTGACCCCCGCATTCTGGAACATTGCTCCACTCAATGCTCCATCTCGACTCAAGAATGTACGCACCAGTGCCACCCCTCGAAAGAAGTCGTCATTGCGCTTCATGGTTATCCACGGCAATTCTTGAGAATCTTAATGTCTTCCTCAGTCGAAGGGTGGTGCAGTGCTCAACTCGGTGGAGGGGAGGAAGAGCTTTGAGTCGAGGATCTTTTGAAAATGCAGGGGTAAAGCAAGCACACTTTTGCACTAAAATCCTGAATTGCTAGCATCAGTGCTTTGGGACGGTCATCAGTGCTGAAGAAACAGTCACTCCATAAAGCAGACGAGATTTGAGCAGCAAGCAACTTCAATAAATGTACAAAGACAAAGCTCAAAGAACCCATAACAGCCACTTCCTGCAGTAAGGATGTTCGAAGTCTGCCGCCATTGCCGTGAGTGGTACTAAGTAACACTTGCAGAGCGAGGCTTACTGCACACACACACATAGCCAAGAACTTGGATGAAGAACAGGGGACAGCCAGTGCTGTAGTTATTTGGCAAAGCACCACAAGTGTAGAAGTTGTGGGTTCAGCTCGAAGTAACAATTTGTCTTTTCATCAGCTTACGTCTTCCTTATTATTTCTACATTTCAATTAAAACATGATACAGTAGACTCTCGTTAACTTGAACTTTCAGGGGACCAGAAATTTATTTGAATGAAACAGTTCAAACTAAGAAAAGCCCCCTTTAAATATACAGTTAAACCACAATACAATGTAGTTGGTTAAATCCGCAATTCGCTTCGTTATATAGAAATTTCGTTGTAAATTTGACCTTTACTGCAAATCAGTACATTCACCAATAGATTTTTCTTGCACGGAAAGGGGCCACAGAATTTCCCGAATCATCGGGCAATCGAAAAAAGCAAACTTCAATAAGAAAACAATTAATTTTGATAAATTTGGGAGTCTGAGATGAATAACACTGTTTCATGCCACATACGACCATATCTTTACATCGGCGGTACGAACTAAGGGAAGCCAGCCGCCCTTTAACGTGCACTCCACCGCTGCGGCTAATAGCGTCGCCCGCACTGTGACAACACGCTTTTAAAGCCATGCACAGCTGTGGCCGAGACACTCACGAACTTACCCCCCCCCCCCCCCCCACCTCTTGCATGTGCTTGAATGCGTTACCGCGAGCTCACTCCACTTCCCCTCTTTGCCTCTGCTCGTGCAGGAAGGCGGCACTCGTGAAGCCACCATCTTTTTTTGTCTCACCCTTGCACACTTACACTCGCACCTAAAGCACACAGTGTGCGGGGTGCGATAGGATCTTATCACAATTTATATGGAACATGATGCAGCTCTACTCTGGCAGTCACTCTTGTCGCGCGGCGCACAATTTGAGAGGTGCGTTTGCAAGCAGCCGCTTGCAATTCAATCATCTGACCATCTGCGTCCGATGAAGTTTCCCTTTATTGTCTTGGTATTCCTCTGGGGCGATAGTGAAATTTCGTTATATCGAGGTTTAACTGCAGTGCCCGATCAATTGCAGTCCAGCGTGCAAAACCAAAATTGTCACTGGTCTCGCATTGCAAAAGGTCTGATCCATCCGCATGTGACATGTGCCGGAAGAGGCCTAGGTTTTGTATAAATTCCAAGTGCGAGAAGATCGTGCTTCCTGCACCGTTTACTGTGGGCGAGAGGGAAAGATGAGAAGGAGAAATGACGGATAGTGCCTTGATGTGTGCCATCCTCCTGCACGCCGTGTGGCCAATGTCGGAGATGATTTGATGCATATGCTGGCTAGGAGGGAGGGCGTAGTGAGCACGTGGTAGCCTGATCAAGCACACGTAAAGAGGGCGGGGCATGCGTGAGGGCGCAGTAACATGATTAAGCGCGCACTAGAGATTTTGAATTATAGGGGATTTTACTGCAGTCAATTTCCTACATGCTTTCTCTGGCTTCATCGTTCACTTGCTTTGTCTGTCACAACAAAAAGTCAACCCTGCCTCTCGCTTATTGCACGCAACTACCGGTGTTGCACATGTGGAAGTGCTATGTCAATGAACCAACTAAACAAAGCAAGGTCAGAGGACACGTCATCCTAACTGACTGACCAGTTGCATCAAGGCCTGTCCCATCTCGTGCGCCACAGCGGCCTGCACGTGCAGGTCCTGCAGGAACCAGTCGGAGCCCCAGAACTGCAGGTCGGCCAGGCGTTCACCCGAGGCCGCCGCGGCAGTCTCCATGACCAGCAGGTTCTGGGCGCAGGGGCAGAGGGCGCCCAGCAGGGCAGCCACCACTGCAGGCTGCTGGGACGGATCTAGAAGCAGCACAGAGAGAAGGGAGCACGGGTTGCCCCGCAACAAAGCCTTCTTTCAGGATGCATTCCATATCATCTGGTGTGCCCAAGGAGTCAGTCGTTGGCAACCGATCATCGTGAGAAATAAAGCACAAGGACAGGACGCAGAACTCAAACAAAAATGTGGCATTGACTGCAAAGTATAAGGTCTGTTAAATTGACTGCAATATGTACTAAATAAGGACAACACGAAAAAAAAAAAAAAAAAGAATAATAAAAGATGAAGAAAGCAAGAAAGTCAGGAAAGAACTAGATACAGTTGACTTCTGTTAATTCGACCTTGACGGGACAGACGAAATTGATCAAATTATCGTGCAGGTCGAATTAAACAAGTGGATAAATAAAATGCCAAAACACACCACTCATTCATTTGGCAGTATTTGCCCAATTCTAATATGCTCCTGAATCAAGCACACTCCCACTTTCTGTGTGTATAAAAAAATAATGCAGAAATGATGGTAAATCTCCTAAACAAAGCAAAAATCTAACGTGCATCTAATTTTTTGCCAAGAAAAATGGGCAGGAGTCTAATATGCGTTGCACAATGGATGGCTGTTAGCTAAAGTCAGCTTCGCCGCAGTACGCATGTGTTATGCCGTAAAGCTAACGAATGCCATGAAGGTGGTTTTGTTTTTGTATTCGACTGCACTTTGGAGGCAATTTTCGACCCAGTTTTCTTTAAAACAAAGGCGCTCTGAATCAGGTAAAATGCTGTAATCAGATATTGTGAGCTATGTTTACTACTTGAAAATCTTTCTGGGCAGGCTAAAAAAAAAAGTTGTCGACAGGAGATGGCATGTGTTCGCTAGATACGCTGTTGCCTAAGCTTAGCCGAGATAGATGCTGCCACTTAAAGGGGTCGCCATTCGGGAGGGGGGGGTTACTATAGGTGTGAGTCATGGGCATGCCGACAGGTCAAACTTGAATGATCTGGTGAAGGCTGATATTAGATCAAAACAACCAAGGTTTTGGCCCGTATAAATGCATGGGTGCTGACCGGGACCTTCAGTCAGGGCCTAATTAAACAAAAAATTTAATAAACTGGAGTCGAGTTAACGGAAGTCAATTGCAAAAGTAAAGTAAACATTTTTCTGCGTGTTAAGTTGCCTGTTCTTGCGCTCTTTTCTCTCAATGACTTCCATCGCACGTTTCAGGTTTGTCAAGCTGGAACCCTCAGAATTGTTTTTCTATTGTGCCCGGTATTAACTACAGTGTGCGAGCTGAGGTCATGTGCAAGACTGCTCTGTAATATAGCTCGTTTCACTCTCTACGGTGCTATTCTTTAATTGCATGCACACACTCCCACGCATGTGTGCCTGTTCCAACTGATTTGACGGGCAAATTAGAGCAAATTCTGGGCTATGAAAGACGCCAGTGGGGGGCATTAAAGATTTATGTTAACTGCTCGGGTTTCTTTCACATGCAATGAAAACTTAGCACATGTGCACCTTTGGATTCTGCCTCACACAGGGATGCGGCTGCCCTGGTCGGTAACTGAACCTACAACTTCCCAAAAGACGCCACGGCCACCGAGTCATCACAGTGGGTGTCCCAGTCTTCTCCCCAGGCTGCAAAAAGTCTTGCTTTCCCGCACAACTCAGCCGCTAAGTGGTTGAGCTTGATGGATTTTAAAATATGAAACTGGCCCGTAGGGATGGGTGTTGTAGGATCAGTGTTGTAGAATAATCGATCGAATTATTCTCTATTCGTTATTCCCTTCCACTCGAATTCATCTATTCAATATTTGCAATGTGGCAGAGTCCGCATTTTCATGGTCACCAAGAGAAATCGTATGTGAATGACAGCAATGCCGGAACGCTTTGTGCCTATTTTTGCCTTTAAAGCCTCTATTCTTGCATTTACCGCCACACATAACACCGCCTTCGCGGCGGGCTTTCACAATTGCGTGGTTGCATCTACAATCACGTCGATAGCAGCCACAGTTTCTTCCGCAGCAGCTACGGCGAAAAGTAGTTTCGTTCCAACTCAATACACGGGTGGGCGGCGTGCCTAGAAAACCGCGTAGTGGCAGTCCATGATCGCATAGACAGCGACTGCGGCTTTGTGTGCAGTGGTTGCAGCGAACGTTAGTTTTGTTCTGGCTCGCTGCACGCGTGAGCTGTATGCCTTGACCACTGTAAAGTCGCCATTTGTCACTGCGTTGACGGCGGCTGTGGTTTCCACCGCAGCAGTTGCGGCAAACAGTTGTTTCGCTTTGACTCGGTGCAAAGCTGTCGAGGATGAAGAGCACCGGCTACGTCTCACTGGCGGAAAAAATAATCGGGATGAGTGCGCGATAGTGCAAAGCGTGTCGCAAATGAAGGCGTGCGCCGCGGCCGTGCTGTGAAGAAAGTCACGAGGCCTTGATCGCCGCTGCGAGTGCCAACCAGTCGTGACGTGATGAGGATTGCAGCTTCCACACTGCTTTTGCGCGAAATAGCAAATAGATTTGCTCATTAATTCACTAATAAAAGCGCGTTGACATAGTAAGCATCTGCTTACTATGTTTCCTTGGTACCCTCGATAACTCGACGTTTCGTTAATTTGGACACTATTTTCAGTCCCGTGAAATACGAATTAATGAGGTTTTGCTATAATATGTGATACATACTATCCTAACTATCTGATTTGAAATTATTCGACCAAATCACTATTTGCTCCGAATTCGCTTTGAACCTCAAATTCACTACTCCCCCATCCCTAAAAATGGGGAAAAAATATACATGTTTTGCATCATACTACAAGTAGCATAGCCCCAAATGTAATGCCAAGTGCTTTCCCGAGGTGATAATTTCACGCAAGTTAACTTTTATCATATTTGTAGAAGCTGTCCTTTGTAAAAATTTCACATGTAAAAAAGAAAGTACCATGGCTTGTGCTCAGGATTTAATTCTCCAAACCTGTCGGCAAATAACTTTCAGCTCAAATTCTGGCTGATATCGAAGTTCTCACAAACTGCCCATTAATTCCTCTAAAGCTTAGTTTCGATCCGTGGCTGTAGTTCTGAACGTTCAACAGCAGGTGTGAAGGTCAGAAAAAGATGAAGTCTTTACGTTTCCCAAGGAGCAGCCGCAATGACAGCTTGATTTTCCCCTATTTCGCAATCACATATCCCACTACCTCATTGTGCAATGTACCAAATTACCTGTTTGCAAAAAAAAATAATTTAAGATGGAAGAAAAGTACTTTATCCTCACTCTGCTTTTCAAGCAGTTGTTCATTGACACTCTCTTTTTCTCCGTTTTCATTTTTTACACTCGTGTCAGTCTGTGTGTCTGCCACAGCTGTTCCGTCATTGCGGTCTGAAATAAAGAGAAAACAAAAACAACACAGAAGCAGCACACCTGAACTTACTTTGACACTGAACTTTGACATACTTATGCGATTCATCAATTGTGCGGCTCCGAAATTCAGTCCTTAAGGAAGCCATGAATCCAAGCTTTCGAGCTTGAACTAGGCATGCATATTAAACCTCACATGTGTCACAGCAAAGCGGCAAGATTTGAGTGCACTTGGTGCAACGGAGAACTTGTATGAGAAACTTTTTATAACTGCACTTGCACCGTACAGCAGTCTGGCAACACTGAGGGGTGAAGAAAAAGTATGCTCTGTGTGGTTGGTGTGTGTTGGATACATGTGGTTTCGTTCTAGCTTGTGCTGTTCTTGCTGCACAAATGAAAGACTTGTCGGCACAATCCAAAGGCAATCATGTTGACTGTACCACAATGAAGAGTATCCATTAGGCCTTTTGGGAAATTAAATTGCAAGCTGTGTTTTTGCAGAATACATCCCCTCCCATAAAGCTTTTGTACTTCCAATGATGTTGCTTTCTTCATTAAAGGGCCTAAGGTGCATCTCATTCTGGGTGCCTATGCCATTGCACTCACTTACAGGGACGTTACACCAGCCCAAACAAAACATGACCGCCTTTGGTTTCAGCTTGGGTCTCGCGTCTAGCAATAAATCACGTGCCCATGAAACGTGCGTGATGATTGTTATCTACAATATTACACGTGCAGGTTATGGCAGCATACTTCTGAGCTTTCTGAGCCTGCAATACCTGGGGATATGAATTATCTTGTTACACAACTAAGTCGATGCTCTGGGAAGACTGCTACTTGATGCTGAGTAACTACACGTTCTGTTATCATTTTAACTGGAATTTTTGTTATGGTTTTTTGCAACAACTGGTACGTGCAATAATGTAACCATCACTGTCACTGAGTTGGAGAGAAAGGCAAATCACAACAGAAGGGAAGGAGAGAGGGTGGAGAGGAAAATTGTAGAGTACCACGCTAGGTTTGTTTTCAGAGTAGCATAGATTCAAACAGAAATAAAAAAAAAACGAAGTTGTACATATTGTGCAAATTGAAGAAGTCACACCTTCGCATTAACTTCCCTGTTTGGCAGCCGCATGCAGCATGCAAGATAACTTGCAACACTGTAACTTTACTACAGTTATATCTGTTTTGCTTTTGATGGAGTCGGTGCAACAGAGCTCATGTTCCTTAGTTTACTCCGTCTCCTAATTCACTCTGTTTGCCTCGGGAGACACACACCTTTTCAACTTGAAGTTTCAACAGTGTGTACTGAAGGATGACAATACTGGTGAACAGGTTCAACCAACAGCCAACAACATGTAAAAACAGTGGCTGTTGTATTCGAAAACCTTTGTCCCGTCCACTCTCTTCGTTTCTCGTCTTTGTGCGCTTTTACGGTTTCAAGATTCGAAAAACCATTTGATGACGTTACAGATGCCAATCCTGGAGTGCAGGCTCCACTGGGTAGTGGGAAATCGTGCCGCACCCTTGTGCATCACCCACTGTACGAACACGCTGCTGAGATACACACGCAGCTCACCTTGGGCAAGAGCCATGAGTGCAGCCTGAGCATCAGGCAGGTAGTCGGAGCCTTCGGCTTGCTTGCGCTTCATCACCTGCAAGCAGAATGTGCGAGGCAAGGTCTCGGGTGACAACGCAACGACACAAAAGGAACAAGCACAGTAACAAGCAGGGCTGGTAAGACAAGCTCACTCAACTGTCATCCCGCTACCTCATTTTGTTAAAAAATTTACCATTGGTACAGTAAAACCTTTTTAATTGGACCCTCGTTAATTCAAGAAAAAATGAACTCATCCTTTCATCCCGGTAGGCGTATGCATTGTTCATTATATCTGGAAACAGTTTCAATAGGCAGGATGAGAAAATCGTAAGTGCACTGAAATGTGGTCGTTACAACGAATCATATGTGGGATCGTTATAAGTGGATTCGACTGTATTTGGCTGCACGCCAGTTCAGACAACCCTCGGAACGTAGCGAGCGTGTAGCGCCGCAAATGCGTAATGAAAAAGAGGGAAAGTGATGCTCACAGCGAATTCAAACAAAGCGGCGGAGTCTGCATCGTCACAGTCATCAGCAAGACAGTACAGAAATGACAGAAACGTCGACCGCATCGTGTCAATTTGTGCATTTACGTGTTTACCACCACATGTGACAACACGTTGGCCGCACGTGACCAATTCTACTGCGGCCCGCACGCTTGCGTCAGACCCGCTGCTATATCGCGGTGAACGAACGATCTGTTGCCAATCAAACCACTGGCGAAAAAATTATCAGGATGTGTGCGCAGTAGTGAAAAGTATGTCTACTCGGTTAAAGATGCGGGCCTCGTCCTACGGCCAAACGGTCCGCACTGTGAAGGAAGTCGTGGGGCTTTTGCCATTGCGAGTGCCAATTGGTCACGAGCGAATGAGAATTGGTGGTTCTGCTCTTATTTTGTGTCAAATATAAGCAAGGGTCACAAATTTATTCAGTAAATAAAGGTGAATAGACATAGCAAGCATATACTAATTGCTTTCTTGATACCCTCGATAATCCATTTGTTTAACTCGGCAGTTCTTTTCTTGGTCCTGTGAAATTCAAATTAACGAGGTTTTATTGTACAGTCAAACCCGGCTATATCGAACTCGCAAAAAAACGCCTATCAGTTCGATATAGAGCATAATTCGATATAAGCCTGCTAAATAATTGGATGTCATAAAAGCACATACCATTTATAAAATCACTTTATTAACGAAACTAGCTTAGTTTTCTAGCAATTTCTTCTGCTTGGGCAATTTCGCTGCCTGCGACGCACGCACTTCCCCACGTTGTCAAAGGAGTCGGAGCATCTGAGGCCGCAACCTTCCGCATTCGCGCAGAAGCGGTCGCGTTTCGGCGACTTCAGACAAATACATACCCACACCCAAAATACATTAACAAAATCACAGGGGGCAGGGAAAGCGACAAATGTAGGCTCTGTTCAGAAACAGGAACACTAACACACATAATGTGGGAATGCACCTCGCTCCCGTTCTCTCATCCCCCCGTCAGCAGCGAGACTGACTGGACAGCCTGGCTCAGTTCCGGGGACGTCGACCGACAACTTGAACTGGTGGACTGGGCAGAAAAGGCCAAGCAGGCCCAGGGCCTTACTTGAGCCCTAACCCTCAGCCACGTCCCTCTTTACCATTCCCCCTTTTAATAAAGTTTATCACCACCACCACCACCACAGAAGCGCCGGACTAATGAGAGTGCACCAATTACTTCGGAGGATGTGGGCAAATGACCGTAGTTGCTTTCCTCAATGTGCCTACTTTCATTTGTGCTCGGTACGATGTCGGCGATGTAGTCTTCGTTGCCGGCCTCTACCGTGGTCGCGACAGCATCATCTGCACTCACAAACTCGTTCACCGTTGATTCGAATGTCCCGGAAATTTTGACAGCTCGCTCCAAACTTCGGCAACACCGGCAACGGCTTCGTCGCATTGATCAGAATTTACAGTCCTTACCGAGCACGCGGAAACCGGCACGTATGAAGAACCCCTCGTACACGGCCGTGCGTACGCGTCGGGCGCCATGGGCACCGGGTTGCGAGTCTGGCCACTTTAGCCCTAATCGTGCCGAGAGTGCTCCTCGGAATCTTGCACGCTGCGGGGACATCCAACTTCTCATCGCGTTCGACGCGATTTATGATTTCGAGCTTCACGACGAAAGGCGAATTCTGCCGCTTCATCACGGCAACAATGCGGGAGAAGGCCCACAAGGCGCAAACACGATAAACCAGAGAAGCAGCCTGACAAGTCGCACTTTCGCCATCTTGCACGAAGAGAACACAAGAGCCTCTGATTGGCTGTCTGAGCAAGCGCTGTAGGCGGGCCAGGATCATTTTTTGCTGGGGAGTGCGCTAGATAGTGATCTAAAGAAAGGAAGGACGCTTGATTCTGCAACCCGTGAGAGAGCACGGCGAAGCGTCGTCAGGGGAGAGGGGGTGGCAAGTGAAAGATAGAGAAAGAGGGAGGATGTGGCCTAATAGACTCCACTATGCGCGACAGGGGGAGTGTCGACGGCTCGCCCGAACAGCCCGAGGCAGCGCGGTCACGGTAGGGAGAGCGGTTGGATGGAGCCGCGCCGCCGGGTTTCCCCGCTACCGCGAGGGAAAGCCAACTTCTGGGGGCACTTTTCTGCCGCTTGACGTTCGATATATCGGGAGTCACTGCAATATTTGTTCGATGTAAGCGTAATTTTAGCTATATATACTCATTGTAACTATACCGTGACCAGAAATTGTTCGATATATAGAATAATTCGATGTAAACGGGTTCGATATAGTCGGGTTCGACTGTACCACTAAAATTTTTATTAAAGAAAGCTTGCATTGTATATAGAACATGGTTCCCCATACGATGTGAAAGGTTTTATCAGCCTAGCAATGCAGAAAAAAAAAGAAAAGAAAGAAAGAAAAAAGAAAGAACTCAAATGATATTTGTGCAAACGCTGTGGCTATGATTATGCAGATCAGGGAGGTGACGTGACATATTTTGGCACATCCTTAGCCTCAGCTTGCTTCTTTTGATCAGATTTCTTGCCGAGAAAGAAAAAATATCTGGTGACTTACGCGCCAGAACCACGATCTATGAGGGACACAGTAGCGAGGGACTCCGGATTAATTTCGACGACCCGGAGTTGTTTAACGTGCACCCAAAGCATTTACACAAGTTTGCATTCCGCCCTCACTGAAACGTCGCCGCCAGGGTTGGAATCGCACCCACAACCTTAAGCACAGAAGCGCAATGACACAGCCACTGAGCTAGAATAGCAGATGCTGAAAAATAACGAAAGACTGCAATTCTCACACAACACACACTCAGATGGGGCAAGGACACAACCCTGCTACTATTCAACACATGACTTCGAGTGAGGAGAATGCAGACTGCTCCCAAGTGGAGTGGACGCAGCAGCAACTCACAGACAGGATGTGAGAGTTGCAGTCCGACACGGCGGACTGGAGCTCGTAGTGCAGAGCAAGGGCTGCCTGGGCAAATGTCACTTCCGTTCCGACGCCGTAGTGGTGGTGGAACTCCGATATCACCTCCTGACACCTGCAAGGCACCGCAAGACAGGGAACACAGCACAGTGTCAGCCACGTCCAGGGTCAACGAGATTTTGCGATGCTCGTGGCGGCTCGTGCAAGTTGGTGATGCAAGATTTTCGAAGCACACGACACGCAAGGACGAGCATTGTCCCTGCTAACCGACATGACTGTAGATTACTCACGAATGCGCCAATCCTTGTTTATTTTTTCTTCCTTATTTTTTTCCTTCAAAGAAATAATTGCACATGCTATAAATATGTCACGAGTAGTGCCAATAAATCTTTTACTTGAGAGTTCTTATAGTGTGCACGCATTGTACGTACACAATTTGACAATTTCCTCCTCTATCACTGGTAAGCGTCAATTTGCAACATACAGAGTGATACAGTAGCTGAAACATTTTTCGGATTCCAAAAATTCGGACTTGATGGACATTCCGGAGTTCATAAGTGCACCGCCAGGATTCCCATAGAGCTAATGAATTTTGGCAACCGAGCTTTCGGACAAATATAGGCCCCAAAGTTCGAATTTCCAGACTAAATCGCTCGTTCCGAGCCACGCTACCCAATCTTGGAGGCTGGCAAAACTCTCCAGAAGATGGCACTTTTTCTTTTTTTCCGTCAGCACTATCATCATAATCTCTTCATCTGTTCTTTTTATTTTATTTATCTAAAGTTCTGGTTGCTATTTTGCTCGTGGTCCACTGAGCAGGTATGTCTCTGAGACATCGCATCTTTGTGTGTGTTTGTGTGGCTTCACATTTGTGTGATGAGCGCCACTTACTGTGCCTTCGCGACAGTCAAGTGATGCGAAGGAATGTGACTCGTTTCTTCAACCTCCATTGAACTCCGTTGGCAGAGATCAACACAGTGACGCTCTTGTAGACTGTATACAGAGATGCCACTTTTGTGCAATTCCAAGCAAGTCTGTTCACCTTCAAGCGTAGTATGAGACAGGACAGTATAAGAATTTTTTTTTTAGCCACTCTAAGCCTAATAAATTTTATTTTTGTGGCTGAATGAGTTTTTCAGACTGTTCGATTTTTCATACTTTATTTCGGTCATCGCGAGGTCCAGAAAATTGGTCAGCAGCTGTAGACGGTGTAGACAAAGAAAAAAAAAAAGGCATTGGCTAACAAAAGCTCATATTGTCGTTTGTTTGAGGAAGATCCTACTGTTTGTCTGTGACATGCCATTTCACCTATGAAAGTCTGCTGAAAGCATTATTTCGGTCTCTGCAGTGGATGGTACAATCTTTAAAAATTAAATTATGGGATTTTACGTGCCAAAACCACTTTCTGATTATGAGGCACGCCGTAGTGGAGGACTCCGGAAATTTCGACCACCTGGGGTTCTTTAACGTGCACCTAAATCTAAGTGCACGGGTGTTTTCGCATTTCGCCCCCATCGAAATGCGGCCGCCACGGCCGGGATTCGATCCCGCGACCTCGTGCTCAGCAGCCCAACACCATAGCCACTGAGCAACCACGGCGGGTGATGGTACAATCTTTGGGGCAAGGCATTGACTGCACGGATGTTTGTACTAAGGGCAGCTCATGATCACAAAAGGTTTTGCTTATTGCCTACATTATAGAAGTCATGTGAACATAGTCGGAGCTCTGAACATGGCAGCTGTGTTGTCCTAGCACTTCACTAAACACAACTTCACTAATCCCTCAGCTTGAGAGGAAAAAAAGGCATTTGATCTTATTCAACGAACATCTATTGTAAAGGTATTTTCCAGGCCTACCCATACAAACTGAGCTGTTATCAGCGCTGGCATACCAATTTAGTGTTCCCTTCAATAAGAGTAGACCATACTGTACACCTCAATTCCTGGGTACCAAAGTTACTGTACAGCTGTACTTCTTAAAACACCGCAGGAACTGTTCTGCGAACTGGCACCAGGCTGTGCTCACTAACGAGCTCCACCAATGATGGTGCCCTCACTTGGCCAGGGTGAAGTCCTGGTGCAGGCCGTCGAGCCAGTGCTGCCAGTGTTGAAGTCGGTGGCTGGGCTGGTGCCAGCCGTGCGGAGGGCCCTGCACCACGATGGCCGAGTAGGTGCCCAGCAGCTCCAGGGCCGTCTGCAGTGACTGGCGCAGCTGCTGCACCAGGGCCAGCAGCTCACCTTCGCTCTGCTCGCACTGCAGCAAAGACAAACAGAGAACAGTCAATTGCCAGATTTACTGATCGAGCCACAGGATTTAGGATGCATTCACAGCAGTGGTTGCCAGAGGTTGCACGACCAACCGAAAGTGATGACCAAGAAGCGACTCGCGGGGCAGATGCTCACGCCGACAAGACCCGCCTGTCACCCTACCAAAAACTCTTGTAAATTGTGCTGTCTATGTCTGCTCGCATTGCCACCAACACGTAAAATAATGCAAAAGGATAGAAAGTTGGGCGAGTTGGTACGGTAACATGATTTTGAATTGTAGTGTGAAGTGACACAGACAGAGACTAGAAGCAGACAGGACGCTCGTCCTGTCTGCTTCTAGTCTCCGTCTGTGTCACTGCATGCTACAATTACAGAGCATGTTAACGTAAAATATTTGTTAGCATATTCCGACATCCTGCTCCTGTGTCATGGATTGGTCCAGTAGCTGCGAGACTCAAGTTCTGGAGATTAAAAATTGCACAGCAGGTTAATGACCAAGCAGGGTTGCGATTTGTCCAGCGTAACCATTTCCAACCAACTTATTCACATGCCCCCCACAGCTCGCTGGTGTGAGTAGGCTTTCAATGTTCAAAAGCGAAACAGGGCTACGAGAGACTGGATATGATGGCCACCTTGCATTCTTTAACACGCACCTAAAGTTTCGTGCAAAAGCGTCCTCGCCTAAGAACTGTTTTTGTCCAAACACCCATTATCAAAAGGCACACACATCTCAATCACCCTGTCTACTTCAAGTGGCAAAATTCAACTGCAAATTCGAAGCGCCCCTGGAGCAGCATTTTGTGCTTGTTTTGGTGCAAAAGTCTTGCAATGGGAGACCGGGAACACCTGGCGAGTCAAGACTGCTCTACCAAAATCTGCAGAGCGTACCGCAAATTTACACAGGAACTTGTCCATTGAGGGCAACTCCAGAACCAGTTTAGCACTTGCACTTCCTTGCATCTCAACTCTAACGACAATGCTTGTGTTCCAATTTCAGATCTGGAGGCTGACAGAGGAACTTGCCCCTCATAACCGGTTGTTCTGCCCAGAATCATCTGCCGCTCGAACTTGTCCAAAGTAAACACACACCTGCTGGAGCAACTGAAGCTGCCCCGAGCTTTGCAGGAACTCCACCAGGGGTGCCAGCGACCCTACAGACTCGAGGGCGGGCTCAGAGGTCAACACCTGGCGCCACCTGTCGGGAGGCGTTCCCGATGACAGTGCTGACATGGCTGCCGTCTGCAATGCACTCCAGCGGCGACACTCTTCAAGCTTTTCCTGCAATGGCAACAACAGCGCAAGCATTTTTGTTAGGCTAGTTCAAAACAGCCTTATACGCACACTGCAGACAGTATCTGTTGTGTCGGCAACTGTTCAGAGGAACTAGTCCCAATGAACTGCACCTGGTACCACACCCTGGTGGCTTGCTATTGACTTGACTGACGCACTTTCACTAATGCTGTTGTTCCTATATTTTTATGGTTTCCATCAGCCACATTCACTACAAAATATGCATGCATATCCAAACTCTGATACATGTGTATTCAGTATCAGTACACCTAGAAATTTCAATAAACCAGCAACATGGCACTTCCTCTGTACCTGCCCATGAAATAACACACAAAATATATTTTTAAATATTTTTTTTCAGCCCTGTTAAGGTTTACAGTAAAGTGGCGTCTGCTGGTGTAGGATGAAAATCTCCCCCACAACTGCAAATCTAAGACAGGGAACAGTCTACCACAGATTGTGCCTAGGCTTGTTCCAGCTTCCTTAAAACTTGAAAGCCACTGCTAAAATTGTCCCAACTTTTTGTACAGTCACCAAGTGATACATTGGACACTGATAACCGGGACATGCTCGGTAATTTGGACAGCTTTGCGACACCGCCAATGGCCCCACAGACTTAATGTGTAAAGATGACCGCTATTTCGGACAGCCACCAGCTCTACACTCGATTATCCGGACTTCGTCCGTGGCTGTAGCGTACGCCGACTCTGGCACCATTATCTCCTCTGGCAACCTTGACGAGACATCAAGTATGGCGTTAGAAATTACACACTATGCTGTAATCCCCGAGGCCTTGCTTTGGGCGCAGCACTGCACCTTAGAGATTTAACTGCAAATGCCGATCTTGGAAGCTTTGCATGAATTGTGAGGTCGCATCAACATCGATATCATCACATCCTATTCCGGCACCACCGGGCATGGTTTCGCTCTTGTTTCTTGAGGTTGCCTTTTCGACAGCGTTCCGCCATTCTGTGCTTGTTTGTTTTGTCTGTGTTCCAGACAGTGCCCTGCTGGCTCCAAGAAGTCTTTCTCGTGAAGTTATCGACAGTCGGCGTCAAACGGCACCAATGGTGCCCTCGCAGTCTGGATGAGTCCGGCCCCACAACTGAAGAGCCTGAACTGCCACCTACCACAGTGAGCTCAACTGCGGACATCATTGATGACCTGCTGGGCTGCGGTGAGTCGACTCCTGCCGCCATCACACTTAAAGACTGCAGATGTTGACAGCACGGAGCCGTCGTGTGCCGAACTGAATGATGACTGAACAATTGAGCAAGTTCTCCCACCCTCAAGCTGCGACTCTAACTTGGATGATGAGAATGTGCGGTGTGCTCTGGAGCCTTCAGATGTGGATCTGACTCAAGCTTTTGCAGTCCTTGCATCGGCGTACAGAGACAACACAACACCGGCAGAAATACAGGTGGACTTGGTTACACGTAAGCGGAAGTGCATGCAGCAATGAATCCATCACTTCGTCCTTGCACAGGGGCCTTAAAGCATAAATAAAATCTTTTTGGGATACATTAGCTTTTTCGGACATTCTACAGTTCGGACTTCTTTACGTTCTACGTGGAGTCTGAATTATCGGTCGCCTACTGTACTAACAAATTTTTTATTAAAAACACTTCACTTTTTCTTTTTGGTATCTATATACTTTCTATGGCGAGAAATACAGCTGAACAAGTCCTAATTTTTCATGATATGGAATGCTCTTTGGGCTTTCTGGGGAAAGCATTTTCGCGTTTGTTTTCTGTGGCTGTGCGCACGAATACCCATCTTTTCCAGTAATAAACCGAGCGAGCCCGCTCACCAGCAGTGCCCGCAGTGCCGAGTCCCGCGCCCCCTGGACGAGCGCCCACTCGCGGTAGCGTGCGGGCAGCGAGAAGAGCGGGTGGTCCTTGCCCTCGGACGCCAGGGCCTCTTCCAGGATCGTCTGCTGGGCACACGCCTCGCCCAGGCTCTGCTCCGCCGCATGCACACAACCCTGCCGCCGTGGGAGAGAAACAAAGGACGCAAATTTAACTTTTGGAGTTTTGAAAGCCTAAACCCATTATCATATTACGAGGTATGCCGTGGTGGAAAACTGCAGATTGAATTTGGCCACTTGGGTTTCTTTAACTCGACAACAGTATATGACAAGATAACTTGCCGCCGCAACGAACATTCTTCGGGGCCGATAATGAGCCAACTTGTGAGTTTCTGGCAATTATTGCCCGTATGCACGTGTTCAATTTCTTGTAATTTTGCCAGGCAAATAATACACAGTGACCTCCACCAACATTTTCTTTTTTTTCGCACATCTGAAAATGTTTTGGGAATTTGTCACGGCAGTTAAGGGGTTAAAGTGCACTCTATGGACCCTGCACGAGTGTTTTTGCATTTCGCCCCTATCAGAATGTGGCCGCGGTGGTTGAAATCGATCCTACGATCTCAAGTTCAGCAGGGCCATGCCATAGCCACTGAGCTACCACACGCCAGGCAAACAAGGGATATGGTTACTTTTACAGTACTTGCAACAAAAGTATTGCTGTCGTCTAGACGAGTTGGTATGACGGCACAATTAGAATAGATCATGATTGGGATGCAATTTACAGTGCAAAATACAATTCGGACAAAGAAAAGATTAGGTGACACAGGCACAACTCACAATTAACATTTTGCTGAAGATTCGCTGACAGATTACACCCACAGTAATCACATTGTACAAAAGAAATGACAAAAGCAGCGAGCAAGAAAAGTAATTTTGGGTTTAACATTCCAGAACAACACTGAGACTATGAGAAACACTGTTATGAAGGGTCGCCGATTCTTGCTCTAATTTTTAATGTTCACTGAGCTCTCTGCAACCATGTATATGTACATTTAACTCTTACTGGAACATGACCTTCTTATCAGCAGTAGAATACCATAACTGCCGATCCATCGTGGCAGATTACTGCATCAATGCACTTAACCACCACCGCATCAACTGCCGGTTGAGAACAAAAAGGAAAGAAAGGCAGCCCTGGCGACGGTTCAATCTTACAAGCGTGCCCACCTGTGCCTGCTGCCAATCGCGGAGCAGCCCGGCCGTCTTGTCCAGCGCGTCGGCCAGCAGCCTGCGGTTGTGCGCCCAGGGCTGGGCCGTCTCCCGGATGCGGATGGCCAGCAGGGCGCTCGCCATGTCCCGCTCCAGGCGCGACGCGGGGGAGCACACGCCGGTGTTGCTGTCCCAGTCGACGAGCGGGTCGTACACAAAGGCCTCCAACAGGGTCAGCAGGGTCTCTCGACCACGACGCAAGACCTTCAGCACCTGGAAGAAGGCAACACGACTAAACATGTAACGATGCTGTCTCCCCCAAAAGACATTTCACAAAAAAGCCTGCAAATGGACAGGGCAGGTGCATGACCTTGGCGACACAGCCATAAGGTCTCTTATGCGTATGTGGCTGGACACTTACGAGTTGCATACCAGTTGAAATTGTCCGTGCACTTTCCTTTACCAGTTTTTTTAGTTACAGTGGCTCATTACATTGCTTAAAGGGCCCCTCACCAGGCCACACAACAAATTTTGGTTATACGCTGGAAGTTGTTGCGTGTCCTCTAGGAAGCATTCTGCTGCAGAAGTTTTTCAAATTGGCTCACTAATAACCGAGACAGAAATATTTCAGTGCCACATACCCATGATTTCAGGAGGCGAGCTCCACTGCCAAGCGAGACACTCTCTCCATCTGCCCCATCTAGCCTCCACAAACAAAATTCCTTCCATGCGTTCTTCCATACCGGAGCTCGAGGATCGCGTGTTGCATACATCACGGGCCCCACCTTCATTTTTTTTCTCCTTGCTTTTTTTGTGGCGTGGCGCATTTCCGCTGACGTCGTCGCATGCGAGCTGTTGTGATTGTCTTGTTTTGTGCAGCGCACAATTTTGCGCACTCTACACGAGGACAACTGACTAGCGATATAAGTCAGTGCTACACAAATACTGAGGCAAACACAAGCGGATCACAGAACATGATCCAGCGCTGGAACATGGTAGAAAACGACATAGTTTCGGTGTGTGCGTGGGCGACTACACAACGCGGGAACAAGCAGACGAAACGGAAGTACATCTCTCTTGCTGCGGTGCAAAGTAAGACAAATACACACAGACATTAGGTTTGTGTGTATTATTATTTCTAAGCTTTAAGTCATCTATTCAAGCAACATATTACACAAATAACAGATGTTGCCTTGAATAATTCTCGACATCGCGTGTCATCATGAGCGACATTATAGCACAAACACGTGTATGTAGGCATGCTAGCATGTGTACGTCACCCTCCGGCTTGGAGCGCAGCGGCCGCGAGGAGAAGGGCAAACAGCGTTAGGTTTGAAATTTCAGATCTTTCCACGGCACATAGCTATGTAATACTTTGCAGATACGATTGTTATCACATATTGTATGCCCTGCACTTGTCAGCTCAAAATGGCCAGACCTGGTGAGGGGCCCTTTAACAAGTAGGCAGTGACCCAGAAGTTGCCCCTGGCAGCTCGAGGTTACCTACAGTTATCAATTGTTAAGTGTGCCTTAGATTTGCTGGCGATCACTAAAATCCCACAGAACAAACACATGGCAAGAGGTAGCAGCAGTAGATTGTAAACTTATGGCCCTTATCTACAGCAGTAGAGTGCAAACTTATGGCCCTCATCTACGTCTGGTCTATGTTGGTAAACAGTAGCAGACCTAGAGCAAATGAAACACACATACGAAAGACTGGCACGGTGCTTATCATGTACACCTATCCTGCGTACCTTTTAACACGATAGCGTTAAGGGCCTCGTGTAGCAGAAAATCCGGTTTCGGCATGGGCGTTGGCACCCGCGGCCGAGAAAATCATCTTGAACCATGCATATTCTATGTGGCACACATATCTTGCTACTCATACAAGTTGCTCATACCTTGCCTTACTTTCTTTACAATGTTATTCCTCGGAATTTTGACAATGGCAGCCCACAAACAAATGCCATGAAACAAAATACTGACAGCGTTTGCCTTTTATGTTAAATCTTCTCTACCTTAAATATCAAAAGTGCAAAGCAATAACAGAAGATCGTCCACGCATGAGGTCGCATTTCTACTACAAAGCTCACCTTCATGCATAGATTCCGGTGCCAGCGTTTCCCGGTAAGCATTACGGTTACGTATAAGCTGCAGTTGCCCAGAAGTGTCAGAAGCAGTCAGGGATCTTTGAACGCTATCGTGTTCCACTCTTAAAGGCGAAGCTTAAGTGTACTCCAAATTTTTTGCATGTGTTAAATAAAAGCTACTTTTCAATTGGTGCGTGCCCTTTTCATTGTGTCAAGTTCCTTATCAAAGAAGGCAGCATTAACTGGAGTTGAAAATATCAGCACAAGTTGGCTTCTCTGTTCCATCCAGCAAAGCTACTCTAACATCAAAAAATAAGAATCTAAGATGTCTTATTTCTAATCGCCTTTGTTAGGGATATCACTAACTACCTCCCAACACAAGTGCCACTAGTGACATGAGTCAGCACTACTGCTGACTGGCTGAAGCGCCACATCGAATCTTTTTATTGTTCGAGTTCGACTCGTGTCAAACCAAGACACTTCTGTTCACAGTCTCAAATGCCAACCATTAAGTCATTACTCAGAGAAGAGGCCACACACAGCTAGAGCGCACAATTGTATGATTTGAAGCTAACATGGAATTCTTAAAACTGGCTCGAGATAGGTATTCATCTTACAGTACACTTAAAGTAGACTAAGATGAACATAATAATCAATAATAATAATAATAATAATAATAATAATAATAATAATAGACAATAATAAGAGATAAAAATAATAAGGGGAACATAAAGGGACCCAAGAAATCCGTCTTGTTTCATCACAAGTTCACTTCAACACAAGTGCACAGTCAACAAAAGGCTTGCAATGCAGGCCCTGGCACGTGAAACTGACGCTACTGACCTGCTCGCAGGCAAGGCGGAACTGTCCCTCGACCCCGGTGACCCCGAGTGCAGCCTCGATGTTGGGGGTCATGCGGAAGGGCACCTTCTCGGGGACTCTCAGGTTTTTGCCTTTCTCAAAGCACACATTGTAGTCGATGTGCACCACCTGCAACAACAAAGCGAGCAGGAACATGGTAGAGGTTCAAACGCTTGCAAACAGCGTTGTGAGCTCATCACCTAAATCTTAAAACGATATGCAAACACGAAGTGCAAAAGGCATCTACGGTAGCTAACGAGGCTCAGCTACCATGAAACTGTAGGTGCGAAAAGCTAAACCAGCCATATAAACATTTTCAACTTGTGCATAATTTGTGCTTCCTGATCCCTTCACTCATCAATCACATCAGAAGTCACACAACAAATGATTTGGCTCATTGCAGCCTTATTGCCACATTTTCCCCCGTATAACCTGCACCCTCAATAGCAACAGCCAGGAAAGAAAAAAATATACATATAACCCGTGGAAATAACTGCATGCAATGCTCAAATGCTTGCAAAAACAATTTACATTTGCAGATGCACAACTCGTCTACGTAGCATCTTCAGCCAGCAGCTCTGTTCCCTCCCTCTTCAGCGATGCTGATAAAGATGGATTTACATGACAGACGTGATTGCGGACAAATCAGTCACGTGACATCTGACATGGACCGGATCACATCATAGCTAGCATTCACACGACAGAAGATCACAGCGCAGGGGGAGCAGCCCTAATACTGGCAATGGTAACGGAGCAAACGCGACTGAGTCAAAAATCCCAACAGTTATTTCGCTCTTCGTCATATCGCGAAGCATCTCGCATGGACTGAGGGACTGCCGCAGGAATGTGTGACGTATGAGTTCGCCGGCGCCAAGTGCACCATTCGTTATACACAAAATTCCGAACCGCAAAAAGGAGGAGAATGGACGAGCATGAAAAAAGGGAGAAGGGAGCTTCAACTGGCAGTGGTGGGAAGTGTATCTTCTTTCCCTTTGCACTCCCTCCGTTAACTCTCATTAGACCACCACTTATCTGATATACACATCCCGTGGCCTGCCTAACTCAACCGCAATTGGAACACTAGCAGCTCCCCTCTATTCTCTAACACGGGCTAGAATATCCACAGGCCCTTAAAGTTACGCCAGTCATTTTCCCAACATTTCAAACCATGCAACAGCAGACGTATGCATGTCCACACGGGGTGTGCTTTCCCACCCACCTCTCCGGTGCGCAAGTCGAGCAGCATGTTGTCCAGATGTCGGTCACCGAGGCCGATGACATATCCGACGGTGGACATGACGGCCGTTGAACGGTTGAAGGCGCAGGTGACGCGCCACCAGTGCGGGGCGCTGGCTGCCGCACACCACAGCTCCCGGGCCACCAGGTCCTTGGGAGTCTCGGCCATGAGCGCCTGAAGCGTGCTCACCAGGACGCCCACTGGCCACTCCCGGCGATTGTCCAAGTTTGTGATGCCCTGCACGAGGGAGTCGCAAGTTGTGCGACAGGTTGCCTTGCACTTGGAATTGCAGAAGAGTGCTGCCTCATAGGCAAACTCAGCTCCTCGAAAACAAACTTAGTACTACATTGGATCTCATTGTTGCCAACACATAAATAGCTACTTTATATCCTATGTTTGTTATAAGCATATATTTGTTCCCCTTTCACAGCGAGATTTACTTTATTGCATTCAGTAATTATATCCGTGTGCACTGTACAGCTAAGCCTCGATATAACAATGTTGATAAAATCGGCACTTTGTTATATTGAAATTTTGCTACCCTGAAATTCAACTTTTTGCGCAAAGTACAGTTGCCAACCAATTATTTTTGCGCGGAATGTGTTCCAAAAAAAATGTCTGAATAATCGAGCAGTCCGAAAAAACGAATTTCAATAACAAGAAATAAGAAAATATGGTCAACACACAATTTTCTGGATGCCTGATTATTCAGACATGCCTGATAATTTGGAATCCTTCGTGGCGCTGTCAGGTGCCCCATAGAGCCAATGTATAAAAATGCCAGAAGTTTCGCACGCTCAAACCCTTCGCCGTCCAATTTTCCGGACTTTTTACCCCTAACTGCTGGTCCAAAGCAGCATCCATCGCCACAATTTCGTTTATCTCGCAGCCTCGAACCACCACTCTCGCTTGCTGATCCGCTAGCCATAGCCGGCAACAGCACTGCGGCCACCATATCGTATTGAAACCTCAAACCAGTGCTCTTGTACGCCAATCTACTAGCAGCCATAGCCACCCATCGCTATGGCTATAGCCTTTTGTGTTTATCCACATGTTTTTTAGTTAGCTTTGAAATAGGTTGTGTGATCGTGTTGTGCTGCTGTGCGCTCTTATCAACGTTAGCTTTGAGGCTTCCGGCTGTTTGGTGCTGTGCTTTTTATCCAGCAGATTCACCGGTGACAGCGATGGTGCACTGCGCTTTCGTCACCTTCACCAACTTTGTATTCAACAACCTGCAAGCTGCTGGCGTTTCGCTTCCAACCAGGATAACTTTTGAAGGACTCCTCAACGCTGACAAAGATCTCGAAATCTGTGCGGAGTAAACCGGTGATGAAATCGTCCGTCAAGCAATGACGGATTTGGCTGACTGACACCGAGAACGAAAAGCCAGCGCCTGCACAGCCGACGAGCTCAGAGTTGACGCAAGCACTTATGATGCTGTCATCAGTGTAGAAGTGATATGACCCTGGCTGAAATCGAAGCAAACATAATCGCATGCAAGTGGAACACCACGAAAAATGAGGATTTCTTTCGTGCTGCTGAAGCAGTAACAGGCAGCGTTGACCCAGCTCAATATAGTGCCAGCGACATTGACAACACCCGCTGCTGGATTTTATTTTTTTATTTCTATAAACGGCCGAGTTGTGCAAGTCCTATACTCTGTCCTTGACCCTCTCCATCAGAAAAATACCTACAAAATTATGCGTTTTCTGCATGCATTCAATTTTTTGGGCAGACCGATTTTTCGCATGTTTTCGCAGTCCCTTGGGAGTCTGAAAAATTAGATGTTGACTTCGTAAATTTTATCAAGCTTGAGAGCCGGCGACCACCATGACACAAAAAAAAAAAAGAGACGTCTTCAGACATGAAAAAAATGCCTTCACAATGTTTGTATGCTTTACCGCATAACACAGATGTATTGCGGTGACGCTAACTTGGAAAAATTGTAAAGCTGAAAGAAACCGGCCGCCATTGTGCCCTAGACCCTTGCCCATCTTTCTTTCTAAAAAATCGGGTGCACATTAGATTTCTATGTCAGTTTTCTGCTCTATGTGGGTGTGTGTTTGATTCGGGGGTGTGTCAGAACAAAGCAAATATGCTGTCACAGGAATCAGTGGAGTGTTTTGGCGTTTTTTCTGCATCTGGTTTAATTCGACTCGCCGGATAATGTCATCAATTTCGACGGTCTTGTTAACGTCGAATGAACAGAAGTCGACTGTACTGCAGCTATGATGAGAAATGGCCTGAACACTTTGATGAAAGCGTTGCCTGGCAGAGTGTGGATAACTTGGCTACATGAGGAACTCCCTTCCTCCTCTTTGACTGTGATTTTGGTGCCGTGCATGGACTGCTCGCATTCCAATTGGAAATGCTCTGTGGGACTAAGAGAGCTCCCATTCCCCTTTGGAAAGCAACACCAGCATGGGCAAACATGACCACTCAGAAATGAATTATAGCACCCTAAAGAAACTGCACCGGTGCACACGGGAAAACCCTGGTGCAAGGATGATTGGATGAGCTCAGGAAAACCAGTTTCGTTTGTTGAGGATGCCATTAGGCGCTAAGTGTTGGAAATGGGTGAACACCTGGTAACCTTGTGTAGCGAGTTCGACTTCGATTCCTGAGAATTCCATTGAAGAACAGCATTCCACTGAGCAATAAATGACTTTTTTTATGTCTGCAGTGTGTGCTTTCATGCTAAGACAGTGCAAACCACACAGCATACACACTGTATGCCTGCCATGTTGTTGACAACAGAAGCACTGCCAATGTGCTTCCTGCTTCCAACTCCTCTGAGAGTGGCTGAATGTTTGGCATCAGCAAGCTTTGTCTGGCTCTAACCTAGAGTAGGGTAAGCATTGCTACAACCCAAGTCAAAGGGCGGTAAGAACCAGCTAATGCAGACCTTATTCTGAGCTTTAGACTGCTGCCACAGTAACAAGAGCGGGGAAGCTAGGAGCATATGGGCTTCACCGTTGAACTGTTCAGACACTGTAAAGCACCCAGTAAAAAGCAACTGGGGAACAGGCTAATGCGATTCCACAGTACCCTTACCTGCTCCTTGAGCAGCGGTGTCAGTTTGCCGTAGAACAGCTCCGAGGGTCTCAGCACAGAAGCGGCCTCACGCTGCTGCCAGCGCTTGTAGAGGGCGAACAGCGGGGTCACCCCGTCCAGCCACTGGATGAGCCCCGAACGGGAGCCCAGGGGGGTGACCGCGTAGTGGCGGGCCCTCGGGGCGCTGGCCCCCGTGGCCCCCCGTGCCAGCAGGCTGTTGCAGATGCTCAGCAGCTGCATGATGCGCTCGTCCAGGTGCAGGTCCTCCATACCCTTGAAGAGGAACGTGTATCGCTGGCCGTCCGAGCCCTGGATAGAGTGCAGAGAAAAATAATAGAGAAGCTTGACAGGGTGTCTGCCAAGTTGACACTTCCAGATTCCCCGGGTTTTCCAGGTCTTCTCCGAGTGCCTTTGCGAAATTCTCCGAGTGACACAGAACTTTATTTAATCTTAAGATGGGCTGATACCATGTTGCCCGATGCTGTCACTCTCTAAAAGCATGTTAAAGAATGAAAAAATGACTAAATCCAGTTTGAATAGCAAGGAGTAGTGTCTATTTTATTCAAAAAGAAAACAGAAGAGAGGGATCAGTAAAATGCACAGCAAATAAAATATATTCTAAAATATGGTAATACCCACTGCAAATCGAGTCGAATGTCTTCAATTACAAAGAGAAAGGAGATGCATACAGAAGCGAATATTTTTGAATATGAGCTATTTCTATCGACTGATGGCAAGCTCATTGGTATGAGGCCTGAACTTTGTCACAAATGAGATTCTTCCTTAGCACCTGGAAAGTCAACCTCAACTGTCCTGACATATCCTCAGCCTGCGCAGAACGACTCAGTGTTGAGTTTCACTGCTTTGAAGAGTTTGTTTTGGTTGATGTTGGATGAGGGACACCTGCATCTCGGCATCAGCGAACACTTTGTTTTTTGAGCTCAAGCTCCTTCAAAGTAGCGGCAGCATGCTCCGTTTCCTGTTCATACCTCACTGCGGCGGTCCTTTCTGTTCTCATACTCCTTCCACAGCGCATTAGCCCCAAGGACCATTAGAAGCATCTTCTTGGTCAGTTGCACAGTCAACGTCTGATATTTCGGATTTTCTAGGGGCCGCAAAAAACGTCCAAAAGATCAGGCAGTCCAAAAAAAATGTCTGCATGCCTTTTAGTGCCACCAAGGGTTCAAATCGCCACGGGCACAACTGAAAAAGCTGCGAAGGCCTGCCAATACACTTACTAGGCATAGCGGTGCTTGCACTCTGACAGGAGACGGCAGGTGCATGCATGTATAATTAAGGAATACTGTGTCCCGGGACAAGTGCCCATTCCTACGATTGTTAAGCTTCACCGCAGTACTTTGCGTATGGTTCACCACGCAATACTGTCGTAGTTAGGCGAAGCTGACTTTCGGGAACCGGTATTCGAAGCCATTGGCGAGGATCATAAAGGCAGTCGGTGCCATTGCTGATAGCGGCGAATTATTTCAATGAAAAACATGGCACCGGACGGCAAGAAGCTTAAAGCGAACGTCGAAGCAGCTAGGCCTAGGGTTGCCGCGGTGGTGGTTACAGCTGCCAGTGGATTTGCGTGCAAGAGCACCGGTTCGAGGCTGCGAGATAATCAAAATGGCGGTGCTGGTGGCTTTGATTAATGCTGTTTTGGTCCTGTAATCACGGCAAAATGTCCACGCAAAAAATGACATGGCGAAGGGTTTTTGAGTCAGAAATTTCAGACGTCTTTTACACTGACTTTATTGGGTACCGTGGTAGTGCCACGAAGCCGGCCGAATTATCGCCATGTCCGAAAAATCGAGCATCCAGAAAATCGGTTGTTGACTCTACACTGGAAACACCTCCAGCTGACGACAAGCCGTCAACGACAATTCATTATGATTCCTCTGTGTTACTCGAGCCAGCATTAGCACGACTTCCATACCCTTTCAATAAAATTAGAGCTAGTTTTCCCTGATAGAAGCACCAATTCCCTGAGCTTCCCTTAGTATTTCCAGACTATTTAAAATCCCTGAGAATTCCCGGTTTTCCTAGTTGGTAGACACCCTGCTTGAGCAATATGTACGGGGCCACCCACACTTAGGGAGAACACCTCATTAGCATTCGAACACTCACAGCAACTACTACTTGAAAGATTACAACTTGAAAGCCAGAAAGATTATCCACCACAAATAGATACAGTGGAACTTTGTTGCAGCGAAGTCCCATCCAACACGGAAATATCTTTGTTACACCAAATAATAATTAAGCATTTACATGCTATACAGGGATCAGGTTTGTAGAAAAAAAACAAAGAAATTGCTTCCAATAGCGGCTTTTTAGCTCTTCAATGTGGTGGAATACAGAATTAAATAAAGATGTATTTTTCAATTAAGACCAAGATGCCCGTGATAGCAAATAGAGAACAACAGAGGAGTGGCACAAAAAAAAGGAGAAAAGAAATGCCCCACCTTTGTGTATTTATTAAGGGGAGACGCTCCTCAGAAACCTTTTTTTTTAAATATTAACGCTAGACAAATGAAAATTGTACCACTTATATAGCTTGATATCCTCATTCCAAATCTGTTTTTAGTTTTAGGATAGCTTGATGCTTTCATGTCCTAAGTGCCATGCATAAGTGAAAAACAGTGCATGTTTGTGCAGCTACTGGACCTAGCAGTTGGCATGATATAGCAGTGCAAAATGGCTTTTCTTGTCCCTAACACTCCACTGAGTGCTAATAACCAAGATGATGCAATTCCCTTGACAGGCAACATTTTGAGAGAATTTCATACCTGATGCTTCATTTTCAGTGACTGGTACCCAAGGGTATTGAACATTTCCATTCTTAAAAATCAACTGGTTGCACTAAAATATATATCAGTGCATTCTACACATCTTAAAGATGATGCACACCAAATTTGGTCTTGATTGGACCACAATATGTACATCAAATGTCGTGCACAAAATCCATGTTTGGCCAAAAATATGAAGCTGAGAAAAACACGATTTAAAGTTATAAAAGTTCTTTATTTGTGTTGTAGCGCTGAAATCTATATAAATATTGCACATAATGCAGGCCAGGATATCTAGATCCAGTGCACTACTTTAGAATTCACCTGCGCCATATGTCGTTCTCTCATAGAGTCTTCGTGAGCACCATGCTGACCCACTTCCTGCGCTGTTACTTTCCGAGCCAACTCCCCACTGCTCTTGTAGCAGCGAGGTGCACTTTCTTTGTTATGGCGGTGAACGATTTATGGTGCATCGGTTTTGGTAAACCAAGAACTGCACAAAATCGGACGAGTTGATTGTGTACAGCTCTAAAAGCGCGCGCCGCAACCACTGCCTTGATATTCACGGCGAAACTCTCTCTTGGGCTGGCCGAAGGGCGCGCTCCACCGTTAGCGTCGTCTACCGGAGATGCACCCGCGTCTCCCCTTAAGGGGAGACGCGGGTCGAAAAACGGCGATTTTCATCAGAAAAGTCAGTTTCATGTTTTTGACTGTTTCAGCAAGATTGATCCCTCCTCTTTCACATATATAGAAATCAGAGCCGTAAATGATTGGGAAATTATAAATAAACTCGGTGAAAGCACCCGAGGTGGCGAGAAAAGGTGCAAATCTGGCCCATTTTCCAGCGCGTGATGCGTCAAATCGCGGCGTCGCAAGCTATTGGGCTTGTGCAAGGCAATAGGCCTACG
Organism: Dermacentor andersoni; assembly: GCF_023375885.2. Classification (NCBI taxonomy): domain Eukaryota; kingdom Metazoa; phylum Arthropoda; class Arachnida; order Ixodida; family Ixodidae; genus Dermacentor; species Dermacentor andersoni. Next base: position 88,657,978 of record NC_092821.1, read on the forward strand.
CTTTTTCTCTCCGAGGTCGGCTTTGCCGCGTCACAATCTCCCCGGGAAGTAATAATAAAAACAACATTTCACCGCCAAAACCGAGCGCTTTCGCTGGCTTTCTAAATCACGTGGTGCGATTCCGGCCACGCCATTGGCTGCTACCGCGCAACGCGGCCGCAGGTTGTCTGCTCTCTCTGCGACGCGCCGCTCTCTCGACGTGTTCCCAGGCTTTCAGGCATTTTTCTGCTCCTTGTTTCGATGAATCCCGTGAAGAAACGCGATTTTCGATCTCGAAAGTATCGGCGAAGCACAAGTTCAAGGGGACTCGCCGCAAAGTCAAGCGGCGTGCAATGGAGACGTCCGCGGCAGCTAAGCCTAACCTAGGTGACGGCGACGCTTTTGACGGTTCAGAGCCGGCCGGCAGCTCAAGTTTCGTTGACAGTGCAGACGAATTCGTCAGTGCATCGGAGAAAAAGTAGATAATCTTCGACAATCAAGATAGGAGCGGCGAGGAGACGGCAAGCACCTTTATCTGCGAGATCGGCGTCGGGAACGTGAGCGCCGCGGCAGGTCCGGCGTGCGGACGGCGCGACCTTTTTATCCGTGAGTTGGCCAAAAAACGGAAACGACTCACGTCATTTTTGGGGTTGTGTTGCAACAATGCAGCGTGTACCACGTCCGTTATCTCGTCAACGTATTCGTCGCGGCGTGCATCTCCGGTAGACGACGCTAGCGGTGGAGCGCGCCCTTCGGCCAGCCCAAGAGAGAGTTTCGCCGTGAATATCAAGGCAGTGGTTGCGGCGCGCGCTTTTAGAGCTGTACACAATCAACTCGTCCGATTTTGTGCAGTTCTTGGTTTACCAAAACCGATGCACCATAAATCGTTCACCGCCATTACAAAGTAAGTGCACCTCGCTGCTACAAGAGCAGTGGCTGAACTTGGAGTTGGCTCGGAAAGTAACAGCGCAGGAAGTGGGTCAGCATGGTGCTCACGAAGACTATGAGAGAACGACATATGGCGCAGGTGAATTCTAAAGTAGTGCACTGGATCTAGATATCCTGGCCTGCATTATGTGCAATTTTTATATAGATTTCAGCGCTACAACACAAATAAATAACTTTTATAACTTTCAATCGTGTTTTTCTCAGCTTCATATTTTTGGCCAAACATGGCTTTTGTGCACGACATTTGAGGTACTTATTGTGGTCCAATCAAGACCAAATTTGGTGTGCATCATCTTTAAGATGTGTAGAATGCACTGATATAGATTTTAGTGCAACCAGTTTATTTTTAAGAATGGAAATGTTCAATACCCTTGGGTACCAATCACTGAAAATGAAGCATCAGATATGAAATTCTCTCAAAATGTTGCCTGGCAAGGGAATTGCATTATCTTGGTTATTAGCACTCAGTGGAGTGTTAGGGACAAGAAAAGCCATTTTGCACTGCTATATCATACCAACTGCTAGGTCCAGTAGCTGCACAAACATGCACTGTTTTTCACTTATGCATGGCACTTAGGACATGAAAGCATCAAGCTATCCTAAAGCTAAAAACAGATTTGGAATGAGGATATCAAGCTATATAAGTGGTACAATTTTCATTTGTCTAGCATTAATATTTAAAAAAAAAGGTTTCTGAGGAGCGTCTCCCCTTAAGAAAAATTCAGTACACAGAGGTGCTATAGCTAAAGTAACTTAAGGCAGACACTGCTAGGATGGAAAGGTCAACGAACCTGGAAGCTCAACTTCTTGGGCTTGGTTTTTGTGGGCAGCACAGCTATGGACGACTGGACAGCTGCTATGCGGACATTCCCAGAACATCCTGGCATAGGTACCTGTAAATAGTGCGGTGGAAAGGCATTGGTGAATATGAACGAGGGGACATCACACACACCGAATTCCTTTGAGACTGTGATGCAGTGCTCTCTGGCACTCACACTGGCAGAGCACCCAGATCATGTGAAGCATGAGAAGACGAGCGAGTGCATCCGATGCTCAACACAGTGCCGATGTTCTACGTCCCAAAGCTGTACTACACGATGGTTTATTAATTATTAGAGACTCCCAAAATTTCCCCATTTTTAAGGACTGATTCCCTGTGAACAGGTCCTATCGCAATATCAGCAGCATTCAGCAATATCAGCATTTCTGCTTTCTTCTACAGTAAATTAGTTATCCATGTTTTTGAGTTGCAGGTAGGCAAGGCCATAGAAATGAGTCTATATGAAGTACAATATTTCTTGGAAAGGAAGTTGAGTGTACTTTTGTTTTCCTCCATGCGACACATTATTGCTGGCGTGCGGAAAAGAAATCACGGAGGCACCGGCAGCAAAGCATTATTGTCAAGACAGCGCCCATGTGAGAGATGTCGCCAGAGGCTCTGAGTCTTTCTCGCCATCATCAGTACAGTAAAAGCTCGTTAATTCGAACTCGTGGGGGACTGAAAAATTGTTCGAATTAAGCGGAGTTTGAATTAACGAGCAGGCGGCAAAAAAAAAAAAAAAAAAAAAAAGATGGCCATTGCATTTGGCTGCTAGGGCCGAAGCCAAAATAGCCATATCTGGGATCGTCATCGAGGAATACGCACTACTACTCTTTGAGGTCGGCGATTGCGGGTATTAAAATCATGCGAGTCCAAACACCAAAGGAAATAAAGATATCCAATAATCAATTTATGCGCCTGGAACTAATGATAAATGTACCCACGTGAGCGTCAGGCTTAATGATGAAATATGACACTATTTATGCTTCAAAAACATGTTTATTAACAAAAGAATAATGATCGAAGCATAACGAGCAAGCTCATGCAAAATGCGACAAGAAAAGACTACTCGTGCATTCCACCGATCGCAGCCGCCGCAGCGCAACGAAAACCTGAAACGGCTTGCTCCGGAGCATCGGCGGCGGCGGCGCCCGCGCGTCAGAGAAAACCTGCTACGGCATGCGCCGGAGAGTGGTGTGCAGCGAGCGATGAGCGAGCGCGGCTTCGGCCGCTTATCTGTTATTTCTGCCAGCGTCCGCTGCGGCGTACGCGGTTGTTGCGACGCGCGTCTTTTCTTTTCTTTCTTTCCTCTTATCTTTGAACTCTCCTCTATCTGCACGCGGCAGCGGTGATGGCTCGGCCTGAGCCAATCGGCAGGCCCGTGCACTTTCCTTTTCGTCCTTTCCTCAGTCGCAACAACAACAACGCCGGAGGCTCCAGCAAGGAAATTGGCGGCTCGCCTCGTGCGTGCAAAAATGCGCGCTGGCTTATTTATTCTCGTCGCTGTGCATATTAAAAAAAATTTCAATGCATTGTACTCGTTACGAGGCGACTTCTATTTACGAGAAGCAATGTCGGCTGCCGGCTCCTAGTTCGAATTAACCGACGTGAGTACCGGTACGTTCGAATTATCGGGCGTTCCGGCCCATTGATATACATAGGGCTTTGCAGGGACCCGGGCATCAGTTCGAATTAACCGGCGGTTCGAATTAAGCGATTTCGAATTAACGAGCTTTTACTGTACCAAGTTGAAGCTCCAAACACGACTTGATAAAGCTCTCCAGGCCTAATCGTTTACTTCAGGCAAAGAAACATTAAGAAACACTATGGCTCCGGCATTGAAAAGGTGGCTGTCGTCTCTGCAGCAACCTCCTACACAGCGTTACACATCTTAACAGCCAAAAGAGCAGGGCTTCAACTTCATTTCCGCCAATGGCACCCTCAAAAAGCTTGTTTTCTGTGAAGCTGGTCCCATGTAATAGTGCAGTTTACTCACCTAAAAGACGAAATGACTGCTATTCGTCTTTTGACGTTGAGTAGACAAAAGGAAATCCCTGAGCGAGTGAGTCTCGTCTTTGGCACATAAAGGATCAAAACATTTAATTTAAAAGTTCAAATAGAGCATTAGGAACGAGTAAGCGGTTTGTTTGCATATCCAGGATCCTTTGGCAACTTGAATCGGCTGTGGTTTCGAAGGAAACGTCTGGCTCCCTGAGCAATGCACAGGGTACTCCAAAGTGTATCTTCTAGCGCTTTGTATCTACTATGGCTGCCTGGATGAAATTTACTGGACTTCTGCTTCAATGCTATGTTTGATTGTGTACATATGAGGATTTAACCTATTTGCAAGGTATTTGTATTTACAAATGCTGACTACAGTAGAACCTCGATGATACGATCCCACTTTGTACGATTTCCCAGCACCAATGTCTGCGATCGAGAACATAAAAAATGACCCGATAGTTACTTATTTTTTATCAGTTCATATGTACCCAGAAAAGTCTTTCAGCACCAAAATTCAATGCATTGCCAAACTGCGATCGTACGAACTGCTTTCTAGTCACTACATCCTACATAACAAGAAAAGGCACAAGGCCTGCGTGATGGAGAACAGTGCCACACAGCGCATCAGCTTCACGACGAGCTCGGAGTGCGTCGGCGTCTCGTACAGCAATGATTTGCACAACGCTCTGCATTACGTCGATGTCAACTACAGTTGAGTATGTCAAATCTTCTAGTAGCTTCGGATCGAACGTTTTCCCAGGTTATGTTTTCCCTCAAGTCTTTTCGCAAAGCTTATGAACAACGTTCTACTGCGTTCAATTCAAAGTGACTTGGAGAGACGTTACTGGATCTGTTATGAAAGGTGTTCCAGTATTTGCACACCCCAAAGATGGATTCTCTGGCAGGCAGCTCACCCGCGAGTTCTTGAGCGCTGCGAGTGCCGGCGACACCCGCTCCATGAGCAGCTGGGGCCCCTCCTCGTGGGGGCGCCGCTGCAGGCGCAGGTGCAGGCGCCTCAGGGCCGCCCAGCTGGCCTGGGGCCGCCAGGGGTCGTGCGGGTTGCGCAGGGTCGCCAGCGTCTCGGTTATGAGAGGTCCCAGCGTCTCGCTGAACCACACCTCGTGCGGGGTCTCGGGTTCCCGGGACGTCACCACCGACTGCAGCTGCTCCAGCAGGCGCAGCGTCTGCATGGGGGCAGTCACAGGGCAATGCAGTGCGTTGCTAAGCCGACACAGTGGATCAGAATATTTTTTTTTCTTTCAATTCTGTAGACATCACTATTCGTTACACAAGCGTGGTTGTTGCTGTCACTACTATGTGAGTAAATACAGTATATTTCTTTTTTCTGTATACATATACAGTCTTGCCCTGACATTTGCTTTGGAATTCGAAACCCCACGTGACAGAAGTCAACCACGCACAAAATGTTGCGCTATTCAAACATACTAACCTGACTCATTAGGACTCCCTACTTGGACTTTAAGCACAGCTGGGCCAACTGCGTGCCTTCTCAGACTCCTCGCACAATCCTGCTTAGGACTCAAGTTCTCAGCATGAATGGCCTGGTCTCTTACTCGCCACTGACCATAACCAACATTTGCAGCATGGAAAATCTGGGGTGGCCGACATTTGTGAATAGAGATGCACACCATACTCCTTATGTTTTGGTTGTCGTCATTTCCCTGGTTGTTCCGTGCCACAAAGTCGTGTTACACTGTAGAACCCGGGTAAATCGGCGCCAGCTGAAGAGCAATGACAGGCAATACCATGTGACAGTTAAGCCTGTGTGGTTCGATGAGCATAACACTGTACAAGGAATGTCTGACATGGATATCAGACTGCCAACTTGCATACCTTATAAAGACAGAGCTGTAGATAATATTAATAGCAATAATAATAATAATCTTACTTTCACCTTTCGTTGGATGGAAAATACGTGTGTAAAACCATCCGGTTCTGGTGCACAGATCACTTGTATGGAAAAGTCCACACATTGCAGCATGTTGAGATTTGGCCTGTGAGCTGCATATCAGGAGCCTACAACCTAAGGCACGCAAAATGTCTAGGCAAGGCACGAAAACAATCTCCGAGTAACTCGCGCCCATTCTTCACACACTTGTGATTAAAATTAAGCACTTACAAGACCCATAATCTCCCTGAAATTCTGACAGATGACACTTTATGTTCATGACAAGCTGCTTTGAAAATTTTTGTTCTCACTTTTTATCTTTTGTTTCGCATTCCGCTGCACACAGTATCAATAAATGACACGAACACTATAAACTGCGGTCGCTTACGGGGCACAGGAAGAGGGCGTGCTTGTCTCGGATCAGGGTGTCCTTCTGGGCAGCGCTGAGGCCCGTGTTGGCGCGCACCCTCCCTACCTCCTCCTCGAGGGTGCGGATGCGCCGGTGGGCCTCCCCGCTGTGCACGTTGAGCGCCCCCACCCAGAGCTCGTCCCAGAGTAGGGTGATACGTCGCAGCTCACCCACCAGCAGCCGGACCTGTGGTATGCGCAGGACACAACTAGACAGGTAAGAGCGTAGAAAAAGAAAATACTTTTTTTTTCTTGTTTTTAGCACAGAGAAAGTGGGAAAAAAGAGCATCACAATTTCCAACCATACAGACATCCTTCCCATTCTCTGCTGTGCGTCATGTGATTCTAGAAGCGACGAGGAGGAGAAGAAAACTGGAGCACAGTTTTCAAGGGTCTTCATTATATACTTCCAGTTTCATTTTGAAAGCATCAAAGCAAAGCCCTGTGTCGTTGAGTCATCCACTATGTGGCAAAACAGACATCACGTGCGTGCTGCATTATTTAGGAGACCGGGCAGGGCCATAGACTATCTCCCGGCACTTGTTCTTGCAAACCTCCATGAAGCCACAAGTTCTTGTGGTCTAGACCCTGTTTTGAGACTAGCTGCATCTATAATGTCACCATTAGCGGAGACAGTGCATTCGAGGCACTTAGAAACAATGAACAACAGGGGGGCAGAGTCCGTGACTTATGGTTCGTGTTGAACTGACGTGGGACACGTGCGCGGACCATCGACCGTGGCGAGTTTAGCGACGCGGGTGCTGTGTTCATGCCCTTGAGTACAGACGCTTTGACATACAAGCAGGCAGTCAGCACGTTTTTATGAATTAAGAACTAATGGAAGTACCTTTATTAATTTTTTTTTTTTTTTACTTTTTGGACTTTCAGGGCACTGGAACGGGTGCATGAAGTGGCAAATGGTTTAAGGCCCACTAATAGAATCTGCTATTGATGCGGGAGCCATCTGGCTGTAATGCTGAATGATCTCAAAGTAGATCTGGCAATAAAAACGTACTTATTTATACAACTTGAACCAAAAGGTTTATACCCGAGTTACAAGATGTATGGGAACTGATTCGGTTCCTTCTTCACAGTTGTGGCTTCTAAGATCTTGGTTCCGTGCTTATATGGACGGCTTGTTCTGTCATTTTATATGTTATGAATATGATGGCGCTATCGTCCAGCACTACTAAAAAAACACCCACTGAATTGTCACTGCAATACTAACCCCTTCACTCCCATTGAAAAATTTCTTTCTCACAATATTCCTTGCTCTCAGAAATTGGTGCAAAATTACTACGGTGCAATCTTTTTGTGCAATGGCATGAATAAACTCTGCGTAAGCCATTTAAGAAATGCTGCATTAAAAGTAAACCACTTCTCTCATTCTTTTTATACGTGATTGAAGGCCAACAGATCATCCAGCACAGTTGCGCACAATGCAACCATACTGCTCTCACAAACACCCGCTTCATAAGTGCAGTGCACACCTGGGTGATGGTCTGTGCGTCGTCTGCTGCCAGAGTGTCGACAAGGGCAACGTAGCTCTCCCTCATCAGTGCAGACGTTGTTCCTTCATCTTCTGTTGTGTCGCTGCTCGGAGTTGCTGTGGCTCCACCAAAAAGAGCGCTGGTTCCGCCAATGCCACCAGGGGGCTCTGGCAGTGCCCCCACGACAGCGGGGAACACGATCAAGTGAGGATAGTCCCGTGCGAGCCGGGAGAGCAGCTTCTGGATGCTCCTGCGGACGTAGGCCTCCGGGTGGTTAAGGCGTGAGAACAGCTGCGGGATGATGCCACGCCAGGGCGCAGTCGGCGTGCCCGTCAGCCCTTCCTCGAGCTCGCCGCGGAGCTCGGAGGCATGCTTCACCACCAGGCGCAAGAGACGGAGGGTGGCTGTCACGTTGGTGTCTTCATCCTGCACGAGACCAGAGAATTACATAATACAGCCTTAGGATTGCGCCCACAGGAAGCATTATATCAAACAGAGCTCCTTGACTGTGTTGATTTATTTGAGATAAGGAAGTAATAGGTGCACAAAGACATTACGGTCATGGGCAAACAATTATTCCATGAATAATTTCATTTCAAGATATGAAATTAAAAAAAACTTCTTTACCAAGAGATAATTCACAAAACATGCCACATAATTCTCCAAGTTGTGTACTACGTTGTCAACTTCATATTCCCTGACATCTATAGGTTTTCCTTGACTCTCTTCATGAAAATTCCCTGTCAGTCCTTGGCATTGAAGACTCACCAGATGCAAGGAAATAATGGCTGTTTATAGCTTGCCAGCTTTGCAAGCTACTATGGCAGCCCATAATTTTCTCAACTACTGGTGTAAGCTGTAGATTGTGCAAGATGCACTATCACATTTGATTGAATTATGCCTTATGATATTACAGTTACCGGTCAGCTAGGCTCAAGCTCACAAAAGCAGCAAAAGACACCATTTGTAGGTTGTGCAAGCTACAGTTGAAAAATTTGCTTCCTTCTGGCATACCACTAATTAGACTTCCCCTGACAATTAGTATTCTCTTTATATTAATTGGCTCAATTTCAAAAATTACCATTTGGGTCATTACACTCAATTTTCTTTTATTTTTTATTATCTTTATGCCTGCCGTACCTTGGTGGTGCGGGCCTTCCCTCCCCTTTATTTATGTTGCTGAGAGCTTTTCTTGTTGTGTTTGTTTACTATGCAGAGTGCATCCAGCTAAACATGTCGAATTTTTACACACTGAGAATAGTTCACACCCTTTGGGTTGTATCTCTGTCTGCAACAATAATTGTCATCTATCTTAAGCACCTTTCCTTCCTTTAATACTTAGCGCCTGGCAGTTACAAGTCACAAACGGCTAACGCTCTATCTACGTGATGTAGCGTCCTTGGCAAGAAAGTGGCGAGTGGAGAGTTTCCAAGAAAGGGAATGCAACCTAGACAGATGACGATTGTTGTGAGGCAGATACCCCCCAAAGGTGTAAACTTGTTCTAAAGTGCAGTGGGCACTCGGACTAACAAATAACGGGTACCTGCTGCTGCTGCAGCTGGAGGTACTTGAAGTAGGCGGAGGCAGCCGAACGGTAATAGTGGAAGGCCCGGCCCAGCACCACTGCACGTGACTTCAGCAACGAGTCCAGAGTCCGAGAGTCCAGACGGGGGCAGACTGCCTCCAGCTCCTGCCGCAGGTCCGACCAAGCCATACGGGCCACGTCAGTGCGGCAGTCAGACTCGGGAAAGGCCTGAAATTTGTTCCGTGTTGAGGTCAGAAGGTTTCTTAAGTTATTTTCTAGCAGATCAGTAGTAACCACTGTCTTCCTCATTGGATACACACATATTCACAGGGCAAGGTTGCCTCGACGATCGTGAAATTTCAAGTAGACTAAGCCAAAACTATGCAACTATGCAAGCAACTATGCAAGTGAATCTTGTCAGCTGCTTGGTGCTGTAAAAAGATACCGAATAACCTTTGCATGACAACATTTTAATAGCTTTGCAAGATCATATTACAAAAGAATCTCGGTGATGAAAGGCGTGATATGAATTTTTCAAATGACCCTGCCCAAGCCCTGTCAGCTTATAAACATGCTAAATTTGGAATGCTGCAAACCGCTATTTGCGTCATGGTGGATGATATGAACGACCGAGCCACCACGTGATCCTTGGCAGAGCTGGTGATGAAGACCCAGCATGCCGGTAGAGCCAGACACTGGCTGTTGTCAGCCGACAGAATGGCCACACCGACGTGTTTGTCGCATTCTTGTTGCCAGGGCAACTTACATCACTTCAACATCATAAAAAAAGATTTTTTTTTGTTCTTGAGTTTTAAGTGTCAAAACCGCAATATGATTACGAGGCACGCCATAGTAGGGAATTACAGTTTCATTTTGACCACCTGGGGTTCTTTTAACATGCACCCAATGTGCGATATGCAGCTTCACTCTGAAATGACTCCACTCCTTCACATTTGCTTACTGTGACGTGTACCTACTGAATCTTGCACAAATCTCCCTGAATCATAGGCCATTAAAATGCATGTTACTGTGAGAGGACCTGAACATCAGTTCAAGTTATCCATCAGTTAATAAAATGCGATTTAAGGGTATTGGGATTGAACTGTACAAGTAGAAGCAAGGAACTGTCTGCAAAACTGCAATGGAATGTATGACTTACGCGGAGCACATTGCACAGCTGTAAAAGACAGCACATGATGAAGAAAAGAGAAAATTACATATTACTTTTGCATCAATATGTGCAACAACATTGTTTGAACAGCAAGGACAGAGCACACTGCATTTGTAACACTCAGGTATGTTCAGTACTCATGGAAGCTGCTTTCAAATGTTGCACCAAAATAGCCACTACTAGGGACATATCTTTGGTCAATCACTTACAGCCATACTTTCACTTTTGTATCGTGTAATGTCCAGTGTAATGCCTGCCTGGATCGTGCAGTATCCTGTTAATTTATAAGCTGTCAGTGCGCACCGAAGCTGATCATCTCCAAAAAGCGGTCAACAGAAAATGCAACTGCTGGCATGTATAGAGACAAGCTATTTTGCTTATGTAGTTTAAACACACAAAAAATGACAACAGACCTGGACTCTCATGAGGATGCGCTTGGCAGCACTCTTCTCCTCATCTGTCAGTGAATCGGGAAGAAGGTATGCCAGGTCGTTGTCCTTTGTTGAGATGTTCAGCTTGCCATCACTGCAAGCAAAAAGAAAGCGAACGACCACTGTGCCTCAGCATGGGATTACTGTTTTGCTTTGTTCAAGTCTTCTAGTGCCTACAGTTAAACAAAGGTGGCACCACAACAATGATCGTGACCAGTGAAGAGACAAGAATGGCGAGTTTCCTACAATAATTACCAAAGGGAACTCTGGCACTGCGATTGTTCCGCTACCATGGGAACGATGGTTAGTACACTACATTGATTTGTCTGATCTTCGAGCTTGCGGCTTAAGACGTCCTTGTTGCTTTGCTTCCTATGATTTATCTGCCTTTCTAGACTTAAATTTCGAAGCAATCTGTACTTCTCTAAATGCAAAAGGCAATAGGACTCTACAAACACGTATAATCACTATTGATTGCTGGGGCTCCGCCCACACAGGTGGCCACGTTGAAACACACCAAGCGTCTCGACGCACTGGCTTGTCCGCAGGAAATTCTATGTGGCATAATGGTTTCAATAGCGTGCTTCTGTGATAGAGGTCATCTGTTCAAATCTGGCCGTCAGACAATCTTATTTATGTTTCTTTGTTTATTTATATCCATTTATACTGCAGTACAGTCGCCGACCGATTTTTCGGACTCCAAAAATTAGGACATGCCCGATTATTCGGTCAGCTTCGCGGCACCGCCGTTCTCCCCATAGACCATAATGTATAACAACTGCCGAAAGTTCGGACACCTTGCAACCTCTCGCCTGATTTTTCGGACACTCCTTGAGCCAACTCGATCGAGGGCATCATGCACCGACTCTGACCGGCGCATAGTTCGACTTGCTGAACGCCATTTTTGTTTTGAACGGAGCCTCCTTGCTGCCCCACGAAGTGGCGCTACTGGAAATCCCCGCTCATCATCATCGTTTCTGCCTGGTTCGATAGAGTGGCCATACAGCAGTTCCGGTTTCAGCTTAGTAAGCCATGTCAAGACAATCCAGCAGCTGATTTGTTTCTTTCGCGCACGACGCTACGAGCAGGCCGCGTTTTTCGTTTGTGCGACTGGTGTCGGCACGGTGGTGTTTGCTTTGTGTGCTGTGTCGAGGTTTCGGTGTTCCAACGCGCCGTACGGAAACATCGCGTCAAGTGTCTAATGGCGCCGACAGTGCCCGCGCAGACTGCGCTGGGGAATGCCGGCAAGCGGGTGCCGGGAGGCCTAAGATTTGTCGCCTTCCGATGTGCTCCCTACTGACGCGGAAAATGTTCTGCCGAGACCTGCGCAGTGGTTGCATTGCGATTCCGGACACCGTCTCATTTGACAGTTTCACAGGTGCTGACACTGCTGTACTGACATGCGCAGAACTCGACGACGGCGAGATCATTCGTCAGGTTTCTGCTGCACCCATTCTCTATGCTGCACCGCCGGAAGATGACGCACCATGTGCTACGCTGCCGTCGCATGCGGAACGTGCACAAGCAGTGACTGTGCTTTCAGCCGCCTATAGTGACCGTGCGACCCTCTCAGAGATTCAGGCTTATCTGATTGCGCGTAAACGGAACAGCGTGCAACGGCGCACTCACGATTTCTTCAAGCCTAATGCCGAGCCCGCATAAGTGCGTGGAAATAAAGGATTTCATTTTTTTTTTTTCTTAATCTGCTTTTTCGGACATTTCCGCAGTCCCCGTGAGGTCCGAATAAACGGTCGGCGACTGTACTTTGTTGAAAATAATCAGTCTGCAAAGTCGGAAAGCCATTCAAAGCCAGAAGAACCAAGTTTAGGCAAATCTATGTACTAAGCATCATTCCCACCCTGGCTGAAGTGCCATGGTTGCAGATCCCCTAAACACTAGTGCCGGAGTTCCCTCTAGTAATTGTCATAGGAAACTATGCTATACAGTTGTCAAGATGTCATGACATTACCAGTTCTGTATGCTTGCACGAACACTCAATATCTTCGAATACCGTATTTATTGAACTATAAGGAAGGGTGTACAAATACCCAAAAAGTTTGAATAATATTGAATATTATATTTTTAATACTCATATTCGACGCGAAAAGTTGGATATATTGGATATGATTCAGTTATGAATATTCAGAAGTTTGGATATTCGGTGAAAAAAAGGCATAAAAATATTCAGATATTCGGTGAAGCCACACTAAGTTAACCCTTGCGCTGCTGTGAAGTCGTACCTCAAAGCAAATTTTGCATACCCAGTGATCCACATAGGTGTCACTTTTATAGAAGAGCAGCACAAACAAAGTAGCACATACCCAGTGCTCCAAGTTGGCATCAAAGAGGTTCACTGAACAGCTGAACATATCCAGTGTCACCTACCCAGTCACCCAAGTTGGTCCAATAGTTGGTTTCGAACCCTGTTCCGTCAGCACAGCAGCCTGATGCACTACCCATTAGACCACGGACTACCCACTCCCAATGACCCAAGTTGGCACTAAAGTGGTTAGAGACACAGACAGATAGACAGACAGGCTAGTCAGTCCTGGGAAAGTGCACGAAGTACCCTAAGAATGCTAATCACATTAGCATGAATGCTCATCGCATTAAAAAGGGACGCCAGGCTTCCTTAGTAGACAAAAGGCCGCACTGGGGACCAGACAGACAAGTGGCCAACCTGGGTGCGTCGATGACCTTGCGCCCCCAACGGTAGCACCATCCCGCATAGGTGGCCCACGCCTTGGGCAGCGTTGGGCAGAGGGACAGGCTGTGCCGCAGCAGCGATCCCATGGAGACCTCCGAACTGCTCAGCAGGCCGTCCAGTGGCTGCAGCTGCGGAGGAGGCGCAGAGCAGTTGCGCTGCTGGCCAGACAGCGAGTAGCTGCACGAGAAGGCGGCCGCCAAGCCATCGACGCGGCCATTGCGCAGTCCGTCCCCGAGCAGGGGCTCGACAGTTGGCGGCTCCGCTTGCAACCACTTGGCCAATGTCAGCAAGGACCTGGGTGCACCAAAAACGCATGACAATCTGCATTCCGTACGGAACAGCAAATGTATGCTGAGAAACAGTTCAACGGTTCCCTATCAAAACGAGGCCTTTACTTGTTTCCCGAGGCACAACACTGACAGAGAAGATGCATTAATGACAATGATGCTCAGAGAAACGGAACGCAGCATTTTAGAAAAAGATATAAGGCATCATGCACGTTTTCTGTAGGGCATCCAAGTTGAAAAAGTATGAAGATGCATGCTCTCAATACAGCAAAAGTGGTCTGCATTGTGTTCAATCAAGCATACCAAATGAAACTCCCAATTAAATAAGGCTGACGAACTCCCACTTTCAGACTAACAAATAGTCTGAAACAGTTTTCGTGCATAAAAGAGTCTGAGCTCTCAGTTTTTACTTTTGTCTGTCCATACACAGAGCAAGCTATACGTTTCGATTTGTGATGCACTTCCCAATGAACAATTACATACCTAGCCATCTTCCCAATCACGAAATGACTGGGATACATTCTCAGGTGCACAGATGAGCAACTATCAAGTCATCAGCAAGCTACCCAGGTATGCAACACACCTCCCATTCCTTAAATCTGGCACACAGTCCAATTACACTAAAGCTACCTTACTCGAGGACACACACGAAAGTGCTAACACTGCAGATAAGTAAGTCGAAAAATTAACCCCACTCAAATCGTACCTGGCGACGAGCTCAGAGTCTTCGAGGCTGGTGGCGTGCGTCCAGGCCACCCGTGCCATGATCCTGGCCCCCTCGGCCAGCTCTCCTCGGGCGTGCAGCAGCTTGGCAGCCTCCCTCAGCACAGCCAGGGGGGCACCCTCGTCGGCCAGCGTGGTCAGCGTGGAGCCCTCTTCGTCCCCACCGGCCTCCCGCAGGAGCCACCGTTCGGCCAATCGCAAGTTGTGCTGCTTGCGGGCAAGACGAGCTCCCGCCAGCAGGAACCTGAGCCGTGCACAACCAAAAAGCACGTAGCAAAAATATTCAATGAAAAAATTCCATTCACACAAAGTTGCTGGCAGGCTCGAAAACCTTCATTTATTCTTACATAAACACAGTTTCACGAGAGTGGCTTGTCATGTTGAGGTGTTCCACTGCTGAGCACAAGGTTATGGGTTTTGTTTCTTGGTCTCGGTGACTGCGTTTTGTGAATTCAGATTCTATTTTAATGAGAAACTGCTTCATTAAGAATGGTTGACTGCAGGTAACCAATCATAAATGGGATGAGTTACATCCCAGGAGCTGGCAACTGATTTTCGCACTCGAGGAGTTAATCCTGTTTCCACGTTTATGCCATCACCTCAATTACAAAAACCCTGTTCTTGGTAAAAGTCACATTTTGGACACCTCCTAACCCTAATTTATCCCTTTCAGGCTGACCTGATACTTTCATTCAGCGTTCCTTACAGGACGATCTAAATCATATCATCCAGCTAAACCCTTTACTGCTAATGTGTTACCAGCGGCCTCACAACTCACCCTTCGATGGGCTCAGCGTGGCTCCAAGTGAGGGCCTCGCTGATGGCGCTGCAGTCGTGCTGTGCGGGCGACAGGGGCTCGCCAATCACCGGAGGCACCCGGCGCACCAGGGCCAGCAAGGCGGGGTCCACCTGGGGCGGCCACTGGATTGCGCACAGCTGCAGCAGTGCGGCAGCGGACTCCTCCGACGCGTTGATGTCACGGCAGCAGCCGGGCATTGTGGCCCGGTGCTGGGCCAACAGCAACTGCTGTTCGGCGTCCCACACGTCTCGGGGGCAGGCGGGGCTCTCAACAGGGTCAGTGCTCAGCAGCGACCTGAGCGTTCAAAGCGACAACCGGTCACGACCGTCACCAGTCCATATAAAGGGTCACTGCAACACAACAATAAAAGCCTGCTGGGTAGCACTGATAGCATCATCATGGTGCGGCGATTTTGCGCCCTTTGTGCAATGGACTTGACGTCGATCTGCGACGCTATGATCATTGCTTAAAAATGTAACGTGCAGTGTACCTTTGCATGATATTGCAAGTACAGTCGACTCCCGATAATTCGAAGCCGCTTAATTGGAATTTTCGGTTAATTAGAAGTGAAGTGCTGGTCCCGTCAGTTTTGCATGTAATCCTATGGAAGGAATCGCTCGATAATTCGAAGTCTTCGTCCAGTAATATTATTTAATTGGAAGTTAATTTTCAGCCGGGATCCTCGAGGTGACCATCATTCTTTGGTAGAATGTGCAATTTTTTCAATTGCTGCAACAGCTCCGTGTTCCGCGTTGGTGTCATCGCCACCGCAGCCGTCCGCAATGCCGCCCTTCTTGGAGCGGCGCGATTATTCATTGCTACGGCTGCCGTAGCCTCTGCTATCAGCTCCGGCGGCGAAGCGGCTGCCGCGCGTTGTCGGAGCTGATCGCGGAGGCCACACGGATGCCATAGGTGCACGCAGCGCTGCATACTGGCAGTGGCGAGATTAGGCTTGCAGCGTGCGGCGCGCGCAGTGTATGTCAAGGCGTGTGCTGTGGCGTGTGTTGGTCGAGGGCGTTTGTGCGTGTAGCCCGTTGGCTAGGTTGTTCCGCGGGTGATCCTATGCTTCGAAATTGACTGTACATAGTCGCACAGTTGATAGCCATGGCAAACTGTGGCTCTTATCGCACGCTCGACCTGGCAACGAAAGTCGAGGTATTGAAGGAAGTTGAGAAGGGAGGTGCCGCTAAACAAGACATAGCGCGGAAGTACAGTGTCAAGCCGAACACGCTCTCAAACTACATCAAGAACAAGCGCACAATAATGGATGCATTTGAGAACGACAAGTTCAAGACGTCTCGGAAGCGAATGCGCACCGGCGCTTACCCAGAGCTGGAGAAGGCTCTGCTGGTTTGGATTAGGGAGGCCCGGAGCAACAAACTTCCTCTCAGCGGAGACATCGTTGCGATGAAAGCCCAAACGCTTGCAACAATGTTGGGGATCGATGACTTCGTTTCGACGGATGGATGGCTGACGCGCTTTAAAGATCGCCATGACCTGGTCTTTAAGTGCGTGTGTGGTGAAAAAGCGTCTGTTAACCAGAAAACATGCGCCACGTGGAAGGACGGAAAGCTGCATGAATATCTCGGCGAATACAGACCGGAAGCCATCTTCAATGCAGATGAGACTGCACTCTTCTATCGGCTTCTACCAGAGAAGACCCTGACATTCAAGGACGACGACTGTGCTGGGGGCAAACGCAGCAAGGAGAGGGTGTCGGTGCTGATCGCGGTAAACATGACTGGCACGGAATGGTGTCGCTTACTTGTGATCGGGAAAGCCGCCAAGCTGAAGTGTTTTAAAGGCATAAAGACGCTGCCTGTGAACTATGAGTCGAACAAGAAAGCGTGGATGACCGCCGAAATCTTCAAGAGCTGGAAAACGAAATTGGACCGCAAGTTTGCTTCTTCAAACCGCAAGGTGTTGTTCCTTGTGGATCACTGCAGTGCTCACGTGAATGTGCCAGCCTTAAGTGCAATACGCCTCGCATTTGTGCCTGCAAACACAACAGCTGTTTTGCAGCCAATGGACCAAGGCATCATCAAGAATGTTAAGGTCCTGTACAGGCGGCACCTCCTCGAGCGCATGATTTTGTGCATGAATAATTTCGCAAAATACGAGGTGAGCCTGCTCAGTGCCATTCACATGTTAGCGCGAGCATGGGATCGTGTGAAGCAAGAAACAATCGCAAACTGCTTCAGGGCTTGCGGTTTTGTGACAGCTTCATCGGAGGAAGCGTCAACAAGCGAGCTTGACAGCACTGATTTTGGTGATGCTCTCGGGGACGTCAATTTTGAAGATTACGTCGCCGTAGACAAGGCGGTCGAAACGTGCGATGCACTAACGGATAAAGAGATTGTGGAGATTCTTCGGCCCCAGGAAAGCAACTATGACGTTGAGGACAAGCCGCCACCTAAGGCTGCCGCTGCAGCTGCGGGCCTTGCTGTCGCGGAGCGCTTCCTTGCCGCTGAAGGTAACGTGGAAGAAGCGTTCCGCCACATCTACAGCCTGCAGAACTTGCTTTCAACAGTGCGATTCGGCAAGAAGAAAAAGAGCAAGATGACCGACTATTTTTCTTAGGGAAAATACTCGGTTTCGCTACCAATAAAGTGCTGTTTTTGTGCTTAATTTGAAGTTCGTTTAATTCAAAGTTTCTTGTGGTCCCCGTGAACTTCGTATTAACGGGAGTCGACTGTACACTGGAAAAAAAAAAGTGAATCTGCCTTTTATTATGGCCTGATTATCATGACAGCCATGCAGAAGGTGCAGTTACCACGGAAACAACCCTATCAATATGCCAAGCACGTGGTGCAGCAACTACGCATGTCTAGTAATGCTAATGGAAGCTACCTGATGTGCTGGGCAATGGAGGACGTGCGGCTACTGAGCTTGTTGATGCAGCCATTTACTGGTGTGTGATGAGGATCTTCGGCCCACTTGAGCGCTTCGTCCCAGTCAGCCAATTTCATGTGGCAGTCCAGGATCTAGAAAAATTTGATGGTGGAGGGATCACAAAAGCACAGCAAGCATTAGACAAATGTGATACTACAGTTCAGTTATAACAAAGACACTGTGACCATCAGAATGTGAACGCAGGTAGTGAAATGGTATCCCAGGTAAAACAAATGTGTGGACCCAAAGCTACATTAAAATGAATGCACAAGAGTACCGTATTTACTCGATTTTAACTCGCCCTTGAGCTCCCGTTGTTTTCTGTGATCTAAAAAAAGAAAAGTCTTTTACAGTACCACGCACCTCATTCTTTCATACAGGAAACAATTTTCTCATTTGAAAAAACAAAGATTTACTCCCAATACACTAAAGTTGCGATTAAAAAAAAAAAGTTGGTTTCGCCTGAAAAGCGAACGATCGATTACGATAGAAAATTAGTAGACAGCTATACGAAAAGTAAGAATGGTAGTTTTATCGGCCGTATAAACTTTTAAACATTTCCTTACTAACTAAATTAATAAGCCTAGTGTCACGCGCACACAAGCAAACATGAACACATCTCACGCAATGGCCGCGGAAACTCCTTAACAAAACGCTGGAGTGGGGAAGTGCGGTAGCAGGAGTGTGCGAATTGACCCTTGTGCAGCCTCTCGCTTCGCCGCGCACTAAGTGACAAGAACACAGCGCAGTGCACCTAGCTGCATAGACTCTGTCTCCATCGCAGATCACTTTCAAGATAGGGGCTGTCAAGCAACATATTGTTTTTAGATCACAATGTTTTTTTCAGCGACTTTACTGTGGCCAATTTTGCCTACTTCAAGAACTTACCAGTATACACTTGCTCGAAGCCTTTTTGCAACCTTTTAGCATCAAGACACTTTCAACAAAAGTTTCCGAGGTCAATGAGGGAATATTTTTTCAAACAGAATTTATTTTTCGAAGAACTTGATGCAACACTAGTAAAATCATAAAATGACCCCAAATTCGTAAACATTAATGAAAATTTGGGGCATTTGCAGGTACGCCATCTATGCGTGTAGTGTAAAGGAAAATGCTTTTGGCTGCTGCGACTGCACCGATTTTTCCCTTGGCCATAAATCAATGTCAAGAAGACACAGTGTTGAAGACTTGCCTGGTTGAGCAAGAACGGACGGGTCTCCTTCGATGCCTGTGCGTCGTCCTTGAGGATGGCTGCATACTCTTCAGCAGCAGACTCATATCTGCAGTGAAGAAATGACAACGGCAAACATTTCTACAAAATACCATAAGCAAAATGGTTGCGCACAATGTATGCAGCGTCATGGATAACACACATCTTTTTTTAATACAGGGTGATCATTTTTAAGTTTTACGGAATTTCAAAAAATCGCATGTTGCAGATAACAAAATTCTAGTCCTTGAGCTGCAATAAAGTTGTGTACTAAAGTTGTGTGTAATAAAGTTCAGCAATAAAGTCACGGTCTGGTGCCAAATTACGGTTTGGTGTCGCGCAGACTGACTATCAGCTGACGACGATCCGGAACACCCGCTTGCTTGTAAAGAAAGAAAAACACTTCAGTATTTTGGAGAAGAACTGGAAAAGAAATCTTCCTACGCAGTAAATATTGCCATAAAGCGAGATCCACTACACTGAACTGAAGATGTAATAAGTTATTCAGCACAACGTACCGTCACTACTCCAACTTCATGGGGCTCTTTAAGCACTTGATTCGATTCAGCAAACCTTCTATATTGTTAAAACAATATTTTCCAATACTTCACAAAACTGAGCCGTGATCAGGCATACTAATTTGGTGTTCCCTTCAATAAGGACTTACCATGCTGCGTGCTCTTGATTCCTAGAAACTCAAGTTACTTATAGCTTGCGAAATTCTTGTTATGCAATGCTGGAGCCCCGTGCTTTCATGTACAAAATTTGTAAGCATTAAACTTTGCGATAAATTTTCTGATATTTGATTCGCAATGTACTTTATTTGGTGCTCGCACACCCCCATAAAGAAGTGCACTGTGCACCACCACACTGTACCACAGTGCACCCCAGGGCCAGGACGGATGAATCGAACCCGGATGCCTGACAAATCCAGCAAGAGGCGACCCCCCCCTACCTGCCGGCAGCGTGAGCAGCAGCCGCTCGCAGCCAAGGCAGGCGCTGTCCGAGGATCTCCTTTCCCCAGGCATACAGGCCCCAGATGGCCTCAGGGCAGTGCAGCTGCACCAGTGAGGTGGCCGTGTCGCGCACCACTGCTCCCAGGCCCTGCAAGAGGGACAAAACGAAAAAAAAATTCGGTCTCGGGTGATCTCGCAGACGATCCTATTTTCAATTCGAGAGCGCATCTCGGGCTGTTACGCAAGCAATTCGTCGGTTTTGCATCGAGTGGCATCAAATTAACTTGTAGCTACCAAATACTACATGTGACATGTGGCCCTCTGTTCCGATTACCTTGTCCCTGCAAACTTCCACTGTTGTGCTCCTCGTATAGTTTTATACAGTAATAAAAGCTAAAAAAATGTGAGCAAATGGGTTTTACTTACAACTGAAGAAACACTTTCCAGTACAGAAACTATACTGGCAGCCAGAGTAATTTTTTTGTGGAAAGGCATGAAACACTCAAGCGTGTAGAGAGCAGCACTGTCTTAACATATTCTTGCCTCCTGTCACTTTTTTTTCCCCTATATAATGTACAAAATGTTCCCACAGGGCTGCTTCAAGGCACATAGGTGAGGGAATATGCATGCCAACATATTAACTAAAGATAAAGAAAATCATACCACCCCTGATGATCATTTATTGGCATCCCCTTTACAACAGAGGTGACAAGTACCGTAAAATTTCGAGCAAGCGAAAACCCATGCAAGCGCCGGCCTCCACTTTCGAGCCGCTTGAAATTGGTGCCAATTACCGAGCACCCCTCCCTTTCTTCCCCCTGTTCACTACTTCATGCATTTTCCCTGGACCACTTGGCTACAGTCTTTGTCAGGTTTTTATGAAATTCCATATTAAATTGCATAAAATGATGCACTTTATTGAGAAGGAAATTTATTGACCACCCACACTTCTGCTGAGACCCGGTAGCTCACGCTAGCCAGGTGAAAATGAATTATGGAGTTTTGTGTGCCAAAACCACTTTCTGATTATGAGGCATGCTGTAGAAACTTCCGATACAGTTGAGAGTATGACAGAAGCCTGTCTGGTCGGGATGATGCATACTTCAAAGGAAGAGGTCTGGACCCTGACCAAAATGGTTTAAAATAGTTATTTACGTTTCATTGTGAACAAGGCTCCCGTGGGGGAGCCGAAACGTAAATAACTATTTTAAAGCATTTTGGTCGGTGTCCAGACTTCTTTCTTTTAAGTAAACTTCCGATGCATGCAGGCGCATCTTGTACTGAGCAGTAACGTTTAACATTTGTTAGCTGGTGAAAAGCGGTCGACCGAGAAAGATGAACAAGTAGATCTGTCAAAATATTGGCTGGCACGACACACACGAATAGCCTTTCAAACCAATAATAGCTCCCCTCCGGTGAATCATCACCTTGGTACTATGGCCCTCAGGCCTGATGGTTCACTGGCTTTGGCAGTCAATGGGTTAGCAAGGTCATAAAATGTTGAGCTATCTATACAAATTAACAGAATTTTTAAATCAGAAAAAATTGAATTACCAAGGTTTAACTCTCAAACCATGAGATCTACTCTTTCGATTGTGCAGTGTTGTAAGGAAGGTCCCCACTAACAACAAATAATCTGCCAGTGGTTGAGTACACGTAGTACAGGTATTTCAGAAGTTGCCCCGTTCGCATCTATGCAAAAGAATGTGCTGCCAGACATTACTGTAGGCTTCTTTTTGATCAGACATCCTCCTTAAGCTAACTCCATGCCCCAGACTAGTAAAAAGAAAACAGAGCTACAGCACAAATGGCCAACACAACAAATACCTCACAGCAGCAGTACAATGAAACCACCACGGGAGAAAAATGCAACAGAAGAGCAAAGAATGCTAATTGCTAAACGATGGCATCAGCTATATCTGTGGCAAGGGCCGCTCCATTGACCTCCAGAGTGACGATGATAGAGCACTTTGGGCATTGGTTTCAGTTTTACTACCTAAGTAGCATGAATGGAATGAGGATTTTGTTCTTATGCAACTCTGGCACAGGCAAGGCGCAATGTTTTGCTAAAATGCGGTTTGGCGATGGAATGGCGCAGAGGACTGCTCGGTTCTGCCGCAATGCCCATGTCTCCCTGTGTTACAGCGGTCCCATCAACCCCATTACAGATGGCAGCATGAAATGATGGAATGCACGGCAGACTCTCGGTGCAAGAGCCCGGACAACAGCTTCGTCTCACCTGAGGTGCAGTAGCAGCCAGGGCCCCCGTGTGACGCAGGGCCTCGGCAGGGCGACCCGCACGCAGGGCGAGGCGCACGGCCCGGGGTCGCACCCGGGCCAGCCACTCGAGGCAGGTGGCCCGGTTGGTGCGGAAGAAGGTGCGCACCGCCTTAGGGGCCGCGGGCAGGCTGCCCGCACTGCCCTCGTACGCGTTGTACATACACTTGTCCAGCTGCTCCAGGAAGTCCAGTAGCAGCTGCGCCCTGCACACACGGACACACAGAGGGCTTGCAGAAGACCAGGTTGAGAGCAGACCGATTTCATCACGTTCAGAACAGACGCAAAGCAGCCCTGTGGGGGCCGCGATGAAAGCAATCCTTGCTGCATTCACTTTGTAGCAAGGTCCAAGTGGAATGCCAAGGAGAATGTTATGTGGATTTTTTCCGTAGAAATTAAGAGGGGGGGTGGTTCAGATTACATCTCCTCAACCTAATTATATTGTGGAAAATCGTTTTATTCTCACTTCCCTGCCTTTGAGTTTGAAGGTCAAGCGGGTGTGTCGTGGTGCGAACGCATCGTGCTTCTTACCAAAGTTGCCATTCGGCCGGACGGTACTACTATGACAGTGGTGGCATAGTTTTGTGAAGCCAGTCTACTGTGTTTTCCCAGTAAACGATTTGGAACATGCATGCCTAGTTTTTGCCCATTGAGCATGGCTGCTTAAGCCCACTGGAAAAGAATCCACTGCCTGAAGTAGAACAAAAGGAATTGCGACAATAGCCGACGCCAACTGCACATCCCTGTGGCTCTGCCTCTTTTAAACAGCAACACAATAAAAGCAAGACGCAGGCTAGAAACACAACCAAAGAAAGGAACGCAAACAAAAACAAAAGCAGTATGTTGTTTGTGTCCGTCCTTCTCTCTTCTTTTTTTCTACTCAGTTTGTCTTTAGTTTTACAAGAAATCTACAGCAGGCACACGCAGTCAAGAGTATGGCAAACATTGGCTGGTAAGTGAACGGCTAGTGGTGAGAAACATGCACTTATGAACCGATCATACGATGAGATGTACACTAAAAACTCCCACGTACAGGATTTCTTTTGTACCAGATTTTTGTGTTCTCGTACTACTCACAGAAGCAAATTTTTTAGGCGCTAGCTTTTTCTTTCCCGCGGTATTATACCCAGTTTAACTTCCTTTTGTGGACCTAAAATTGCTTCATATAGCAGTCAAACATTGATATAACGAACATGATTATGAGAAATTACCAGACGTAGCGGAGTAAATATAAAATGTTTCTCACTAGTGCCAGCATGTAACTTATATTTGACTTCTGTCAATTTGAGCCCAGCGAGACCAACGAAACTGATCGAATTATCCTGCAGGTCGAATTAACCAAGATTAAGAAAAACCGCCAGAACACACCGCTAATTCATTTGGCAGAATTTGCCCGATTCTAACACTGCCCCAAATCAAATGGCAAATTATGTATGCTCTCCCTACTTTCTATGTGTCAAAATCAGGAAATTAACACAGAAAATAAAGTAAAGCTCCTAAACAAAGTAAAACTTTTATGCGCATCCAATTTCTTAGCAAGAAAGATGAGCAGGGAGCTATAATGTGTGTTACAATGGCAACCTATTTCCTAAAGTCCGCTTCGCCGCACGACATATGTATTATGCGGTAAAGCATACAAACACTGTAAAGCCAGTTTTGGTTTCAATCAATCAATCAGTCAATCATATCTTTATTTCCAACAACATTTGGGAGTCCCTTAGGCGAAAAGCGGCAATAACATCACTTGAAAATGCCTAAAGGCCCACATACATGACAGCGGTATTAAGATCCTTACTTTCAAAAACAAATTTACAATAATAGAATAAAAAATGCAGTCTTAAAGAAAGAAAATTAAAGAGAGGTTGCGCAAATACAACAATGAAACAATAGAACAAATAAGGCCAATGTATAAGTACACTCCGAAATGGTTGTACATTATAGCTGAAAAATTCAATGTTCACGTGAACGCAATCATAAAATGACGAAAACAATAAACGCGGTACAAATAAAAATACACCGTTCTTGAGCATGCTCGGACAGTGTATAATAAAAGACATTACACAAGAGTTAGAAAAAATTCATGCATTTCTTTTTTTTTTTGTAAGCATAGAAAAGTTGGCGTTTTTCTCTTCATATTTATTAAGCAGGGATGGCAGGGTGAATCTACGAGACTGCAAAAAATAGGTCGTGCGGGAACGAGGAACAAGCCACTTGTCGGTGCTGCGGGTGCATAAATCAGTGTAATGCACGCTTATATTAGATAAATCTTTAATAAACACTTTGAATAGTTCCCTTGGGAAGAAATAAGCATACATTAAACGAAAATCGAACATGCATTTCACACTGATTATCTTATAGTGAGTAAACAATGCACCTGTAGAACTATTGTGCGGGATGTCTGCAATACAGTAAAACCTTGTTACACTGTACCCGCTTAAACAGTAGTTTTGTTTTAAATCTAGTAAAGTCAAATCCCCGACTCAGCGGCCATTGAACATAATGTGTTTTGTATCCGCATAAATCGCACCAGCTTGTTGCGTACGTATCGGTAAACACTTCGTGTTTCCACTTTTCATTGTGCAAACACGGCGGTGCTTCATCTCCATCGGGCGGCCCAGCAGAACAACAAGCCTCAGAGATCTGTACAACGGCCTCCAAGCGCCCTGTGCGTTTGCGCGTGAAGCCACGTTAACATCAACATCATTTCGGCGCTGTGCCAGAGAGCATTGTGGCGTCGTGCAAGCAAGAAACTCGTGTCATGCCGAAACTCGGATAAAAAAGACGCCGGGTGCTCGGCATAGAAGAAAATTAGAATTGTTCTTGCTGTCGAACGTGACACGAAGTCGGCGCTGGCATACGACACGGGTCTACTGTTGACAATGGTGTGCGGCATTTGGAATGTGAAGAAGTTGCAAGGCAGCGCTGCTGTGACCGCGAAGAGATGTTGGCTGCGAGGTTCGACTTTTCGCCATCGTTGCCTCTGTTCTGCCGATGTGTCGCCTAGCGACAGTGATAAGGACGACATGTAAGGAGACAGCATGGGCGATTCAGGCCCGACAGTGGCAGAAGCTGTGCGCTAGGTCAGCCTCATAAATGCAATCGTCACGATGAGAACAGCACCCCGCAATGAAAAGGTGCACCGCGACTTCTGCAACGCTACCGCACCCGCGCACGGAGAATATGCAACACTAACGAGGAACCTGCAATGCGAGTGTTTGCCGAGAAGAGGGAGCTTGGTTGAAAAGCTGGCTAACAGCTTAATTAAGTTTGAGGCCGCTGTCATCGCTGCTAGGCTGCCGCGGCATCAAATGAAAACACTTTTGTCGTGCAAAGTAAATAAATACTGCATGTTTTTTTCTCCTTTCATCACACGCTCTCTTCCGTTTTTGACAGGTAAGTGGGCGATCATGCTATTTCGGTTAAGCAGTACTACCGTTTAGTACGGACTTTTTCTGAGCTCCGGCCAACTACGGTTTAACGAGGTTTCACTGTATACCGAAGTGCTCTTTTCTGCAATAGGTGAATTGTTCTTATGTTACTTAGAGTTGTGGTGCCCCAGACTAACAGGCAGTAATTTATATGGGAAGAAAAAAGAGCATCATAAATCTGAAGTATAGCTTTTTCTGGAAGAAAGTGCCTAACATCGTGACAGAACACCAGCAGCACACGATAATGATTTAGTCAGTGATTCAATATGACATGTCCATGTCATATGAGCAGAAAAAGTCACACCTAGAACTTTATGTTTCTCCACTATTTCAACTATTCCCTCAAGCGTTAACGATTGGCTCACATTGACTTCCGTGCCTCGGGATCTGAAAAATTGATTGCACCCCACAGGCAATTTTCTTGAAAAAATAAAAGTGCATGTTAGGACTGGGTAAATACCATAATCAAACATTGTGAGCTACAGTTATTGCTCCAAAATATTGCTAAGGCAGGCTTAAAATAGGTGTTTTTGATGGGAGATATTGACGTGTGTTCAACATATTCACTGTCCCCTAAGCTCCGTTGGGACAGATTCTGCCACTAAAAGGGGCACTATTGGGTTCACCATAGGTGTCAGGAGCATGCTTGCGGACTGGTCAAGTTTGAATTATCTGTCGAAGGCCAATTTCAGGATTGAAATAATGAAAGTTTGGTTGGTGCCATATAAATACATGGGAGCTGGCTGAGACATTCAGTCAGGATCGAATTAAACGAAGAATATAATTAACCAAACTTTAAGTAACGGAGGTTTACTGTATATGCTTATACTGAGTATCAGATATAATGGTATTTTTGTGTTGAATGTGAATTCGTTATAGCTAAGTTTGACTGCATTTGGGTTTATATTACAGTAGACCTATGCAAATGACAATAATCAAGAGCAATCACTTTGGGAAAAGCATCGAGTGTTTTATTTTACAGCAGTGAACAAACTGACGTTAATGCGTACTGCTTCAAAGATCATCGCCTGCTTATTAGTCATTAATGCAATTTCTGCTGCCTTCTCTATCAAAACAGAGCAACTGATACAAAAAAACTTACTCTGCGCGGATGCTTGAACCACAGGAACGGTACATTTTCCATTGGTTCCTGTTGAGACGTATTCATTGGCATTCGATCCTTAAAAGGGGTCGCGTTCCCGGCAGCGTGTACCTTCCCTCTGTCCTTCATTATCTGCGACAATGAGGACTTCCAAATATGAAACTCTGGTGCACCTCACGCCTTTCACGAGGTTCATTTTTGTAGCCAGTGTGAGCCTCTTACTGTACTCCCGCTCCTTGACTGACATTGCCAGGGGGCACAAAACATGAAAACTAATCGTGAACAGCGCATAGCAGCCATTGGTACAGCAATACCGGAGCTGCCCGACGGGTTCAATTTCCTTGGCTGTCTATAGCGTGCATCACCATTTTACATGCTTGTTGGACTGTTATGTTTTTGTAGGCGGTATAATGCTGGTAAACAGCCCATGAAGTACGTGGATCCTTGGATGATCACCAGGGGTGCGCAAACATTCGAATATTATCAAATATTATATTTTTTAATATTAGTATTGAATTCAAAAACTAGGCATTCAAAAATTTTCGTATATTCGGTTGGATATGAATATTCAAAACAAATCGAATATATTGCTGGCTGTGCAGGAGCAAACATGGCTTTTAGTGTTTATTTCCGTCTAATTTTAGAAAGTGTATCTGATTTTGTGCTGAATTTTGCTATAACTTCATGCTGCTGGTGAAATATCGCCTGTAAAACACGCTTAGCCACTAGACGTTGAAGCTTTGCAGAAAAGCCGAGGGAAAGCAAGCTTCTCAATAGCAAGGGGCACAGTTAGTGCACAGCGAAGGTGATTGATTGACAGCAAATGCAATGATTGATGGAGGGTCTAATGCCTCTGAGTTTGTGGGAAATTGATGTGGTATAATAAGGCAAAGGTTGGCGGGAACAGGCAGCTAGCGGAAATTTATCAATTTTCCAAAGCTAACATGAGCCAAACATACAATGTTTTAGGATAACGACTTACTAGTTTAATTTTTTTACCAATGGCAATGTAATTGCAATCTTCCAACATCATGTTAAGATAAACAAACTTGCTAATAAATGCATGTAGATCATCCTTCGATTTTCGATGCTAAGTTATCATATTTGATTCGCATTCGAATATTTTGATATTTGCACACCCCTAATGATCACTTTCGAAGATGCTACTACAGTGAAAGCTCGATATAACGAACCGCGATTTAACCAAATTCACGATGTAATGAACTATTTTTGCTTCCCGCTCTTAGTTCCATTGAAAACTGTGCATTCTCTTTTGCAATTTAACCCTTTCGCTGTCGGACGTTTCTGGCCGTGACGCACCCCCAGTGTCGGCTTGGTTTCAGGGAACGAGCATAACGGGGAATGAACATAGCAATTTATTTTTGATTATAATTGGTATACAAATAACATAGTCAATGCAATATGCACATTTCAGTGTTCTGCAGCTGTTGTTAGTAAACATCATCATCATCATCAGCCTGACTATAAAATCCGTTCAACATCCGAATCTGACGATGCGGAACCCTCTTCCTCTCATGAGACTTTGTCCGAGTCCGAATCCGAGCTCGGCTCGTATTCTGAATCGGAATTCAGCCACCGCTCCCATGAGCAGACGAAGGTCCCGCGCGCCGAGCCATCCGAAAGTAACCGCGCGCAGGGAGGATGCGCTTTCAGTCGCCCGCGCAACGGAGAGAAATGGGACGTTGCGCGATCAAGAAGACAGAGGGAGATGGAAAAAGGCTAAACAAAGTTCGAAGGGCTTTACGTTTACTGCTGCAAGTCGGAAGCGAGGGTGCGGCGAGAGAGCGAAAGCAGCAATCGAGTCACCCTTTTTGGAGAGGCAACGGCATGCGCCTGAACTTGACGCGCCGTAGCAGGCACACCAACAGAAGAAAAATAAAAACCTTCAAACCAGCGGAGATTACAGAACAACCCTTGAACCCATAACCACACGCGCGCGACGCATGATCCAGCGAACGCGAAGCCACCGCGCCACTCAGCAAAGAGAAAGTGGGGAGTGGCAGTCGCACCGTACTCTTCAATACATGGGTTAACACAGGTCGGGGAGAATATACGAACTTGTAGAAAGAGTCAACAGATAACGTGGCCAATCCAGGAGCGCCTGCTTTGCGCTCAGGCGCGAAATTTTGAACGCACGATAGAGAACGTACCGGTACATCAGTGACACCGTGGGGGGAAAGCGCGATGACATACCGGTACGTCCGTGACAGCGAAAGGGTTAATGAAGTGATTTCGTGACACGGTTTCGATTTAATGAAGTTTTCAGCCATTTCAAACATGTACTTGGAGCCTGTATGACTGGTATACCTAGCAAAAACCATAAAATGTCAGCCGAGGACAAAGTTATTTGCAAGCATCCTTCTGCATGAAACCTTGCTTCGCGTAGTTCTCTTTGCTATTGCCATCAATGCTTTGCCTTTCTCGCGAAATTGTGACATTCTTTTTTTTTCCTCGGGGCAAATATTTGTATCTTTTTGTACTTTTGCATTTAGTTTGAGTGTGCTGTTTGATGATGGCTGCAGGCACTAAGCACGGTCGGCCATGGCGCTCAAGATTTACAGCATCGCGCGATGCAACGTGCTAATCGTGGACGCCGTGAGCCACGCCCATGCATTGCTCTCGGCACAATCTACACTGCATTCGCTGGCACTCATAACCAGATTATTACGGCCCAACATTTCTGGAATTTATTTATATAAACAATTACTGACAAGATACTATCCAAATGGAATTTTCTGGGAATTTTCGAAATGATTTCAAAAGCAGCCACAGGTCGGTCATGCTGCAAGAACCTCGGCTGGCAGCCCAGCCCACCACCCACCTCTTGAGCGATGGGATGCCCGTGGGTGAAGGCTCTGCCAGCAGGGCCTTGAGGGCTCCTTCGACCGAGGTGAACGTCTCCTGGGGCTTGCCCAGCGCTGTTCGCAGCTTCTGCTGCACGCACGTCTGCGCACACTCCCACAGGGCCCAGCACCAGAGGGCGCCTGCATGACGACCCGATGCCAGGCCTGCTGGCGCCAGGCGCTCCAGGCGGAGCTGCGCAGGACAGAGTGAGACGCGATTTCACACACTAAGCTTTATTTATAAAGGGACGCTAAAGGGAAGCACCAAGTCTACTCCCAGATTCATAAGCTATACCTTCAAAACTATTTTCGTTAATTTCACAGTAAAAGGCTGATCACTAGAGGAGAAGGTGTAGGTCAAAATTCCATTTCTTTTTTTTTTTTCACACAGAAATCCTGGAACCGACATGTAAATGTGACATCACAAATTGCTTAGGCTGTTGTGACTCGGTAATCCGTTCTTGGAACATGCCCATGTTCAGTGTCTGGCTCTTTTTGGACGCAATGCAGTCCATCTGTACCAACAAGAATTTAACTAGGCCTGAGCAGGCGCCGTCAAAATCTGCGATGTCAAGGTGAGCTGGTGCACAAACTTCAACAGGGCAATGCCACTTGTCTTGCATTTTTATGTTGTCTCTGACCTATGGCGCCTACTCTCACGGTAACAGTGGCCCTTCTTAGTATTGTACAAGGTTAATTTATAAATGCGGCCCAAACTATTTTTTTTTCTTCATCAGTGTCACTTTAACGTGCACTAAATCTCAAAAGTACGCAGCCATTTTTGCTCCCATGAAATAGATTGCTGAGAACTGAACCTGTCACCTCACACACAACAGCAGAACACGATTCACACTGAGCCATCAGAGCAGCTGTCAGTAGCTTATTTAAACAACAATTAGTCTGGCCAATCAGTCTGGCCTTCCATAGGACAGGGGAAAGTAACAGATGACACCCTAATTGCGTATTTTTTGCAGCTCACATGAACATCCACGAGACATCGGCAATTACCAACCCAGCGGCCCCATGGATAACAGCAGTGGCTAGCCTACCTCGCAGGCATCAATGTTGCCCCCACCAGGTGGCGGTAGCAGCAAGGCGGACATGACCGTGCGGAAACCCTGCACGGTCAGGGTGGTGCCAGGAGCAGACAAGATGGCCGTGCGCTGCAATGCCTGCTCCTGCAGCTCCGGTGAACTTAGCAGCGCCTCACTGCAAAGCGGAATGAGACTTTGTAGCCTACAACAGACTTCGCTAATGTACCTCTACCAAGCAATGCCCGACACCTAAGGCAGACACAGATCATATCCCTGATTCCATCTCTTCGTTGTAACTTGTCTTGAGATTTCAATTGGAACCCTTTTGGCAAGAAAAATTCAGTGTATAATATGAATGCTTGCCTAAGCAGGGGAAAGAAAAAGAAAAGAAAAAAAAAAGGAACACAGAAGTAATCTTGACATTACATGGCACCATGTGTCTCTTGTGATTAGGGGATTCCGTAATGTTAACCTGGTTTTTTTTTTCCCCAAATACTGATGACCGAATACACCTTACGTCAAAATTAGACAGAAGAGGCACTATAAGTGGACCAGCTGTTTAATTACCATAAAAAAGAAAAGCGCTAAACACGCATAAATTTCACTTGTATGCCGAAACTAAAGAAAATGAAATGCACAAGAAAACACGAGCCACAGCCAAACAAGAACTGCAGTTAGACCTCGATATAACACAGCGGATAAATTCTGTAATGTAGTTCCTTATGTCAAAATTTCATTATATTGTAATTCGACCTTTTATGCAATTAAGAACAGACACTGATGAATTTTTCTTATGCAGAAGGGGCAACAAACGTTTTCAAATCATTGGACAATCGGAAAAAGCAAATTTCAATCAGAAAAACTCATTATTTTGTTGAATTTTAGAAATGGTGACGAAAGATACAGTTGCATGCCATGTCTATGGTATCTGCTAATCAGCGGTACACAGCAAAGCCAGCCATGTTTTTGCATCCACTCCACCTCTGCAGCTGATACTGTTGCCCACAGCGGGACGACGCTACTATGAAAAGTGCCAGCAGCAGGAAGCAAACGCTCCAACGTGTCTCTGAAACTCAAGATTGAACAACCTCCAGAACTTAATGCACAGGAGACAGAGTGCGTAAATCTACGCCATAATGGCCCACCCGCCCTTGGCACATGCAGCATGTTACCTTTAAATCGGGGTGCGTGGTCTGTGTAAGCACCCAGTCATGCTGACAAGCCATGCGCTGTGACAACCGCGCTAAAGAAGGAGATGCGTGCCAACAATTGTACACTGATGAACAAATTCTCAACTCTGCTATTTTGCACTCATCAGACCTACCTACAGTTGGCTCAACCTGCACGAGGACACCTGTCGGAGGCAGTTGGCACCGGCGAGCACCCCTTCAATGCTAGTCAAACTGGGGCTGGTATAACGTAGCAATTCTTTCTGCTCCATTCTATGCCACTCTTATCATCCACCATTATGCTGATTGTCACAGATAACACGGGCAAAGTGCCATTCTAACCTAGGACAAAGCACAGAAAGTAGCCTTGTGTGAATAAAACTTTTTTTTGGTTCGAGGCAAAGTCAAAGCAAATAAGTGCCGAATAATTTTGTTCTTGGATATGCAAGGTACTTTAAAGTAGCCAGATGTTGACGAATATAAGAAAAGTTGTTTCTTTGTTGCAAATAGGAAACAGGTTAATATCTCATGCCAGTTTACTTCAAACTGCCATTATTCAGATATCTTCATGAAAAATGAAAGTTGACATTTCTCACAACTCCAGCAGCATAGAAAAAAATATTTACAAGCTCCTGATCACTGTTTTGCTGCAGTCTACTTAAAATGTTGTGGAGATTGAGGCCGAAGAGAGCATTTCGCGTTTGCCCATCACGCATTGTCGCAATGCTGTGAAATGTGACCTTGACTGCATGATGTCGGCAGGTGTGTTGCGCAAATTCAATTTGATGCTTTCCATCTACACAAGAGTTCAAGCCGTTTTGCTCTGCATGCACACAGACGAAATAAAAATACAAAATTTTACCAGTAAAATCAGGCTGGGAGTTACATACGAAATTGGACATGAGGTGTGGCTTCACGGCAACGCGAATTTTCGCCTCAAAGTGTGATTTCACGGAAGCGCAAGGTGCACTGCCGTGAAGCCACTTCTAGAGCAAGGGTCCCCGCTATCAGCGTCGCGAAAGCAGTGGACAACAAAGCAGCTGGCTGAAGACATGACGTGGACAATTGGTGCATCCGCAAATGCAGACTGTTTATTTCAAATATTTGACCGCTGTAAACAGTTACAGTCGAACCTCGATATATCGAACAGCGCGGTGATCGCAAAATAGTTCGATATAGCCAGAATTCGATATATAAAATCACGTAGAAAACGCGTCAAAAACTAGCACAAATCAATCAATGAACCAATCGTGGCGCAATAGATACTCACATGAAGCTTCAAACAAAGTATTTATTTTGTTCGCTGAAAGTACTGAAGCAGCGTAGCCTACTTCATATTGGCAACCGCGTGCTTGACCACGGCGTCCTCAACATAGTCCAAACGGTCCAGAAGAGACTGTCCAGTGCCTTCTATTGCGCCGCAGTAGCGGCGTACAATGGCCAAAGCAGCTACAGCCTCAGTTGCAGTCGGGAGCGGGGCAACATCAGCTCTTGCTGGATCAGCCTCGGCAGCGTCTTCGTTTGGCCGCTCAGCAGTCACTTCTGCCGCGATCTCACGTCTGTTAGGGCCGATTTACGCTCGAGCCGCCCATTGCCGCAAGCCGCACCGCACGCTTGCGGTCACGCGAAAAATTGCACGTATCCAGCACTTGTGCACAAATTACCGTTTACACTGTGTGCACAGTGTATACCTTACACATCGTAAACCGAAAGCGCGCACGGCGGGGGCAAGCCCCGCCGTGCGCGCGTAATCGAGGCGGCTTGCCCCGTCGTGCGCGCGTGATCGAGGCGGCCGTGCTGACTCCAAGCCGCCGCGTGTGTACGCCGCTACGTTCAAATGGCACCCTCGGCGCAACCGATGTGGGCAGCTGTCGTACGCAGCCGTCCGGAATAGGGTGCCACCCTAGTCCGGAAAGTCCGGAACGCCCATCGCGCCGCCGCTATCTTCGAGAGTGTTGCGGGAAAGCTCGCCTCCTGTCAACAGAGCGCACTTGGTCTGGGGCGGCGGAGTTCGATATATCCATTTTACATCCGGCCCCGTTCGAAATAAAAAATTAAAAATGCATGCGATTTTCCACGTGATATAGAAAGTGTTCGATATACGCAATAATTTGATATAGCCGTGTTCGATATATCGAGGTTTGACTGTATTTCAGCAGGTTAGACACACAAGCTTGCTTCTTTCCAGGGTGTGCGGGTGCAGCTTTCATGCGGAAAAGTATGCTTATTCATTCGCTTTGAATAGTTCAAAAATATCAAATATTCCCACAAGCCTAGTAAATATAGATGACACTGGCATAGAATCGTTACCTTATCCCAGCCTGAAACACGTCAAAAGGCATTTCTACTTACAAAACAGGAAGAGCGACTGACTCCTATTTTCAATGTAACAGTGAATAAAATTCCCTTGCCACAATTTCTTTGTCATGCTGTCAAATGAAATTTGTTTGATTTTCCAACAAGTACGAATTTTTGATTAAAGAGAGCAAGATCTTTGCTGTGCAATACATCATTCTCCTTTCATAACCAGTCCCCCTACCCCCTTAACTTGAACAAGACTTTCATTTGTGCTTTAACTATATTAGTCGAAACCTGCGATAAAATCCTGTGACAAAGAAATTATCACGATGAAATATTTTCATATCCCCAGCGAACGCTCGTAGGATTGTGTGCATTTCGTATCTATCGACAACAAAACGTTGCTGAACTGCAGTCCCACATCAAGGAAATTTGTCGAAACACAACCCTGCATATTACCTACTCACGCAAGGCTAGCACACTTCAAATGTACTCAAATGCATTTGCTTTGCGCTTAAATTGCCCAAAATGGCACCACATTATGCTTGCGTGGGCGCCGCCATTTTTGTTTACAAAAACGACCAAGCACCAGAAGCAATTGTTTGCTTTGGAAACACGTCATGGCCACCATCCTGTTTGTTGATCAGCCGTTTGAAGTGGCACACATGTTTCTACCAACATGCGATGACGGTTTTTGCACACCTAGCACAGTTCATAGTGTGCAGTTCAGTGAGAAAAGTGCAGCAAAAACAAAAAAATCCACATCAGACAGAAATGAATTTGTTTATGGCACTCAAAATGGCAGCCGCAGCATGGACTGCCGCGCGTCCAGCCATGCTTGAGCGTCCAAGAATATGCGTCCCTTGCTTCAAGAACATTGGTTTCGGTGCCACCCAACAAGCATCACATGCACCACTTTTCTGCCAACTTGGGTCATTGGGAGTGGGTAGTCCGTGGTCTAATGGGTAGTGCATCAGGCTGCTGTGCTGATAGAACAGGGTTTGAAACCAACCACCGGACCAACTTGGGTCACTGGGTAAGTGGCACCAGGTATGTTCCGCTGCTCAGTGAACCTTTTTTATGCTAACTTGGAGCACTAGGTATGTTACACTGCTCTTCTGCAAAAGTGACACCTATTTGGATCACTGGGTATGCGAAATTTGCTTTGAGGTGCGTCTTCACAGCAGTGCAAAAAATGTTGCCTTAGTGTGGCTTCACAGCAGCGCATGCTGTTGTAAAGCCACATCGTAAGGCGAAATTCACACTGCCATGAAGTAACACCTCAAGGTGAAAGTGTACAATGTGCACCGATTATTCAGTATTTCTGGCAATCCCCACCGAATTCGAATAATTTGTCAACTACTGTATGTCGCCTTATATTAGTGCGCATACTTAAATTCGTCTTGGGTTTCTCAGCTGCAACCTTGATGTGTAGTTGTAGCTGACTTACAATTAGCGGTGTATAAATATCAAAATTTTCTAATATAAATCTAATATGAATACAATCAACGTCCGATTTTTCGGACTCCCTAGAGGCCATGAAGACGTCCGAAAAATTGGGCAGCCCAAAAATATGAATGCATGCCCTTTACTGCCCTCAAAGGCGCAAGTCTCCACAGGCACGTCCGAAATAACTCCGAAGGCCTGCCAGTACACTTATTAGGCATATTGGTGCTTGTACTGTGACAAGAAACGGGCGTATAATTAAGGAATACAGTTAAACCTCGATGTAACGAACTTCAATAGAATGAAATTCTCGATATAAAGAAGTATAACATTTCATAACCTTTTGTCCATGGAACGCCATGTATTTAGAACTTCAATACAAAGAAGTGTGTTTGTATGCCATTTCAATATACGGAAATTTCACTGCCGCCGCGAAGGAATGCCGAGACAATAAATGGAAACTTCCACGGATGCAGATGGTCAAATGATTGAATTACAAGCAGCTGCTTGCAAATGCACTTCTCAAATCATGTGCTGCGTGACAAGAGCAACTGCCAAAGTGGAGCCGCATCATGTTCCATATAAAGTACAAGCGTGATAAGATTCTATTGCGCCCCACGCACTGTGTGCTTTAGGTGCGAGGGTGAGAGAAGAAAGATGCTGGCTTCAGGAGTTCCAGCTTCATGAGTGCCGCCTTCCCGCACGAGCAAAGGGAAAGAGGAGGAGGGGAGTGAGCTTGTGGCAACGCTATCAAGTGCATGTGAGGGGATGTGGCAGAGTTGGGGGTAAGTTGGCGCATGTCTCAGACGTGACTGCGCATGGCTGTAGGCGTGGGCATACGCAGCCGCGCACCCTACTTTAGAGGTAATCTGCCGTGTATGCAAAGAGTGGGCGTGCCGAGATAATGTGACGCAATGTAAGCTGTCTTCCCACGCATTTAGTATTGGAGGTTGCATAATCTCGAGTTTCGGTGACCCATTGGAGCGAGAGGCAGACGAATCATTCACTCTACTCTGCCGGCACTTTTCCTGATAGTGTCATCACAGTGCAGGCAACGCTATCAGCCGCAGGGGCGGAGAGCATGTGAAAGCGTGGCTGGCTTCGCTCAATTCGTCGATGTACGTGGCATGAAACATATTGTACGTGGCGAGATATTGTCGATGTACGTGGCATGAAACCGTATCATTTGTCGCCAACTCCAAAATTTATCAAAATTAATTTTCTTATTCAAGCTTGACTTTTTCGATTGCCTGATAATTCATAAAATTCTGCAGGCCCTTTTCGTGCAAGAAAAATTGATCAGTGACTGTACTTATATGCAAATAAAGGTAGAATTTCAATAGAACGAAATTTCAATATAATGAAGCCAGAAGCAGAATGAAGCAAATTGCTGATTTTACCGACTTCGTTATATCAAGATTTAACTCTATTACTTTGGTGCTCAGCACCGGACGCGTCATTGTCTACGGGCAACAGCGTGTGCTGGATAAACGCTGCTGCTCCGTGTCTAGTGCCGAGTTACGCAAAATGTCGCAAG
The DNA here is from genome assembly GCF_023375885.2 of Dermacentor andersoni. Classification (NCBI taxonomy): domain Eukaryota; kingdom Metazoa; phylum Arthropoda; class Arachnida; order Ixodida; family Ixodidae; genus Dermacentor; species Dermacentor andersoni. Next base: position 88,695,392 of record NC_092821.1, read on the forward strand.
AGTGATCTTATTTCTGAAAGCAATCGACCGAGAACGTACCTCCACAGCAGTTTCGCCACAGCTGATCGACGTATGGGGCACACTTTGTGCTGTTGGCAACACGGTTCTATAGCCTCAAGTAAGGCTTGCCAAAGCAGGCTAACCAAATTTCGACAGTACAGTTTGGCTGTGTGACGCATTACGTATCTGTGCTTCTTCAAATTCTTGCAAAATTCTTGCAATAGCGAATTTTTTTTGTATTCCCCACCATTTTCTTTAGTGTGAGGTTCAATTGTATTCATATCTGAATATATTCCAAAAATGTCCCATTAGTTTTGCTATTACGAGTACATTACAAAAATGCTATTAGTTTCTATTGAAAAATTTGATTTGCATAGCTACATCTATTTTTTTGTGGTCTCGAAATTAGGGCACATTTAACAATAATGAACCCTTATGTAAGCAATGTCAAGATGTTGTACCAGAGTCTGGTAAGCTACAGGCATAGCATATGCTATCTTTCAGATGAAATTGACCCAGTATATACAAGGATGGGTGAGCAATTGGCCAGAAAACATAGGAAGTGCAAAACACACAGAACTTCTTTCGTGATTATAGAGGACGTCGCAGGTTGAGTACGAAACCCAATCGCTACCCACCCTCATACCGCTACAGGCAGAACTTGAGAGAACAACAAACCTTGTGAGGAGGTCAACAGGCAGCAGGGTCATGAGGGCGATGAACTTTGACCTTTCGGATGGTACAGCACTGCCAGCCTTCACCACACACAGGTTGTAGCATCTGCACACGAAATCATCAATTCATATGGAAAACCATGCAAGCAGAATGATAGCCCATAAATACCCTATGTTGTGGCACGCACGAATTTCATTTTTCCAAAACAAGAATCCCAAATTAGGTGAGCTGACCCCACTACATAAGGATTGAGTATGCAAAGGCAGTAAACTGATTTCATCACATTCAGAGCATATGCACAGGGGTCCTGCTAGCGCCATGATGACAGCCGTCGACGTCACTTTCCCGCTGTGCTTGGCTTCACGGCAGCATTGAGGGGAATGCCCAGGACAATGCCATTTGTGGATTTTTCCAGTCAATTCCAGTGAAGTTAGGGAGTTCTCGTCTCAACTCCTACGAGAGAAGCTTTTTATTCTCTGTAGAAACGACGTACAGCATGAAAGACAAGGTCTGGGAGAGACGACGCGCACCGCGCCCTCGTTTTTATTCTCATCTCCCGGCCTTTTAATCTTGAAGGTTCGGCGGGTTTATTATTGTGTTGACAGGATGAAAGCTTGCGCACATGTCCCACCAACACTTGTTAGTTCACTACTACCCCTCCGCCAACGCACCGGCTCCCACATATCCCTGTGACTCCGGGCACCATCTTTCAGCTTATCAACAACTAGCAAAGGCCTTCGCTTGCGATCCTTGTCGCCACTCCACGGCCCTTACAGTGCAACGTAGTTACCCTTTAAAGCCCACTAAAGACTACCGCTACTGACATGCTTTGCGGTAGCAGTGACATGCTGAAACTCGTTGGGAAATCTATTAGAGCTCACCGTCGAGCTGCAATGCTTTAACATCGACTTCAGCTACAAATTGACTCGGGAGCCTCTTTCTAGTCACATTACTGAAGCCAAAGACCTCAGGGCGCCATTTTGCATCTCGTGCAAGGTGTGCGATATTATGGAAGTGCACTAGGTGCATCCAGCAATCAAAACGCCTCCGCAAGCACGCCTTCACTCAAACAAAGGGCAATGTCATTCTCTAAAGAGGAAAATCTCACAATGATGAGAAGCTTCAGTGCCTAGGAAAACAGCAACCACACACGCGAAGGGTGCCACTTCAGACAGCGTGCCTCTGTGCATAAATGAACAATGTGCGGCAAAGGCAACTAGCCTACACTATCTTCCAACGTATTTGCGCTGTTTGACGATTCGTCGGTTGGCCGGCTTTTAATAAACGCCGACATCAATGAGAGGAACAGGACAACATTGACATTGGGAGCAAGAAAGCTTGGGATTTTCTGCACGAAGTAACGGTGAAGGCAGAAATGCATTTCCGAATGCCTTCCTTTCTTGCCCATTTTCGTGGGTCGACTGACATTTGAAGTTGACTCACATGCAGCAATACACGGGAGTCGCACAATGCTTTCAGGATTGACAACCGCTGCCGCCATGCAATGCCTACATACCTCTGCAGAATGTCTCTGGGAAGCAGGGTGCTGACAGTGTCCACAACCCGCTGAAGGATTTGGCAAGCCCTCAAGGTTGCCTCGGTGTCATTGCTGTAGCCTGCAGAAGGAAAAAGAATAATAAGAAACGTACTGCAGATGCGAGTTGCGAGATTCAGTGACCTTTAAAAACACCGAGGCACAGAGGCTGCTGTCAACCACCGTATTTAACTCTATTCTACTACAGACTTCCTTGAGGAAAAATTCATTAAAGTTCAAAACATACGTTAGAAACAAGCACGAAACCAAAACTTCAATAGGTGGTGTCCAAGTCCTAATCCCCTTATCTCGAATCTTCTAACCTTGAAGGTTGCGCTTTGCTGTACTGCAGATGTCGAAAGCTTCTGCGAGCATGAGAAGTTTGTTATCACTCGACTCCTGTCACTGATAACACTGATAACACTGCCGTGGCTACTAAAAATTGCTGCCAACCAATTCAATCCCAACTGCTACCTCCCTCTCTTATGAAAATCTGGTGAGGGCAACATCAAGGGTATTGCATTTTGCACTTTTCAAGGTTCGACAGTAGAATCGAGGCCACTGCACTTTCCATTTGCAGCCACGAAAAATTGGGCGCTTGTTACAATCGAATAAATACAGTATTCAATCAGACTACCCTTAGATGGGAAAAGGGTACCCACCGCAGTCGATGGTAGCATCGACGAGTCCCAGGAACTCGGTCGAATGTGCCAGGTGGGGCATGTGGAGCTGCAGGCATTCGACCAGCTGCAGGGACCAGTGCTGGCACAGGCGCCTGGTTGCGGCAACGCATGGAGGAGAGAAGGACAAATACAGCGAAACTTCGTTAATTCAAACTCCAAAGGGACTGGAAAATTAACTGAATAAAACACGGAGATCCAGCTACAGCCTCTCTAAATATTGCGATCGATCATGTGCATGGTACGGCATGCAGCACTGTCGCCAATGGCTGATTCGGACTTGGAAGGGACCGCTGTAATGTCCAAGCACATTGAACTCGCCAGAAAATAGGTGTACAGTCGCAGACCGATTTTTCGGACTCCAAAACGAAAATTCGGACATGCTCGATCATTCAGTCTGCTTGGCGGCACCGCCATTCTCCCCATAGACCATAATGCATAACAACTGCCGAAAGTTCGGACACCTTGCAACCTCTTGTCTGATTTTTCGGACACGCCTTGAGCCAACTCGATCGAGAGCACCCTGCACCGACTCTGACCGGTGCATGGTTCGACTTCCTGAACGATATTTTTGTTTTGAACAGAGCCTCCTTGCTGCCACACGAAGTGGCGCTACTGCAAATCCCCACTCAGCATCATCGCTTCTGCCTCGTTCGACAGAGTGGCTACAGCAGTTCCGGGCTCAGCTTAGTAAGCCATGTAAAGGCAATCCAGCAGCTGATTTGTTTCTTCGTGCACGACGCTGCGAGTAGGCCACATTTTTCGTTTGCGCGACTGGTGTCCGCGTGATGGCGTGGTGGTGTTTGCTTTGTGTGCTGTGTCGAGGTTCCAGTGATCCAACGCGGCATACGGAAACATCGCGTCAAGTGTCTAATGGCGCGGACAGTGCCTGTGCAGACTGTGCTGGGGAATGCCAGCAAGCGGCTGCCGGGAGGCCTAGGATTTGTCGCCTTCCGATGTGCTCCCTACTGACGCCAAAAAATGTTCTGCCGAGACTTGCGCAGTGGTTGCATTGCAATTCCGGACACCGTCTCATTTGACAGTTTCACAGGTACACTGTTGTACTGACATGTGCACAACTCGACGACGCCGAGATATTTCGTCAAGTTTCTGCTGCACTGCCACACGATGACTCCGAGTCGGAAGATGACGCACCGTGTGCTACGCTGCCGTCGCATGCGGAGCGTGTACAAGCAGTGACTGTGGTTTCAGCCGCCTATAGTGACCGTACGACCATCTCAGAGATTCAGGCTTATCTGATTGCGCGTAAACGGAACAGCGTGCAACTGCGCATTCACGATTTCTTCAAGCCTACTGCCAAGCCCGAATAAGTGCGTGGAAATAAAGGATTTCTTTTATTTTTTTTGCTTAATCTGCTTTTTCGGACACCTGTTTATTCGGACATTTCAGCAGTCCCCGTGAGGTCCGAATAAAAGGTCGGCGGCTGTATTTATTCCACGAGCCGCAAGAAAAGCTGCTCAACACATTTCTGCGTGTACATATGCCTGTGTGCGACCCGGTCAGTCTGCATTTCGACAATCGTCATGCTGTCGCTACAGACAGATTAAAGTGCAATCGATGCATGAAGCAAATCTCTATCTTCTGCAGGATGCGTTCAGATAAATTCGGCTGGGCATCTCCAGTGACCACTTTTAATTTCAATTAAAAATTTTGTTTAGCTGCCCGAGTGCTAAGGACAACAAAATCAATCTTAATTTTGTGATAAAAAAAATTTGTCTTCAGGAAAAAATGTAGAAGTGTCCAGTCAGTCACAAGTACTCGATTGCATATTTTGCAGAACCCTCAGTTTGGTTATAGCTCCCAAAAAACAAGTGTTGTGGCTACAGTTTTAAAAATATCTATTGACACACTATGGGTCAATAGTATTGCTTCTAATTACCATAGAGTATGATCACTATGATCTGTAGAAAAAGAAGATTGAAAACAGAACACTGCACAATATTGGGCGAATTAAGATTTTTTTTATCTGGAGCTAAAGAACACTATTTTTTCAAATTTGGTCAGGCTGTTGCCACAAATACTAATATTTGAGGGAAATATCTTTGTCGTCGGCACTAAAACACCACGAGAAGCGCTGAAGTTTGGGAATGTTAGTAAATTAGCAGCAATTTAACCGTATGTAATTCCTTAAAAAAGATCACCTTTGATTTTCTTTAAAATTTATCAAATTATGTCTACTGTCTTGAACTAATGCAACCTGGAACAACGTGTTGCATTATTTGTTTAGTTTCTAAATAAAAAAAAAAGCAAGAAATGTGACTAAACAAACGGTACTACCACAGCAAGATACTATGCGGTCCGGGCCTGCTCGTTGTCGCAGGTTCCTTTCCTTTACAACATGAAAATGCTTCAGTGTAGTTCAGATGGCGTGGACAGACAAAACAGAAAATTTCTGTGTGAAACTGCAAAGTCCATGCGTAGGCACAGCCACAGAATGGTGGGGCATTTTCACATGGTTTAGAGCTCTTGCTCTTGACATCAGGTCTGCGAGTGCGTATCCCGAGTGCGGGCTGATAATAAATAGAGGGGAGAGGGTGCAAGAACAATATTCTTAACCGAATGCAAGATCGTAACTTCGTCAACGAGGGAGCGCGCAGCGGAACTGCAGTGTACCTCACTGACCCATCCCTACACTGGACCGCGCATTGCAAACGGAAACGAGGAAGGAATAGTCTATGCAATACTGTTACAAAGCAAGGTGCACTAGCTCAAAGTGACACTGAATCCGGCCATGTGACAGACATTTAAGACACACTTCGTCGCTGCTTTCACAGACCACGTCCCTGAACAAGGAACCGAGAGCAATGGCACGGCAGACGCTTACCTGACGTCGTCGGGCACAGTGGTCGAGGTGAGAACGCTGGCGAGGAGGGTGAGTATTCGCGAGAGGTACACGCTCCGCGGCACACCCAGGTCGTCACCGTGGATCAGGAGGGTGCTGGACGATATGAAGTGGCCGTGCCTGCACACACAAAGCTTAGAAAATTCAGTTTCCTGCGAGGTGTAGAGCGGGCACCCGCAAACCCGCTAAGACGTTACGAAAAAGTACACGAATAAGGTGAACCGACAGGCTCTTGGACCTCCTTACTCCTCTCCCTCAATGCACAGAGAGAGGGCCTTGGCAGCACTGGTCAACACACCTAGGCCTAAATCTAGCACACACCTATAAATACCAAAGAAAGTGGATGGGTGGATAGCCACCACCGCAGCTCAATTAGTAAGTGCATCACACACATCATGCAGATGTGGGTACAGCTGCCACCTGCAGCAAGTTGTCCACTTTCACTTTTTTTACCTTATCATTTAAACATATCAATTAAAAAAACAACAACAATGAACTTCCCCTATGCTTTCGCTGGCTTTATCGTATGTTGGTGTCCCGTGGGAATAACTACGAGTGTGATGTTCACGGAGCTGTCTTCTGGGACGACGCACCTTTTGGTAACCCATGCCACGAGTGCAGCTCGAAATTCGCAACCGGTGGGAACAAAGACACCAAGCGGGAACAGCAAAGCCAGAACAGGGTGTGAGGAAAGGAGCAAACTCTCAAGCTTTGCAGCTTTTTTCTTCCTGGCGGACATTACCTCTGGCTATGAGAGTGCAGCAGGTACAGCATGGCATACTGGGTGCTGGGCGACCCGTGCCAGCCATCACTGATGGGTGTCAGGTACTCGAGCAGGAGGTCGAAGAAGGCCGGCTTCAGGGCCCACATCTGGGAGTGGGGGAGGAAGCAACCCGAAGCTGAGGTCAAGGGTCTTGTGGACAAAACACACCCTCAGAAACTCAGTGCGATCTTTCAGAAGGGATGATGAAAGACCCTTCACTAGGACTGCAGCTTGTGTTTGCAATGGTTTCACTTAGCTCAATCTGGTTCGGAGATGACATTTGCGCCAAGTAAAAAAGTGAACCAAGTTATGCCATATACCAGACTTGATATAACGTTCACTATAACTTGATATAACGTCGAGGCTCAGCATAACAAAGATCGACATAACGAATTATCGCATATACCAAAATCTAAAATTGGTATGAACATGTTTTATTTCAATTAGTATTTTACTACTGAGAGCAAAAACGAATGTGCAAGATGTCCGATAACATCGGCAACAGCAAAGCGAATACAGTACTCTGCAAAAAAATTTAAATTAAATTACGGGGTTTTATACGCCAAAACCACGATCCGATTAGGAGGCACGCTGTAGTGGGGGGACTCCGGAAATTTGGACCGCCTGGGGTTCTTTAACGTGCACTTAAATCTAAGTACACGAGTGTTTTCGCAAATCGCCCCCATCGAAGTATTCTGGCAGAAAACATGTCATATACTCAGCAAGAGCAACTTGAAACAACCCATACACATTCGTGAATCTATGTGCATTTATAGTTCAACAGGTTGGCTTAGCTGGCCAGCAGCCTGCAAGCCAACATGCTGATCCCATGTGAGCACACCATCGCACGGTTGCATATATACAACAATGTGAGGCACATTAGTAATTCAGTATGGTTCACATGCCATATACAGGCCTGATAAGTGATCAGCAGGCCCCCAAAATCACCAGGAGGCCATTTGCTTGTCTGTTGTAGACATCAGCGTCTGCATTTCTTCCACAAGGACCTCCTTCAGCTGTCATAATGTCTAAGTACCTATAGCATTATGCTGCCGAGTAGGATCGTGCGAGTATTCTAAAGCCTTCCAATAATGAATCTAATGTCATCCTATTCGACGCAACCTTCTGTCGAACAGTCACTATTTGTCGATATCAATATTTTTAAAATATTCGGACATTTCAGAATCGGAATTACAGAATTGTTAACTGCGCTTGATCAAACATGGAACCAAAGCAAAAGTAGGATCAATTTCATCCCCGCAGCCATAGTTGGCATAAATCGTGCGAAGTTACATAGTGCAGCAGGCTACACCACTCAGGGAACCAGAATTCACCGGCTAAGAACCACAGTCATTCGCACTCTTCACAAAGTTATGGGTACGTGAACAAACTAAACCTTTGTTCCTAATGCTTTTTTTAACAAGCAAGGCTTCATAACGTGCAATGTAATGGCAGAAGCTTGCCAACATTATCAATACTAGGTCGTGAACATCGTTTTATAATAATGGCAAAAACAGCTGTCCATTATTGAATTCAATTCGATTCGCTTCTGGCACTATTTGATTCAGTCTCAAAAATTACTATTCGCACATCCTACTACCGAGCACTACGCCGTGTCCGCAGCAAGGTGTGGCATGTCTGCCTCCGGCCCTTAATTTCTGTGCCTTGTAGGTAGGGGCCGAGAGCCGAGTTCGACATTCCTGCCAGCTTCCTTTACAGCAAGTTTTTTACGTGCTGGCATGTTGTCTTCAATAATCATTAAACCTTTCTTGTCTCTCCAGAACAAAATAACAGTAACAGCTGGGAAGAAGGACTTCTAGAGTTTGTCACGTGTCATATGCCGAGCTGCGCACAAAAATTTTAAGGGGGACGAGTCAGGACTTTCAACCATTACCCCCCCCCCTCCCCCCCAGATCCACGCATGTGTATGCTCATAACAAAGATTCGATATATATACATAAAAAATAAAGCATCTTCATGTGTAATGCAACTTTGTTATAAAGAGGTTTGAGTGGACTGCACCGTTCCAGAAAAGGTACAATTTCCCTGCTAGCGTACTGCGCTCAGGCTCTCCCATTCCGAGGAGCACGTACGACGCAAGCTATGGAGCCTGGAGAGGCCAATGTTCCTCACCCCAATGATGGAGTGCCGGGCGTTGGCCACCTGGCTGAGAGAGCACAGGGGTGCCAGGGCCGTGGCCGCCATGCCCGTCGCGTCCAGGCTCTGCACCAGGCATCGGTAGGCCTCCTCCACGATGGCCACGCTCTTCAGCTTCAGCATGGCGTGCTGCACCGACAGCAGCTGCGCCTGCACCCGGGCCCGTGGGCTGCGACGCCAGCGGCTCTCGAAGGCCAGCGATACCAGCGGCAGTGGAATCTACAAAGTTCAGAGGCATTGCTCAAGATTATAGTTTGCTAAGCACTAAGGGTTCTGCAGGTGATGAGGATGTTCTTTTTAAGAACGTTTCTTGGGCAAGGGGTGAAGCGTTCTTTCCTGCAACCACGTAAGCCTTTTTTCTTTTTTTCTAGTTCGTAGCTTGTGCCCGTAAACATGCATAATATTCCAATCAATAAATATCTACTGGAAGTCAACACCTGCTGCACTATTAGACTTCTCTGTGCTTGCACGTCTGATCTTGCTGTGAAAATGCAACAGCCGTTACAAAGAGGACGTGAGAAGGTGTTCCCTAGTTCCAGGCGGCGTTGGTGCCAACAACAAGCAATGAACCCTGACCTGTGCACCCAAATGCTGCACGAGGGATCCAAGCAGGCGCAGCAGGGACAGGGTGTGTGCCTCGGAGAGCACCAGCTGCGCCTGCAGGTGCAGCAGGTCCACCAGGGACGAGGGACACTGACCCGTCAGGTTGCACAGCAGCACCACCGTCTGGTTGGCTGCGCAAACGCGCCATGAAGAGGGTTAGGGCACTGGGAAGACGCAGCAAGGAACCCATCCGGTGGCAACAAGCAAAGTCCCATGTCTGTCGGTCACCAGTGACTAAGAAGCCAAAGTTAGAATTTTACTACATAGGTACGCATTCCAAAATCCTACATGCTCCGATAAGCCAAACGAAGCCAAATAAGAGAGTTAAATATTCATTTCTCAATTGTTGCTCACACATAAAAAATGTGCCAGCATCACATCGAGTGATTCTGCAATGACTGTCCCAATTATTAAAAGTAAAGCATTCAAAGTGAAAATAAAGTGTAGCCAGCCTGTACTCAAAGCATAAACTTCTGCTCAACACTCTGTGTCCCTTTTGCACAAGTTCCAGGAAAGAACTCAAAATCTCTTGCCTTTCAGAACTGTGCAGCAACTTTCGGTTGCACAAGGCTGGCGACAGTGCAAAAGAGAAAAAAAAAATGGCCCTGGCAGCAACCACAGCAGACAAGGCAGCTTACCTGAGACAAGAAGAGAGTTCCTGGGTGCAAACTCGGTTGCCTGCAGGACACAGTTGGCCATTCCATGGAGGTTCTGAAAAGCAAGAAACCCAAGGAAACTTCACTTTTTAACTGAAGTGCAATGGCAGGCAACACACTTGTCGGCCCCGTGCTTTTGGCCATCAAGTCTTTCTGCAACCAAAGCAACCATGTCACAAATCAAATGTTTATTTTAACATTGCATACACAACACTGAAGACCCAACAAAAAGAGCTAAGGACTGTACAAGAGTGCTGTGCCTTTCTGCCAAGCGGTGCTTACAGCATGTGAATACAAGCATGTGAATACAAGCATGTGAATATAAGACAACTTAAGAAAATAAACACAAGCACACAGATGAGATAATAAATGTGAAGCTACTATAAACACTCGTACATATGGGCACACTTTGTGACCAGTTTAGTAACAGTCAAGCTCTGGGATCTGCGTAACCAAGGATCAGCAACTTCAAGAAATGAGAAACTTTGTTGAATTCATGCACTATTCAGTGCACTTATTATACCAGCTCACCAGTATGCCTCGAGCACAGCCCTAAATTCTTTGGCACAAAATTGCACCTGTGCACCACAGTCGTCAAGTGTAGCCAGGTGCAGCGGTGGTGCAGCGGTGGTGCACTGGTGCTGCATGGCACCTTGCAAGACAATGCTTGGTGGTGTGATGTGCTGCCAACACAGCAGGCATTTCAGGAGAGGTCTAAAAGTGTCCAAAACGCTATATTTTTGCTAGTTGGGACTGCACATGGCACTTATGTCATCTGTAGTGATACATTTGCTACCTCTTGTTGGGACTTACAATTACTACACTGGCAGGCGGAGTAAGTAGTGCTTATGATGTTAGTACCATGGTATTCTTTCAAAAGTAGATGAAAACAGTGGAAGGGAACCTCTCACTGAGCGATTAGGTCAATTGAACGAGACAGCCTGCACCTCGGTGCTCAATTAAAAACCACGTGCAACATGCTGCACGAACACCCTCAGCACCACAGAGTATGTGTGCTTTACTGGCCGCACATGAAAATTTTTTTTTAAAAAAAGGTCACTGCCATGACACAGGCTAAACAATCGAAAATATTTTTTTAATTTTTTACTCCTACGCCTAATTCTACATAGTCCTAAATATTGTCATGCATAGTAATTCATTTACTTACTGCCTCTTTTAATTTATGGTGGACTGTCACCGTTATAAAGTTATCACTCCGTGCAAAGCACACCTACAGCATCAAAATTTCTTGGCCATTGTTTCTATTGCGAAGGAAGCGTGTCTCATCAGATTGTGCATGCATCACAAGTGCTTCTCGAATATTCTTCTAATATATGCATGAACATTCTCAAATATACCAAAGCACCAGCAAATAATCTGGAAATACAACGAGAGATGAATAGTGCACACACTTGATGTCTGGGATGAGATACAATGACTGATGACCATGTTTGCCTCTAGTGCTCCGATTAAAATGTTGCCTGCGCTTCCTGGCACAAGTTTGCCCAACAAGGGGTTAGGTTCTTAATTTGCACGTTTGGTAGCATTTGGTTTTCCACTGTCACTACAATGTGACAATACACAAACCCAACAACATGTACCCTGTAATCTACAGCACAAGAACACACAAGCAAGCCTCCACGATGACTCAAAACTCTTTTTTCTTGTGCCTCCTCGTTGAGAAATTATGCTAGTTCCGTGAAACTGCACCGTACAGAAGGATATGTGCACTTGCTAATGCTGTGATCAACAGCAATGTCACACGCTCTACATTTAACATCCCTTCATTATCTACTTTTTTCCAAAATGGCTCTTCCCAGTCCTGCCAACCAATCAGCCGAGCTCACCTCGCTGAGCAGTTCCCAGGTCACAACCTGGACTGCCTGGTCTCCAAGGCTGTGCACCACCGTTCCGTAGACGCGCAGCAGGGAAGCCATCCTGTCCAGGCACTCATTGGGGTCCTCCTGTTTTCCCAGCAGGCACCAGAACCAGGATAAATGTACTCTTTGAAAACATGTGCTTCAAGTGTTCTCATCAGCACAGATCAGATCAAACAGATGGATATAGCCTTTTAAAGCCCTTAGATGAGCTCCAATTCCATTTCCCGCCAAAACTTCTCTTTGGCTTTATGGATTTGACAGACTTGGCTCATAAAGTATATTCTAGAACTGCTAGAGAGAGGGAGAGGAGTTGACAAACTGAACACATAGAATTGTTTCTTAGTTACCACTGGACGCAACAGCTTGAAGTACGAGTCTATAACCATCAAGCTCGGGACTGCCTGTAGAGGAAGCTTTAGGAGGTATGGTTAGAGCCCTAAAATTCAATTATTATTTTGGCACCATTACTCATGGAAAGTGCTGCCTGTTAAGGGTTCAAGAGGATGGCCACGGCCAATTCAAAGGTGGCGAAGGGAGAAGAAACAAGTTTAACTCCCTCCATTATGCCAAACAAGCAAAACACCAGCAGGGATCTTAGTGGCCCCTTAATTTGCTGCCCCACAAGGTTGGTTAATGAAAAAACGTACTAGAAAGGTAACTGCATGCAAAATTAGATTCTACGCACACACTATAATTGTGAGGCCTTCTTGCAAAAATTCTGGGAGAGGAAGGAAAATGTGATCGTGGAGGAGATCAGTGACAAGACCAACACTACTGCCGTGCATTCTGCGTGCATCAGTACAAGCATTTGCAAGAAATAGGCGAACAGGGCGTTTCATTTATCACCTAAAGTTGAGTGAACCCAAACATCTTTGTTTCACCAGATTTGCCTGAAAGTTGCATACACCTGGAATTGCGCCCATCACATCAACCGTGCAGAGCCCCCAAACTGTTAACACGGCAAGATGCAGCAACATGTGTTTTGCAACTGCTCTCAGTGCGTGCTTCAGTGGAAGACACTAGCTTCTACATAGAGCTGGAGGGCATCAGAAGGTGAGCATTGTCAGAAGGTGCGAACATAAAACCTCGTTAATTCGACCCCTGTGAATTCAGGAAATCAGAGAATTCGGACTCGCTTTCTCTTCCCAGCAGATGTGTGCAGTATTTATCGAAATGAAACTCTCGTTAATTCAGACGCATTTGGCCACACACCGATTAATTCCGGTAACTCTCGGAGCTTGGCGAGTACGGAGCTCCACAAATTTTCAATGCGGAGCAGCAAAAGCGGCACTAGTATGCAACCGAAATAAAGCAGCAGAATCCACATTGCCATAGTCATCAGAATCATACATAAACAAGAATGCAGGAATACTTCGTGCCTATTTGTGCCTTTATACTATATTTTGCCTTTACTGCGACGCATACCACCGTGTTGATCGCGTGCCTTCAGAAATGCGTGGTCGCCGTCTATGATCACGTCGACAGTCACCACGGTTTTAGCCAGACTTCTTGCGGCAAAAGGTAGTTTCGTTTTTGACTCGATGCAGCCGCTGTGCACGCATTGTCACAAACACAGCAGAAGCTATCAAGGATGAACAGTGCTGGCAACATCGTGATGGACGGTTGATCTGTTGGTGACCATGCCACTGGCGAAAAAGTAATTGGGACGTGCGTGCGGTAGTGAAAAGCGTGTCTCAGATGAAGACGCATGCCGCGGCAGGCAATGCTGCGAAGGAAGTCCTGAGGCCTTCACCGATGTGACCGCCAATCAGTCACAAGATGGCGAGAATAGTAGCTTTAGCACTGCTTTTTTGCAAAATAGGAACAGCATTTGCTGATTCATTCAGTAAATAAAAGCGTGCTGACGTAGCATGCATGTTAATTGTTTTCTTTATACCCTCGGTAATTAGATGTTCAGTCAATTCGAATATATTTTTTGGTCCCATGAAATGCATATTAGATGTTTTGCTGTGTGTATAATATATATATATATATATATGTAGTCATGCGTGCTCTAGCTGATGTCAGCAGCACAAAATGTTGCCACCAGCGCTGCTGAGCACGTTTGTGTCTCTGGTGTTCCAATACTCCACAAACAGCAACACATTTAAAACAGGCTAAATCTCTCTAATGGTTGCACCAAGGTTCTCTGCTATAACTACTTACTCTTTTTTTTTTTTCATAAGTACTTTCTCTGCTGCCAAAGCAGGCAGTTTGGGAAAAAACATTTCTAGGTACAGTAAGGTCTAATGTCGGATATTAAAGAGAAAAATAGCTTCAGCTGTATCAATGCATTCCAGTTTGACATTACAAAAAAATACACTCGTACCATGAGAGCCGATTTGGTGAGCTACGAAAGGCGCAAGAACAAAAGACACATGGTGACGTCACCTGGAAATTCCGCGGAAGCTCACCATGACAGAATGAATTTTAATGGCATCCGCTCAGGCCTAGTTAAATTTACATTGGTAAACAACATTGTATTCTAAAAAAGTCAAAGACTGAATTTGGGGGAGTTTCAAGAACTTTCACTGCCGCCGCAATGACCAAGACTGGCCAAAATGCTTTGAAATCCACGTCAAACTGACGTCATGAACGTGACACTGGTACACTGGCTCGGGGTTTTCAGTGCAAAGTTTAAAAAAAAAGAAACATTCCTCTTCATTTTCTTTCCTTGTAATCAACCTCCTGCTGTAAAATTAACGAAAAATAGAGCTTAGAAAGTCTGCTTTATCAATCTCAATTGATCTAGTGCTTCTCTTTAGTGCAGAATGCCTAAACAGCAATAAAGCCAACATAACTGTAATACTTGACCATTATCAGAGCAGAATGGCTGATGTGAGCCATCAGACATACAATTACAAAGAATTTTTGCCCGCAAACCTTCATGCCATATCTCAGCTATAATCAATGGCAGAATACACTACTACATGCACATTCCTTTAACAGTGCGCCAGATTGCACATGGGATGGCAGAGAGGGCAAGGTGGATGGGGGGGCAGCAAGCTGCAAGCTTGGTACTCAGGGTCCCATCACCAGACGTAAGTCAAGTGCATTAACTGTGCACCACTTGAAGAAAAGAGGAAGGAGAGGATTGGGGGAATCATGCACTCACGCACAAAAAGGCAGGGCGGGGCTGCCGGTACGTCATCTTGAACTTGCGCTAGGATAACACAAGAGGCATTTTGCAAGGGGTCATGTGCACAGATCAGCATGCAGAGAACGGCGCATTGGGTACATGCAAATAGGCATCCCTGTGTGAGGAAAAGAAAACAGAATAAGCACAACGCAAATGCACTTCTCTTCCCTCCTGCTACAGGCAAGCACAAAGCGCAGTGTCATGCAGGTAATGGCGGCGGTGTTTTATTTGACCCAGGCTAAAATTTCTGAAAATTCGGCTCTCCTGGGATTAACTTTCTCAGAGGGTATGACTGACACAGCTAAGTTTTCAAGACATAGTTGGCAAGCAAAGATTGTAGTTAAAGACCACCACAAACATTAAAGTAAAGGACAAGTGTGAAAAGAACTCTCTGTTCTTTTTGCCTACACTATGCCCAATTGTACACAAACATTCAGCTTGTTTGCAAACCTTGAGCAATTTCACTGTCAATACTGCACCTGAGCAAGAACTGGAGTGCGTACTATAACACTGGCATCCAAGTGATGCAGCGTCGTTGACACCTTTAGAAAGCATCGCAGTGTTAATTCTAACAGACTCTGTGCCATAAATTCGCACATAGGGTGAGCTGAAAGCTACAGCAAGCACGGCAGAACGTTAGCCTTTCACCAAGGTAAGAAAAAGTAGCACAAGCCATTACAGCATGCATGAAGGCATGATGCGTGCAGCTTCACAAACAGGTAAGCATTACACGAGAAGAATGTTTAGCGACGAACTCTTGAAAACTCATCTGGCATCTAACTGTCTCGCAACATTCCCTCTTCAATGCTCAGCACCATATTGCAAACAATGGCACAATGCTTTGCTCAGCCCAAGCTTGCTGAAGCACCTATTTGAAAAAAAATAAAAATAATGTTTCCAGCATGCTTTTCATGTAGTGTTGTTCAAAATATTATTCAAGGCTAATCAAATTACAGATAGCATTAAATAGTGCAATGGTGATTTAGCAGTAAACGCAAATTAAATGCATTAGTACTGCGTCGCACCTATTTGAAGTATCGGATCCATGATTAAAACCCCGTTCCCCACATTGCAAAGTGGGGAACAACGAAGTGTTGCTCAGAAGCTCATTCAACACCCATATTGCCTCTTCAAGGAGCAAAGTGCAACTGAAGATGGTTCAGAGGAGACCACCGTCAGTTGCATTATACAGTACTTATACAGTGACTTTGAACATTAAAAAATGCAGCTACTTTATCAATTATAAGAAAAAAGCTCGGATCAGAATTTAATTACACTATAAATAACGCCACACTTAACACTGTGAAAGAGTACAGGTACCTTGGCTTAACACTGACACACGACTTCAGATGGGAGCGCCATGTTAACAATGTTACCTCGACTACACGAAAAAAGTTGCTTTTTCTACAAAGACGTCTCAGACTAACACCCCCCAAACACAAAACTACTAGCATATAACCCATTTGTTAGATTAGTATTAGAGTATACTAATGTTCTTTGGTTTCTTTTCACCAAAGAACTCATTAACAAACTAGAAGCAGTTGAAAGGAAGGCACTAAGATGTATTTAAAATAAATACAGAATAATAGACTCACCCACAGAATCGTTAAAACTGGCCGGCATCCTCACCTTACAAAACCAAGCCAAGTTTGTCCGATAAAAAATTATGTACCAACTTATTCATAACGAATTAAAGATAGACAGTCCCAAATACTTATTTAAAACACAAACACGACCCACCCGACATAAACACTCACTATCACTAACGAACGCCCAGTTCATACAGAAAGTCATAAGCATTCGTTTTTTTCTTTAATAACACGTGAATGGAATAAGCTGGACCCTACTATTACAAACAGCCCAACTTTATCTACTTTTTTAGCATTAGTCGAAAATTAATTGCATGCTTCATAATTATGACCTACTTGAGTTACCATTTATTTCTGTGTCATTTTATTTTATTTCATTATGCTGTATACATAACCCCTTTTATTTACTGACACCTGAAATGTATGTCATACATTATTACCTCTTGGGTAAACCTAACTTTTATACATTTTATTACTTTGTCATTACTGATTACCACTATTTATGCAAACTGCTTACCTCTTTTTCTGTTGTTCATTCTTAAGTCTATTGCCTTGTGTTAATTTGTAACTACTGCCTACCATCATTGCTAATTGTCAGCCTTTCTCATTACGTGTTGTTATATATAAATTAGCTGTCATGTATTATCTCGTAATTAATGTCTGCCACTGTGTTCACCTTTGCCAACTGTCTACCTTTTTGATTACCTCTTGTTTTTCGTAACACTATTATATAATGTATTGCTCTATTACTTCTGCACACCATATTATTTGCCTTTGCTAATTGCCTATTTATTGTGTGTAATCTATATATTGTGCTAATTATTATTGTTATATTGTAAGATAACTATGTACATGTAGTTACATGTACATGTAGCAAGTAAGCTGGGCTTATTTGCTACAGCAAAACGTATGCTTACTTCCTCTCAAAAAGTCAGAAAATAAATAATATAAGAAACCGTAAGCCACTGCAACTAGAGCTATGAACAGATGTGAGCATTTCTAGTGAGAACCGTGCTTCGCTCACATTGGCAAGATCCTCGGCATAGGCCTCCAGGTCCTCGACAAACTGCCCCAGCAGAGTGGCACAGAAGTTTGGATCGGCGGCCCAGAAGGGACCAAGCTGCTCCAGAGCCTCGCCCGTGCGCCGAGCCAGGGATTCCGACGGGGCGTCAATGTGCCACCCAACAAGGATGTCAACGGCGTCGTGGAAGTAAGACGCAGCAAAGGCCTCAGGGTCCTGTTCCGCGGCCCACAGAGACAGCGCGCATGCCGAGAGCAGCAGCTCGCAGTCCTCAGCTGACTCGAGCATAGACTGGGCACGACCCATCATCGTCTGCGTAACGAAAAACAAAAGTATCACTGACTGGCAGCTCCCGTTTACAATTTTTCAGTTTTAGCCCCCACCTAGCCCGTTGTCACATTTTTCATATCCTCAATTTGACACCGCCAAACTCTGATTTAAGCACGAGAAAGTTAACACAACAGCCACAGTAGCATTTCTCTATATGCTGGAACCACTTGTGGATAGCTCAAGAAACCAATTACAAAGAATGAATAAATAATTATTTTCTTACTAAAACAGATTTCCTTTTCTTTTTGCAAATATACCATGTTTATCGCACAATGATCCCACTTCTTTATGTGGAAAATTGATGCGAAGTTTGGCAGT
The DNA here is from genome assembly GCF_023375885.2 of Dermacentor andersoni. Lineage (NCBI taxonomy): Eukaryota > Metazoa > Arthropoda > Arachnida > Ixodida > Ixodidae > Dermacentor > Dermacentor andersoni. The sequence goes on from NC_092821.1 coordinate 88,713,600, forward strand.
GTGATAATAGTGTGGAACAAATTTTCCCCGCATCATTAGAAAAAAATTGCCAAATGGGTGTGCCAAATATGGGTGCCAAATATGGATGCCAAATATGGGTGTGCAAGCGTTATGCGATTAAATACGTAAATACTGTACTCTCCATGGCCGAAACAAAAAGCAAACTAGTTATTCTAATTTTTGCTTCAAGTGGAACGACGTTTGGGCTTTTGTAGGGTCAAGAACTTATATTTAAGTCAGATGGTCAGTTGAAATCATTCTCCAATAAGACATGTTCAAAATTCAGCAACAAATGTGTATGCATGCAAATAACTTCACAACTTTCAGTCATTATAAACTTCAGTGACATCCTGCCATCATAAAATCTTCTTGCAACTTATTGATAGTACAGTGTCTCAGTGTTACACTTTTCGAGGCCTCAGAGTTAAGGGGAGACGCGGGTCTTGAAATGACAAAAAATCGCAAAAAAGTCGATTTTCGGAAAAGTGCGTTTTCGCTACGTTTATACATTCAAGAATCCCTCCGCGAAATCTAGAACCTAAATTTAATCGGAAAATAATAAAAAAACACTTATACGGGCCACGGTGGCCGCGGAATTAGCAAAAAATCGCCAAAAATGTTCGAACTTCGCGCCGTCGTCATTTGCGAACGCGTTGGCCGGCGGGCGCCATTTTGAGCTTGTTTGGAAGCTGCTTTCTTTGTGCGTATTTTGCGTCGGTTCAAAATGGCGTAGGTGAGGAGGAACAGACGCTATCGCGTCATTTCTGAAGGATGCGCCCGTGCCGCTGATTGGCCAAAGCACGCACGCCCCCCGCGCGCCTCGCTCCTATTGGTCCGGCGCCGTTTGAGTGCCGATTCCCGCGTTCCCGACAGGCTGGTCGCTCTCGTGCGCGCTGCGTGCTTGTCTCTGTGGTTTCATCGCGCCGCTCGCTTCTCGACAACGTTCGATGAAGTGTCTTTTTCGCTGCCTGAATGGCTGGAGGAGATCGTCATCTGAAGACTACTACGCGTCAAGCGTTCGGCAAGGCGCGATGGCGGCCGTGGAATGCGCGATAGAAGACGGATAAGCTTGTCGTGTACCCGGAGTTGCCGGCTGCTGGTCTGCCTGAAGATTCTGCCGGATCGAGTTCCGAGCTGCAATCCAGTACGTCTAGCATCAACACTTCGTCCACCCACGCCTCGCGTGTTGGCGCAGACCGTGTAGATACCGTTTTCTTCACGACCGAAGAAAGAAGCAAGCGCGCAGCGATCGCCGATAAGGCGAAAACGCGCCCGGCGTCGCAGTCTGCAACGGAGCGAAAGTTGGAGCTGCTGGGTGTTGACACGAAAGAGGACGTCAGCGACAGCGGAACGGAACTTGCGATCGTGGATTTATCCGTGGTGCAATACTTTTTTGGACTTATGCCGTGTCCCGTGTGCGCCAAGAAACAATGATGCTTTCGAAGGACCCCGCCAAGGAGTACGGGCTCTGTGCCAAGCTTGTGCTGGAGTGCTCCACGTGTGGCATGCGCGAAAGGATCGTCGGAGGTTCACATGTCCAACAAGGATCACAAAAACAGAAATGCTTTGATAAACAAGCTTGCAAAGAGGCACAAGCCACCAACAGACTCTGCCTACAGTCTTGGGCATTTATAGGTATAGGTGTGACCTTTTGCTGAATGCACAATTGTGAGAGTGTGCAAGAGATATAAATTTTTTTTACAATTTAAATTCTGGGATTTTACGTTCCAAAACCGTGATTTGATTGTGGACCAATTTTGACCACTTGGAAAGCGCTACAACACAAGCACATGAAGTTTCTTGCATTTCAGCTCCATTGAAATGTGGCGACCACCACTGGGATTTAATCCCAATTTTTTGTTGTAGCCGTAAACTTTGTGGAAAGGACATATTTTGTTGTGGCCATGAACTCTGCACAACTTTATTTGCATAGGGATGCCATTTGTGTGCCTTCTGTTCAACAAGGAACTAAAATAGAAATGTGAAGCTCATGGTGCTAGCTTTCTGGCATTGCTTTCAATGACTATGCATGATTTTGCAACCAATATCTCAATGTTATTTTTGCAAAATGGCCATATATATGTCATGAACTTGTTGCTGAAAGACAGGGCTACATGGTGGTGCAATTAATATTGCCATATTGTTAGCCCATTAAAAGTTACAGTGAACTGAAAGTTCAAACTCATTTTTCTCAGCTTCATTTTTTTGGACACCGCACACTGCCTTACGGGGGATCTTCATATGTTCTTTCGAAGTACCAGCAAAATGTTTGGTATCAATATATTTGTGTCGAATGGATCTAGCCGGTGATGCTATTTATTTATTTCTAAAGCTGCCGGCTAAATTTTAATTGCCACTAAATACAAACGAAAATTAGCAGAAATATTTGAATTATGTTTACATCTGTTATTTTTGCATTATAATTGCACTGAGAACAATAAAAATAGCATCACCGGCTAGAGCTACTCTCTGGCGTTCTGGCCATATACTTTGTTTTTCCTTTTGACAAAATTAAGTTTTTGAAAAGTCCCGTAAGAAATTGATTGAATTTCTGTATTAAAAACTTTGCATCATTTGTTCTAATGAAGATATACAACATCTAATTATATATTTGCAATCAGCAGAAAGAACTGAACAATACTGTTAAATATCATCCCGTTCACACTAAAATTAACAAAATTGGTTTTAAGACCCACATCTCCCCTTAAGACAAAAACAAGGGAATTAAAAGGAGAGCCCTCTAACCTGCAGAACCTCAGCAGCAACTTGGGGATTCCCTTTCAGCACCTGCAATTGAAAAACAAAAACTGTGTGAGTTCGTGAAACGACTTTGTTTTGAACAGAGAGAAAAGCAAGAGAACAGCTAAGCACACATTTAACACTAAAAGAAAATGTGCCCACCGTGCATCAAATTGCCACCAACCCTATCACGGAGAGCATCTTCACCTATCTGCTCAGATGAGTGTCTTGCATATTGCATAGCACCATTGGAAGCATACTGTACGCTTTTAATAGGCCCTAACTAGAGGTGTGCAAATATTAAAAAATTTTCGAATATTCGATTGGATAAGAATATTCGAAACAAATCGAACATATTTCTGGCTGTGCGGGAGCAAACATGATTCTTAGCGCTTATTTCTGTCTAATCTAAGAAAGTGTCTCCGATTTTGTACTGTATTTTGCGAAAATTTCATGCTGCTGGAGAAATTTAGCCTGCAAATAACGCTTAGCCGCTTGACGTCTGAGCTGTGCAGAAAAGCCAGCGTCTCAGTAGCAAGGGGCATGGGTTTGCGAACAGCGAGGGTGCACTCTTTTGCAGCTCCCAGCCGCAATCCTGGGGTTATTGCTTGACAGCAAATGCAATGAGTGACGACTGGTACAGGGTCAAATGCCTCTGAGTTTGCGGGAAATTGATGTGGTGTGGTACAATAAGGCACAGGTTGGCGAGAACAGACAACTAGCAGAAATTATTTAATTTTCCAAACCTAACATGGGCCAAATACATAATCCTTTAGTATATCGACTTACTAGTTTAATTTTTTACCAATGACAACGTAATTGCAATGCGCCAACATGATAAAAATAAACCAACTTGCATATGCACATCATTATTTGATATTCGATGTTAAGTATTTGTATTCCATCTGTATTCAAAATTTTGAATTCGCACACCCTGAACAGTAACCCAAACATGCCACTGCTCTATATATGGACTCTTTGAGAACGATCGGTCCAAGTGCACATCACTCGCAGAAACGAAAGCTGCCAACAGTTGCTGCTTTTAGCTCAACAAGATGCGCACCACACACGTGCATGGCCGAGTATCGTGAACGCACAAAGACCAGCTCACTGCACAGATGCTCCCACAAAAGGCAAGTGCAGTTTGCCAACAAGCATGCACACACACAGCAAGTGGCCTGGCACAATGACAGCATACACCTAGTAGGCACCTCGCTGCACTAAAACACAAGGGATGATCACAAAACAGCAGCGAGTACCGTGTTCCAATGAAGTGGCACTTATTCTCACTCAATAGATCCCTATACAAACACACAGGCACCAAAAAAAGCAAAAAAAGCTTGGCAAGTTGTCCACTAGGGTCTCGAGGTCCAGGACCTTCCTTAAGCAAAATAAATGAAAATTCTAATGAAAAGTTTAAAATGTTATGCGAGTACTAGTAGGCTGCCTGATATGCACTTGCACAGAGTCACTTCTTGTTAACAGTGCTCATTTTGATGAGTGCGGCGCAAAAATATGAAGGTCGAAAGCAAAGGAAATAACCCACTACATCGGAGGTGACTTCACTGAAGCCTACAATATCAACACAGATGACACACGTTAGCCATGCATAAATTGCCCCATCAGAGAAAGAGATATGTTCTCAGCAGCTACTGCTACAGTGGTCTCACATGGTCACCTCTTGCAGTAGTGTTCGGTGTGCCGATCAGAAACAGTGCTTGTATTTTACCATTGCAGTAATACAATCAACGTCCATTTTTCGGACTTCCTAGGGGCGGCGAAAATGTCCGAAAAAAAAAAACGAATGCATGCTTTTTTCTGCCCCCAACGACTCAAATCACCACCCACACGTCCCAAATAGCTTTGAAGGCCTGCCAGAACACTTATTAGGCGTATAAGTGCTCGCACTGTGATAGGAGACGGCGGGCGCACGCGTGTGTAATTACGGAATACATACCTACTGTGTCTCGTGACAATTGCCCCTTCCCACTCTTCGCATGCTTCACCGCAATACTTCGCGTGTGCTTTACTGCGCAACAGTGCTGCATTGAGGCGAAGTGAACTTTTGAAATGCGGCATTATGCAACGCCTCATGCTTCCAGAGCTTCCAAGACACTGGCGATTATTACAAAGGCGGAGTCGGCGCCATTGCTAAAAGCGGCGAATTGTTTCAATGGAAAACACAGGCCCGACCGGAAAGAAACTTGGCAGCGAATGTCGAAGTAGCCAGGCCTAGCACTGCCGCGGTGGTGGCTCGCCTGCCAGTGCATCTGCGTGCGAAAGCGCCGGTTAGAGGCGGCAAGATAATTTAGATGGAGGCGGTGGTGGATACAATTAATGCTGTTTCGGACCCTCGGTCATAGCAACAAGTTCGGAAAATCGGATTGCCAAGGTTTTTTGCATCAGAAATTTCAGACGTTCTTATACATTGACTATGGGGTACGTGGCGGCACCGCGAAGGCGTCCGAATTGTCGGGAATGTACGAAAAATCGGTCGTTGTCTGTACATCCTTCAGAATTTTTCAAAAGACTGCAGGCATTATATAGATGGGGCAGAATATTTAAGTGCTAGAACATTTACTGAGATTATGCATGCTTGCTAGCACGCCGAGTTGTTAATGCCTACTGCCTTGAAAAGCAGAAAGCAAGATTTTTATGGAGGTTGCATTTCCTTTCTAAGAAAATGCGATCTTCTAAGTGTCTTTGTTTGTGCTATAAGGAGAGTTCTGAAAAAGAACCCACACAATTATGAACACTCAACAATCAACATCTAGAAAGTTTTCTTCTGCATAAAGAGAAGGCTATGAAGGGGGGACATAGATTCTAAAGCAATCTTCTTATTTTTGAACCAAATTTGATAGAAGTTGATATGCTTGTTTATTTCTTCTTCCAATTCTAAAAATGCATTATTTTTTCTGCAAGTTCATTACTGCAGGAGATCATTAAAAAAAGCTCTCTTTTTTATAACGATGGACAAATACCCACTGCACAAGAATATACAAATGGCACATGAATCAATACTAGAAATCATAAGACACAATGAAGGAAGGACTTTCATGATTGGATCATTATTTCTTATTTTACAGCAGACTGAACTGCAGTATTTTGAACATGTCTATGCAGCTGTCACACAAGACAAATATAAAAATTTTTAAAAAGAAACATTTTTTTTTTAATGTGCTCCCAACATCTACCTTCATGTTCCAAAAATTTATTCTTCTAAGTGTGATGGGTACTGACATTACAGTAAAAGGGTTGCTGGATGTGCAAAATTATTTTGAGAAAATGAAGAAAACAAACAAATCATTTGCCCTATAGTTTTAAAATTATATATTATAGTTGAAATATCGACACAAGAGATAAGCAACATGGCAGATAAAGAGAATAATAGATGCAGATTCTGAAAGTGCAATTTTCTAAAAATGATTTCTTGGTAATTTTTAGTTAAAGACTCCCCTTGTAAGGGGAGGAGCTGGTCTTTGAGAGGAAAAAAATAACAAAATAACTATTTTTCAATTCTGTTATTTCCATAATCTAAATTTCGCGACTCAATGCCAGGAAAAGAAATTGCTCAAAATGCTGCATCGTCGAGCAAAAAAAAAAGAATGCCATGTGTGTATCGAGATGCTTAGTTTTGCCCAATAAAGAGTAAAAAATGGTCAATTTTTCACCGTGTGCCATTCCCAACCAACTAGCCAAACAGCAAACACTCTTGAACTTCAAGACAGTCTGCCCCCCTCCCCCCTCTCTAACGAAAATCCCTGCACATGGTTATGGAGCCAGTACTTCTGGTGTCAGAAAAATGGTTATTATCTGGGCCTTGTTGGCATGACAGCATACTAATATGGCGAGCGGTGCAAACAGAGGGCCAAGAACAAGGTGCTGTCCTTTTGTAGTCTCTGACATGTGTTTACATTGTTTACTGTATTTTGTGGTGCTTGTTATCTCCCCAGCTTATAGCACTCGTGCCCTAACAATGCACCCTTTGAAATGAATGCCCGCCATCTTGCCAGACTTTTTATCTTGGTCGAAAACGATACTGCGTAATGCTACATCTCTAGAGGAGTTTCCGCAAGCTCTCTCAAAATCTTTCAAAGAAACCTTGGGCCCACATATGACAGCTTTAAACACTAGCATATTAAGAGAATAATGGTCCGTTTGTTTTTCTTTCTAGAACAAAGCTTTCTTTACAAGCCTTGCTGACCGTGGCTGCTGCTGCCATGCTGAACAGAGCATGTGCATGCAAAAGCACATTTGCACGCACCGGTTTCTATTAAACAAGATATGCAGGAATGAAAACGGCGAATAATAGTAAACCCTATCACTTTCTTTCACATGTTACTTCTCAATGTGTACACCTCTCTAGAAACATCGCACATCGCATTCATACTTGCGACAACACTGGGTATACATTCTGACACTGTGTATTGGCATGATATTTTTTTTGCTTTTTGGCATACCTTGCAAGCAGTGCTGTACACAAACACTGCACGACATTAAAGTTGTGGTCTGTACAGCGCACAAACATAAACATTGCATGAGATTACGCAGTGCATAGGATGACAATAAAGACAGCTGAATGCATCACATTTAGCCTTATATGTAGCATTTAAACAACAGCTTCACAAAAGCTTCCCTTCAAGGTTCAAACATGTGCGTTGGATCCTCGCAACTTTTTACAATATTCACTTTAGAAAACAACACAGACGCAAGCATAGCTGAAATACAGGAACAAGAAAGTAACCATGCTTTGTACCAAAGTATTACTGTAGCCTCACCTCCAACAATGCTTTCAGCAGGCAGATACGGGACTCATCCGGGATGCTTGTGTCATATACATTTAGTAGCCAGTCCACAAACCTGCATGTGGACAAAATGCAAACAAAACTCACTCCAAATTTTTGTTTGCAGCACACATACTTTTTTACAATAGTGTGTTTTAGCAATCTCACATGCAAACGTACTAACCTTACGACAATGAAAAATTACTATGACTAAAGCTTGAATTCACTAAGAACTGGTGAAGAATAAAAAAAATGTTACCTTTAATTTATTATATTCTAAGAATGCATTAGCTTTCTTTTGTGAGGAATGCTGTGAACAGACGTTTATCTCTCTAGTTGCTCAATAGTTGGCCAAAAAGAAATGGAGACATTCACTAACACTTCTTTTAATGTCAACAATGCTGGACCCTGTTCTTTTTTTCCTTTGTATTCAACTGCACCAAGCTGTTATAACAACCAGCATAAGAGACAGTTCTGTCATCAAGGCATGTATTGCAAAACACACATTTCCTTCTTGCAGGAGTTTTTAACGTATGACATGTACAGCATAGATGAAACAAGCACTTGACAGTGTTACCTCTCTTCCAAAAGAGTGACTACAAACACTGACTTATTTATCCCTCCACCTACTGCTATCTCTTGCTACATCTAACACATGCAATATCTTGAAATGCTGTCTTCCATACAGCAGTCACCACAGCGATATCTATAGCTCTGCCAACTCATCTGTGCTGCTCTGGTTATCTCAAAGAGCTTATCTCTCAGTTAAGTTCCTACAACTCTATGCAACCCCTATTGCATACTACATCAGGTCGCTGACATTCGAACTTGATGAACCCTACAGTGGCGCCAGGTCACCTACGGACTAATATCGTTCACATTATTCATCTAAAGCCACACATCCCAGCCCTTGGACCCTCATCAGACCTGTTGTTCATGCCCTTACCAAAAGTACTGAAGGCTAAGGCATTTGGTCAGCTTACACCAAGAGAGATGATGTAAATGTTTTGAAGTGCCATCATGGCAACTGTTTTGCCTAGGTGGCTTGTTTTATCTTGTATGAGTAAATAGTTGTGAACAATGTTTTCCCGCAACAATATACCACATATTTTATGCACAGCCCTGCCCCACCCTTAACCAGTGCTCTATGTGGGATTTGTAAGGTACCCTAATTAAAATGAATAAGTAAATAAATGAAACAATCACCTCGTTAAGTAAAACTATAGAATTGAGAATCAAGATATCCTTTTAATGAACATTTCGGGCACAGAAGAGACTGATCCAAAAAAGATGGTGAACAACAATGAAGTTCTCCATTGTTCTGTCTTCGTTGCGGTGGCTCTTCAGTGCCCAACATGTTCAATTCCGAAGACCACTAGCTAGCCCAACGCCATGTCATTTTAGCTGTTAATGATTGAGGCAGTGCAACATGAACAGGGGCCCCTCCTGCATCCAATTAAGTGGTTACAGGTGTGTCTCCAGAAGGGCACAGGCACGTCAAGGTCCACTCACTCCTTGGCCCTCTCGCCGAGCAAGGTGCCATAGGCAGACAGACAGGCGGCCAGCTCGTTGCGAGCATCGTGGGGCAGCCGGGTACGCTTCAGGGCCTCCTCGAGCACACGGCGCAGGTAGCTCTGGTGCTTGGCCACCCAGGCTGGGGTCAGGCGCTCGCGGGCCTCCCGCAGCGCCCATGCCGGAACCTCGCTGTACACGTGACCCAGGGCGCCCCACAGGTCGTCGTCCCCTGGGGCACACGGTGACGGAAACAAGTCAGCATATATACAGGAACGGATAAAAAAATGTTACGTCGTGGTCATTTTTATTATCGTAAGAGACCCGGACAGCTTGCTGTGGAAAGCCACATCTTGAATGAAGAGAGGCACACTCCATTTCTGAAGAATAATCTGTCAATGTAATACTAAGCGAGTATCACTGTACAGATGTACATTCTCCAACTCCCTTATTACACAAAAGCACGTACAGCGGAGAGCAAGTCCAGCAATCATGGCATCAGCAAAAAAATTTGAACTTCTTGTAGCACAGCCTTGCAACGTGGAATTATCTTAATGCATGACATAGGTTGAATGGGCACACATAGCCTGCAACACTTGATTACAGCCTTCACACCTAGGCTGCGACGTATTTTTTATTTCACGGCACCTGCTGTGTCAATGTTTTTGCTCTTGACTGTACAAAGTTACGTCTTGCACAAACACCAAAGGATTTCGTGAAACGACCAGCTTTATTGAAGGTGCACTGTCCTTAGTTCATTAAGGCAAAAGAAAAATCTACTATAAACATTTTTTTATATGGTAATTGAATTGTGAGAGCTTCATATCAGAACAAAGACATACAAAACTTACACAGGCCAAGTTAGCCTTCTGATGGCAATATTAGCACATCAATGGCAATTACTCTTTGACAGGGAGACGTTTTTACTATCAAGTGTGTATGATATATGACTACAACAAGTAACAGGGAAAAGCATTGGTGTTGGATTCCGAGATCCATGCTGTGCCAATATTTCCACTGATACAGATGGACATATTTTACTAATAGATGCAGGCATGCAAGACCAAACCATTCACCATTTGTTTCAATGGCAGTTGAAACATTCAATATACAGTAGACTTAAATGGAACTTGAAGAGACAGAATAATGTGTCCCATTTATTCAAAGTTTCATTTAAGCAAAGCACGTAGAAATCAACAAGAATAGCTCTATTTAAAAAGTGTCCGAGTTTTTACTGTGGTGAAAAAAGAAGGCTTTACTGCAATTCTGCTTCTCATATTGAATCCTACTGTTGTGCAAAGGTGGTGTTCATGTGCGAAAGAATTCCCAATAACTCGATACAGTTCTCGCATTCAAAATAACGGTGCAGACTTGCAACTACATCTCTTGCCGTCTGGTCCGAAGACAGTAACATTCACTGGAACATCAATATCTGTATCTTCATCAACAGAATCATAGTCTTCTGCACCAACTTTACTGATACAACTTTCAACTGTCTCCACAGAGCAGGTAACAAAGGAACCATCTGAGGCCTCTGACCCCATGCTGCGTGGACGAAGCAGTAGTGGCAAGATCCTAAGTACCCCGTAGTGCTCTTTTCCTCATCAGGGATCATTACTTGCACAGTAGAGTACTTACGACCTCATGGCAGAAACGCTGCTGCAATACTGACAACCTTCAATTTGCATTAACTTTCCCACAGTTGCCAGATGGATTATATTTTCATTATCTATAGCATAAAATTTGACATGTTTGTCTGATTTTTCCTGTTCCATAAGGTGATGAGGTAGCTGGTAGTTCTGTATAATTAGAGTTCACAGAAAGTTGTGTTTCATGTAACCCATGTTTGCCAACATTGTGCCTATGGGCGGGCTACCGAAGTTAATATCACTGTTCCTTTATCCGGCATTTCTATTTAAGCGAGTTTTGTCTATCTGGAGTCCATTGTAACAGGCAATCTCTTCTGCGATAACAGTATAGTTCTTGCATCCGTATCCTGTTGCATGCTTTCTTTGGTGATGCTTTCGTCAGAATTTTATGACCTATAGTGAGATGGGACCTGCCTTGGTTCCAGATTAAGGATTACCCTACTTTTATTGTGTAGTGAAATACAAAAAATTTAATACTAATTGTCTATTAAAGATTTGCTGACTGTTTGTAAAGATGCTGTAGACGGGCATTCTGTTCCATAGTCGCAGCGAGAATGCCCCACATTACAAGCACAAATCTTCATGAAGATTGTCCACAAAATATTCACACAACAGCGGGCGAAATTTTATTTGCCATTACACATTAGTTGCATACTCTTAGTGCTGCTGTAGGTTGGTACGACTAATCAATGGGTTCGAAAAGTGAGGCTATAAACAAAATAAATTGGCAACTGTATGGTATGCATTTTTTTGAAGCCAAGTTTGTACCTCGCACTGACCAACAATGTAAAATAGAATAATTGAACCTCAGCAGTGCAACAGCATAATTTTTAATATCAGCAGTAATGCCTAATTTCTACTATCATTTCTACGGTTGCATTGCATTTATTTCGTACTATTTTAAAGTCAGCCCTATTTGCACCTCGAGTCTGTGGTACGCAAAACAAAAGAGGAGAAGGTTAGTGCAGATAGTCAAATGTGAATTGAGGACCACAGAAATGACTAACAAATAGTAGTGTGACAAAATCAAGTGATAAGCAAAAAAAATTAAAAATTACGCCAAGTACAGCAGGTAGGAAAATGAGGGCACACAGGCTTACTTCCACAACTGATTATCTTCGGCCACACAGATAAGCGAGGCAGAGAAAGCTTTTCACCGCCGCCCCCTTCATAGCTGATTGCATATTTTCCAGTGCAGAAATGTACCCAACGAATGCTGCCTTGGTAACACAAACATCTTTGGACAATGGAAACAAGCACGAAAACAACAGCAACGAGATAGGACACGGGAGGTGCTAGTTTGTGCCTGTTATTTTTGAGCTCGTTTCCATCACCCGAATAGATTTGCCCAACAATGCGCACTGCTAAGACGCAAACATATTGTAGCAAGCAGTTTTTCAGCGCCACTTCCCTCTAGCGACCAGACCAGCCCGCCAAATTTAGCATCTCCGAATTGGTATGAAACAAAACCACGGAACAAAATAACCACCAGACAAGCTTGTAAGAAGTACAGCACCACTTGCCAAACCAAGTAATTCCAACCGCAGCTGTCATTTCTTTTAATAAGGCCTGATCACAAAGACCTAGTGGTAGTAGGGCAGTGAAATAGGCTTACAGACCTATCAAGTTTAACCCATGACAACCAGACACTAAACCCGATTTTCCCTACTGGTAACGAGCCTCTTTTTTACCAATTAAATTAAGATTAAGGACATAACGCAGCAGGTGTAAATGGGCATTGGTGGATTAACAATTCTTGCATCTTTACATTGCACATGGCTCCGTAAGCATGGGTGCCCACCCTCATTTCTACTCTAAGCTGTCTGTTCTAAGCGCTCTCAAGTGCAAGTCCTGAATAGCCCTATTACCACAATGTACGAGGGGCACTGAGATGAAAGGGAGCAGCAGACTAACATTCACAGAATCATTGCAGGAGAAGCATAGGTTGGAACATGACTTGCTGATGCATACAAAGTACGTCTTCCCTTCAACACAGTGTCACGCAGTACCTTGATTTCACTGTAAAAATCAAGGACACTTAATGGTCTTGAGTGCAAATTGGGCATTCATATTGGAGTATCATGTGTGCTTCCCGATAGATGACTTGCAACTTCTCTAGAAAACTTTAAAATTGCGTGTTGGCGAGTTCTGTATAAATTACATTCACACAAAGTAAAGGTCTGCCTCTGTGTGGCAAGCTTTGAGCGCACTATGTTCACCAGCACAAATATTCACAGTTCTATCCAGCTGCGAAAGCGACTGGCATGATTCCAACTGTCAAGGCACAGCTTTCACAACTGAGAAGTTCAATAACACAGCGGCGCTACCTTGTCTGCAATCATTACGTGCCACAGGAAACAGCAGGAGCAAGTAACGATTGACTCCACTGGATCAGAAATGCTAGCTCATGCAGGCCTCGCCACTTCTGCCTATATAGTTGACAACCCGCCTTGCACACACAGGTTTCACTGCTCTCTACTGCTGCAAATGAAAAAGTTCTCACAAAAGCCTTTCTTATTACCTGTCGTGGCAGCTATAAATGAACTGCTAGCAATTCTTCCTCCTATACAGCCTTTTTATTTGTATTTGATCTCCCACTGGAAGACACGAACCCTCAAACATATCAGACCACTTTCACTAGAACCAATCGAAAGAAGAGTTCAATTGTTTGGAATGCCGGACAATGTGTGCAGGTGCTGCAACAGCTGAGCATGCAAAAACTAAAAAAGCCCAAAAGAATAGAAAAGGCAGAAATAAATCACCTCGCAGCCATCTCGCACGAAACGGACGATGCATGCAGCCGGCTGGCTTCTGTTTATGCCACGCATCGAGTCTGCTCCCGGCTAAGGTTAACCCAGCGTGTGCTTTGTCAAGCGCGACAATGAGTGCATCACTCACTCCGCTGAAGGGCGCTGCGGTGCTCAAATCACATCGCTGATGCAGAAGCACTGCTCGCTATCTTTCTAAGGAAATGTTGTTGCAGCATCGCAACTGCTATGGCAACAAATATGAGTGCATTGGTTGAATGAAAGCAGGCTGACTAAATGTGAGCAGGCAGCTATATGCCGTAAGAGCTCCCTAGGTAAGAGAATGCAGCCAAGTGAAAAGCTGATGTATTGACATTTGAAAAATAGCAACACAGGTGCATTGAATACAACTATGTTCAACACTGGCGCAACGACGGCTGGTTGCACCGAACGCAAAAATGCCGCGTTTTTGTCTTTATTTTGTGTACGTCTGGCGTTGGCGTCGCGAAAAACTCGCGCTTCAATACCGAAGTGGTTTGCAAAAGTGTACGGGCATACGCACAGAGACTACGCGCGCGAAATTCGATTGCGCTGAGCGTAGTTCAACGTAAGCGTCGCCGCATTTTTCGTTGCTTTGTCCGACTCGGAACTTACGAAACACGTTCTACAGGGCCAATTAAGCTTGATCGCGCGTATCCACGTGGGAACTGTTTTGCACAGGCTTCGCGCGCAAAGCTCAAACCTGCCAATTCGCAGTTTCCCCAACACTGACTCGCGAAACACGGAAGGCACGCCCCTTCACCCTCCAATGTTACGAGACGGCCAAAGAAGGTATTGGGTCAGGGTGCGCGCGAAGACGCTGCATTGCGCTTCGGTTCGGCGGCTTTCACTGTCGATGGCAGTACTACTCATGCGGGCCAACACGCACCCACGTGGGACGGCCAGTCGGTCGGCCATCGGTTTGCGGAAACAGCAAACGACGGGCTTTCAAACCGACGCTGCGCCAATCCCACGGCAACCGCATGCCGCGTGTTTACAACAACGGCGAACATCAAGGCCGTGCAGCACAGCTTCGTTGCTTGCTGAGGAAATGGGAGCGCGGAAGCGCCACAGCTCATTTTAGGGGCAGCCAAGCTGACCACCCATATTCGCGGTTATCGCCAAAGAACCGCAGAGACAAGCGCTACAGATAGCGCGATACAGGCAGTTCAGTGGGCGAACCGCAAAACATCGTGACGCGACAGGGAAGCCAGACTAACGGTCGCGTCTTCGCTTTGGGTCCCTTCCCCGGGCTTCGGCGACAAAAGAACACGTCCGAAAGCACTGGCGAAGAGACGCACAGATGAGCAACGCCGATTCGCGCGTTCCCTACGTCTCGACGTCGAAGAGGTGCTGAGCCACAAAAGTAGCCCGCCTCAACGAACACGTCACGGGGTGACTCGATAAATAAAGGAAACAAAGTTAACAACCACCGCCTCCTGCGACTTTGCGAACGCGGGACCCACATACGAGCCAGTCACCTGATGGTTTCTTGGAATCTCCTCGGCCACGCGACTTGGAAGGCGCGGAAGAAGCGGGTTTGTGTTCGTCGCGCCGAGGTGAACCATCGGGCGTACGTTGCTTGACTTTGACGCGGTCCTGGCGCCGAAACACGAGTTGACCGTGGCCACCACCGCCTTCGGAGTTCTTGGCCGCTGACGGCCGGGAGTTGTCCTTGCGGTCGGGGCTGCTGGCGGCGGCGCCGTGGTGGGATGCGCGCGAACGTTCCGACGCGCGCTCGGAGCCGCGGCGATGGTGAGACGAGACGTAGTCATCGCGGCGTTCGTCGCCGTGGTTGTGCGAGGTCCGAGTCCGCTCGCGGCGGGACTCCTTGGACTTGCTGACGAACCAGCGGCTGCCGCTCATCGAACTCACGAACCGCTCTGCGATGAGTCTTTTTTTCTCTCACACGCGCAAACAGCGTGTCACATTGCTCAGCTGAGCCGGGTACAGCCACCAGCGTGACGATAGCGGAGTACGCAGCGGTGATAATGCATGGACGCCATTAGCCTGTGTATCATTGCAGGAACGCAGTAAAGTCAAACCATAAAGTAATTTTATTAGAACACAAGTAACAACGTGCGAACGTCTCATATTCAAACAAAATTTGTTAATGCCTAAATTATTTATCTATAGCACACAATCTCAGTGAAAAGAAAATGCGTAACTAACTTTTTGGATTGGATTTTAGTGCCTTGATTACAACCTCATTCCCAACGGTAACAAACGAAACCGAAATTAAGGGCTCATGGCTAACGGTGCCTTCCACAATAGTGAACTTCAAGCAGTTGCGCGCAGCACGACCCCGGCACTTCCACGATTTTCGCCATGTCTAGTTATGTTGGACATTGTATTGGTAAAACGTTTATTTGAGCCTGCAGTAAAACTTGCGCTGGCGCGCGCGCTCCGGACGTACGGGTCCTACGTCGTCTTCTGAACGCCTGCCGCGCGCCCTGGGTCCCCGCTCGCCGTTGCCGGCTCACTGGGTCCCTGCCAGGCCAGCGCCTCGATGACCGGCTGGACGGCCCAGAGTTGTTCGTTTTGATTGTCGCTCCCTGCGGCTGCTTTCCCAACTTTGGCTTCTTCCTTGTACTTGGTGCAATTGTTGGACAAAAATTACGCCGTAAACGACTGCCCAAACGGCATGGACGCACCATGGCCCTTGCGGCACACGCTGTAAATACCTCGTTATAACGAATTCACTTCAATCTGATGATAGCTTTATTCCGAGTTCCCGCGGCACCTCTCAACCTGTATGTGCTCTAGACCACAAAAGCCAGAAGACGTGGGGAAATGAGTGCGCAACTCATGCACATATTTATGGGCTTAGCCTCGACCACTGCAATCTTGAGCAGAATGTACCTGCACTGCATCGATTTTGCCTTTAAACTGCGGGAATGGGCTAGCGGCTATTGTCCTTTTTGAAGACAGTTTTCACGCACACACACATGTATGCGCACATGCACAGGAAAGAAACAAGACAAAAAAAGAAGAAATATAAAAAAAATTACACATGAATGATTATGAATTATTCTGGCTATTTTTGTATTCATTTTAAACTGTTTAATTTCACCTTTCAACAGCACCTATTACTCTATCGCAATACTAACATGCCGACTGCGGTGGAGGGAGCCCCCCTCATCAATCTCCGGCAATATCGAAGCTCCCCCTCTCTCCTAGAGTGTCAATATATACGCACATCATTTAAGGTTTCTTTTGAGTGGCCTCTACCTTTTCACTTCAAATTTTATTGTGGCTAGATGCATATTGCATCTTTGCTAGTACGTGCATGCGGAGGTCCGCGGCTTTTTTTAATTTGTACTTTCGCTTTCTTTCTGAAAATCCTGAATATCAGACAAGAAGCACCAGCAGTGGGTATACCTCATCCATATTTCTTCTTCAATCTTTTTAAAATTTCCACTGTGAATTAACACTATATATACAGGACAAAGTTTATTATATTTTTGAAAGAGAGGGAGGTAGCCAACTAACAATTATTTCTAATGGTATGGATAGCCTATGCCTAGAGAATAAATATATGTTGCTGTGTGTTCACCTTGCTTCAAATTGATTTGCATGGTTTTTGACCCTGAAAAAAGAAAGAAATTTGCAGACTTCGGTGACCCTTTCCGCAGAGTCTTTTATCAACGGCATATATGAAATGCACATGAATGGTATGAATAGTGCTTCTGTTTCCAGTAGGCAATGCTATAGCCACTCGTGGGGGGAAAAAAAGCAAGAAAAAAGAAGAAAAACCTTTCTAATTTACAATGGATGGAAACATTGAAGCCAAGCAGGATATACTCGAAATAAGAATCAATCGCAGTAATGCGCAGCAGTGCTTATACTCCAGACTCACAGTAAAAAAAAAAAAAAAATTGCTAGGCCGCAGTTTTGCCAGAAAGGCGAAGCCGTGTTAGCGATAGCAAAGTATAGGACAGTTACACAAAGGAAAATCCTTACCGTATAAATTTGTGTAAGGGCTGCTCCTGTGTAAGGGTCACACTCCGAACTTGAGAGGCAATTAAAAAAAAAGAGAGATCCAACCGAGAAGCAATTGTGTTGTGTGTGCAATCGCATTTGGTGCAAGGAATGATTTCTTGATTGTATCCTTGTGTATTAAACTTTCACAAGGCGTTACATGGCTTTTTCCATTGATGTGCATTTGCACAATGTAATACGCACAAAATACATATATCTCCCCAACGTGTTTAACTGAATCTACGTGTCGAATGGTTCATCCGAGAGATGCCAGTCTCTTGGTGGTGCAAAGGAACTCGGGTTGTGAAAGTGAACTGTCTCCTACTATGAGGTCTTGCATATAGTGCTTGTATAAGGGCATCACTTCAGGGAACAGTAATCTCTTCAAGGTCAGACAAGGTTTCTTCAAGTGCAAGTGTTAATAAAGGTTAAATATATATAAAATATACATAGGTGGCATTCGGAAATATGGTCGGGCCCCAGAACCCCCACCCCCCCCTGTATAAAGATGAAAACTTTCCACCTATGATATAACTTTCTTTTTCTTTCTTCCTTTCTTTCTTTATTGTTTCCTCAGACACAGTCTAACAGGGGGCCGAGACTAAAGGCAACAGAGCACCTGACAACTTAATTGGAATAATTCATGGGTAATCCCTCATATAGTGGGTATCGATTTCCAACAACACACACACACACCTTTTTCCCTACCCCTGTTCATTCCCCCGTGCAGGGTAGCCAACTACGCTCAGTTGTGGTTAACCTTCCTACTCTTCATTTATCCTTCAATCTTTTTTTTTCTCTCTCCCTTCCCAGCACCATCACAGGCCTTTTGCTTACATGTGTTGCACCTGCCGTCATTATTAATGCGTTAGCATTCTTAGGTTACTTCAAGCCTTTCCCGGGGGCTAGCTACATTTGTCAATTTGTTTGCATCCAACTGTTTTCCCATGTATACCTGGGTGACTGGTTATCCCATGGTTGAACGGGTAGTGCACTGGGCTGCTGTGCTGAGAGAACAGGGGGTTTCGAAACTTATTGGGTGGCCGAGTATGTGGCAATGTGTACATGTATGCATTCCTCTTCAACAAACCTCTTTCATGCTGACATGGAATCACTAGATGAGATAGAAACAGAAGTTGAATTATGGGGAGAAGAGAGATAAGGAGGAATGAAAGAATAATTTAAATTTCTCCGAAGCTGAGTGGAATTGAGTCCACTTCATCACAAGAGTTCCTCAAGGACAGCAACCAGACACTTTAGCAGGCTAGATTGTGAAGGATGGAATAGAAACACAAGTTTAATTGTAAGGAGAAGGGAAGTAAGGTGGAAAGAAAGAATAAGGTTACAGGTCACAAAAATAAGTTAAGGAACCACAAATAATATAGTGTGTGCAAACAGGTACAGAACAGACACACAGGAACAGAAAAAGAAAGGCATGCAGGTTGCAGTAATTACTTAAAAGAAGGCAAAAATATTTAAATATGGTAAAAGAAAGTGTCCTCCAGACATCAATGATTTTTTTGGTCCTTGGACTCATTTACTGAGACAGTAGACAAAACTGAACTTCCTGCTAATAGTGATGCCGCACGTTCGTGCATATTACCAATTTTTCTCAAAATTCATTCTCCTCCCACAATTAGTTGCCCTCTCCTTGCACAAGCTTGTACCCTCTGCTCCTCTCACTCACGCCTCCTGTCTCTAATTCAGCTGCAGCACAACGTACGCCACTGCATAAATCCCTTCAGCTTTCGCGCATCACTAAGCACGGCTCTCATATTCCCCTCTGCCTTCGAGCAGTGGTTGTCCATAGGAGCTTCACTTGCACAGTCATATTAGCTGTTACAAGTCGTCATTGCACAATCAAGAAAGTGCCTGGCAAGGAAATGAGGACAAAGATGTGCTCGTGTGCTTTGCTGTTGGTCCACCATCTTGACACCAGACAAGAACAACTGTTGACATTGCCACCGCTAAGGAGGGAGCCACCGCTTTTGCCGTCTAGGAAAAAGCCAAGCTGCAGCTGCCGCAGTGCTCCGTTATATGGAATTGTTCCTCCACACCTCCGTCAAAGTGTGATGGGGATCAATAAAGCAGGCGAAGATAAGAGAAAATGCATTCACCGAATATATGCAGTGAGAATTGCTGCAGTCCAGATGGTGGACCAACAACAGCACGAGAGCATCTTCGAGTGTCCTTTTCGTTTGGCTTGCTGGGCAAACTTCCTTCCCTGTGCAGAAATGGCCTGCAATACACTATTACGACTGGACATGTAGATGTAAATTCCTAGCTGTGACAAGTAATAACCATTGTCACAGTAAAGAATTGATGCTAGGACCAACAATCTGTTTGGTAGGCAAAGATCACGTGCAGGAAATATTTGCAGTGTGCATGTTATCAGCGTAAAGCCTGTCGTAATAAAGTATATTTCAGTTGACTTCAACTGGTCCTGTGAGAGTGCACGTATATACCTGGCATATGGCATCAGTGATCAAAATGTGACAGAAATTTGGGGGTGATCACAGAAGCAAAATGTAATTAAGCCAAATTGGACATTTTCCAGGAATACACTTTATTGCAGTGGGCATCAATGTACTGTCCTGCAAGGTGTCGCACACGTGCATAATGTCCGACAGGTGAATTTGCCAGGCGGTGTGCACATTTTTTTTTGTTGCACGTAGCACAAGGGGCAAGCAAATTTTGAAAATTTCTTGCACAAGTTCTGTTCCCATTTGATCTGAGAATTTGAAATTCAACATTGTGGAATGTTCGTTTAGTTCTTGGCCAACTGCACTGTATTATTCTAGGGCTGCAGTAAGCCTACAGGGGTGAAAAACCAGTGATATACACGTGATGGCCGTCTCCTAAATCACTATTAGAGGTGTCGTCTATTCACCAACCCTGCCAAGATCTTTTCATTGTTGCTGCAAGCTCTGTTCTAAGCGGGGTTACTAACTGGCATCACTGCCGAGAATTAATGAATTCTGAGCGTGCCAGTGCAGTATTCAATATTTGGTTTTTGTAATGATCTGCAATTGCCTAAATTTTACGCTTTTATGTGCCAAAAGCGTGGCATTGGTCTCAATTTGGGCAAAACTGTCTTCTTTTTTCTGAGCTCACTCTGCATCCCAAACATATGCAGCATTGAAGAGCATCATTCAGCTTTTTCCATAGGCGGTATCGAAAGCCACGGTCATCCCAAATTGTTACAAACCATATCTCTGTAAATCAGTCAATCTAGTCGCAAGTTTCTTTGTGCCGTTAAATGTCATTGTTAGGTCTCACAAGTACAGTATAGTAAAAGGTGTCAAAGTCAGTGAACTGCTCATGGAGCTCCAATGCCAGGAAGTTCTTGTTTATGTTGTTTATACTGCAGCGATTATGAAATGGTAGAGCATCTGCCTCGTATGCAGGACATGCTGGATTCGAATCCTTGTGCCGCCGGAAACCCACTGGTATTTTTCTAATGGGTAGAGATGTACCACATGTTGGTGCTCGCATGTTTATATGGGTTCTCATCTCGAAAGGGGGTCCTATAGAGATTTGCGAGGGTCTCCGAGCACCCCTTCTCCCACAGCTTTGGTGAAATAGTCGAGCATGCGTTGCCGCTGTGGAAGGCGGATGACTGCTGCCGCCGGGTACCTACCGGTAAAATAGGCGCAAGCGTACCAGCGGCCAGGTGCTTGGCGACTACAGCAATTCCAGACGCTTGGGAGTGCAGCCATCTATTGGGAAGTTGGCTCGCATAGAACAACCAGACTCCATTTTAACTTGTTGCCCAGTGGCAACAAGTGATAAACGATAGAGGATACAGAAGATAGAAAAGGGGCAGGGACCAAGGAATTAATTAGGCGCACTGACATTTGGTTTAGTTGGCAACGATGCATCTACGACATCAGCAACGCGTGAGAGATGAGGGACCAGAAAAGACAACGCACCACTGCACGGGCAGTTGCAAGTGCAGTGGTGTGAATTGTCTGCTCTCTTTCAGTTCGTTGTGTTCTGTATGCTGCTGAAGAAGTCGTTAAGAGCCTAGACTACTCATTTTCACTAAGTCACGGCGATTATCATCCCTGTATGGCCTCAAGCTGATGCGAGTTAGACAGATATCACCAAGGCCTCTTCACATATGTATATGTGCGATCTGAGTGAAAAGGCAGAGGCAGATATACAGCACTCTTTTTTTCTGTTCCTAGTCTCCCAAAACTTTCTCATTTCAGTATTATGGAAATAGTAACATGCAAATAGAAAGAGAAACGATTTATTAGTAGGAAAAGGCAGAGAGGTTGGAATGGGCTAGCATGCTCCAGGCGATTACTAAAGAATAAAAAAAAATAATTAAAATTTGGGGTTCGATGTTCTGAGACTGCAGTGGGCTATGGGGGATGCTGTAATTGGAGGCTCCAGACTAATCTATACCGTATGCAATAAGAATGTTAAGGGATAAATGCAATATTAAGAAAGGATAAAGAAGAAGGGCCCGTAATAAGAAAGTTAAGCATTCCTTCAAAACTACATTTTTGTTGATTTCGCGGTAATAGGTCGATTATTAAGAGACAATATGAAGGTTAAAGTGCCCTTTTCTCTTTAATTTCGAGCCGAAGCCCTGGTACATGTGACGTCATGGATTTTAAAAATGATCTTCTCATATTTCAGCTGTTGTGGCTTAGTTAATAATTTCAAATCTTGCCAAGTTCAGTCTTCGGCTCCTAGAATACAACGTGCTCCATATTTATCGATAGAACATTTACTTGGCCCGAGCAGACACTGAGAAATTTGTGATGTCTCGGTGAGCTGGTGGGGGAATGTCAAGGTGTCCTCGCTAGCTGTCTTTTGTGTTTTTGTGTGTTTTCTGTCTTGCCAAACATCTCTTTGTGGCAAGAGTGACATTTCTGGCATCGTAGTAGAGTACTTTACTGAAACAGCGCAAATTGTTTTACTCTATAGAGTCCCTTTAGCATGTACCTAAACGTGAGCACAGAAGTGTTTTTTATTTTTTTGCATTCTGTCAACCCCA
The DNA here is from genome assembly GCF_023375885.2 of Dermacentor andersoni. Lineage (NCBI taxonomy): Eukaryota > Metazoa > Arthropoda > Arachnida > Ixodida > Ixodidae > Dermacentor > Dermacentor andersoni. Next base: position 88,736,062 of record NC_092821.1, read on the forward strand.
GAATGCAATTGCCATTGTGGTGAATTGAACCCGCAACCTCACGCCAAGCAGCAGAATGCCACAGCCAAGGAGCCATTTCAGTGGGCGAACAGCAATGGAGAAGACCGTCCGGGTAGTCCAGACAAGTAGACTTTGAGACTGTGATGAAGCAACGTTTATATACAATGTGCATGGTGGAACTCAGAGGAGGTTCTCCATTTCCTTCATGAAGACCTCGTAGGCGTCGTCCTTCGTGGGCGCTGTAACAGACGACACGGGAGGCGCCGCAGGAAGCTCTGAAAACGAGAGAGAAGTGCAGAAACAGTGAAGCACACATCAATGGCACACACTTCAGTTCAAAGCATTGGTGATGTAACTGGAAAAGTAAATTTTGTGGGGACCCTCGTGTCCCCAAGGCATGGAAAACTGTGCTATGGGGGGGGGGGCAGACGTGGGCCACGGCAGGTTGGCGAGAGGGCGATACCATCCTCACGTGGGCTGCTTGCAGGAAGCACAAACGCTACCGGCAAGTCACGTGATGTCCCACTGACATTGCCAGAGTCTGTTTGGTTCCCAGCAAGCGGTGAGTGTAGTAGTTTAATTCGCTGCTCCTGATTTTCTTCCACATGTGATTAGCCAGCTATGTTTCTGCCACGACACACACCATGGCTGCCCATACCTCAGCCAGTGAGTCAGAAAACCCTGTTTTCCAAGCACATTCCCTCAGTTATGTTAACTATAGCTAGCTGACCTGCTCAAAGTATTGGTTGTGTATGTAATGTTTTCCAAGTGTGCACATAGTTGACGTCTAATGTTTCCTCAAGCTTGAACTTGAGGCACCCTCCTATCACTACAGATTGTGTGCTAAGAAGCATTGACGTAGTATATATCAATGGTGCATTATGCCGATATTAGCACATAGGGGTGGAACTTGGACAATAACACAGAAACGAGTGAATGATGGAGCAGAATATTGTAGGTGTAATATTAAAATTCATTTGAAGATGGTAACATTAATTAAAGAGCAAATGCAAGTACACCTGTGATACGAAGCAACAACTACTAAAAAATTTGACAGACTCAACTGCAGTTGACATCCACGCAATGCGAAGCGTCGCGCGAATCGTTTTGGCACGAGACGTCGTTGCACATCGAGCTGGTGGGGTTCTGGCAGCTCAAGATGATGATATATGGTGCTTTATGGTGCAAGACCCAGTCACGGCTAAAGAGCGCCGGCAGCCTGAGACGCGTTTTGTCGTTTTCCTATTAAAGCGAAAGCTTTACTGGCCACGAACTTGTGATTTCACCATGGCGGTGCTCTAAGATGGCACATGACGTCACAACGCGCTCCTCGCCGCAGATATTTCTCTCTCACTCGCTCCCTAGTCACTACTGCGCATGTGTCACCAGTAGCACCGAGCCACAGGTGTTCCGCCGCTGAGCAGCGCCGCGCCTTTCCGCCACGGCCATTTGGTATGATGTCACACCGCGTTCCTCGTCGTTGCGCTTGCCTCCGCTCGCTTCGCCAGCTGCCGCATGCCTGACAACATGTCGGAGGATTGAAAAGGAGAGCTCGTGTGCGCCGCAACCACAGTTGAGGCGACAGTATGGACGGCGACAATATTGATAAGCAGGAGGAGGCCTGGAATCGACATTGGAACGAGATGAAGAGGAAACGAATCACCCAGGAAACAGACAAACAGAGCGCCGAATGAGTGGCTAAACGCCGCAACATAGCTAGACAACCAGACTAACCTGGACTTGCAATCAAGATTGACTAAGGCTAACCATCCTATGCCTTAGCTTTCGCAACGTATGTCCTGGCATAGCCGAGCTAAGCCACTGCCAATTTTGCTTGGCGTTTTAATATGGCGACGGGAAACCAAAACGAAACCGAGCTGGTGGGTGACGCCGGATGTCACTCGTGCAAAACGTGACACTCACATTGCACCGCCTGCAGCGGGGAACTGTGGTGCATTTGGGTTATCAACTACTAAAAGCGTGCGGTGAAATTCCGTTGGTACTGCGCCCCATGCGCTGTAAAACAGATAAGCGAAGATGCTTATCACAACAGCATTGGTGGCAACAGCTGTGAATGCAGGGTGTGATGACACGGGAGGAGCTTTGCTGGTACCGGAATAAGAAACTGAGGGTGCCCTGGCGTTTTCATGCGAGACGAGCGGGTGAGCATAGCACTGAAGCTGCCACGGTGGGCCACCGCTATTTTCGATAGCGCGCGCTTTGCGCATCTTCTTGTCTACAGTCGAAAAGCGTACCATGCGATTGCAGTTTGGGGACGCACTGAACGTCGGTGCCAAAATATTGCGTTTTCTGGTAACATGTGAATCGGTAAAAGATAAGCTTAAAACTCAATTGGGTAATCTTTTTGTGTTCTTAATTGCAAACGTTAGCGCCGGTAAATTGTATGTAATAGGATCATATTAATGAGGTTCTACTGTATTCCTGAGCAAGCCTATGCTTGAAGCTTGCAGCCAGCCTTGTGGATCTCCAACTCCGCTGCCAGTGAATATGAACTGAATGATTTACTGACTGATCAACACCTGCCTAACTGAAAGGCTGACCGTAAAACAAGTGGTATACTAGCAACAGCGGAATGAAAATAGTGATGCAACACTGCGGGTACAACAGGAATACCGAGTGAGGCCAGCAAGTTTCGATGAGAAACCCAAGCATTTCAAAATTCAAAGTAGCTCAACTGAGTATGCTTGTTGAATGTCTGCGGCAATGAGGACAGGTAAAACAGGAAGCACCTGAGGAACCACTGAAGTTGCAGACAATGCATCTTAGGTTCAAAAGTGATGCTAGATGCAGTGAAAGGGATCAGGACTACATATATTGGCAAGAAGACACTGAATGCTGAAACATAAGGCAAGGGGCCGGTCAGGTCGAGAAAGTGTTGAAAGACTCAAACAAGCAATGCTTTCAAAATCAATAAGGTCACAGCAGAGTGAATAAAGGAGAAATTGAAGTGGAGTGAAAAAAAAACGTGCAAATGTCGCACTCTTTGGGAACCGGAGTAAGCAAAGCTTTGTCGAGCTGGAAAGATGAAATGGCACATGTCAATCTGGGTGGACTCTAGAGACCACTGCGGCCCACAACCATCAGCCAAGGGGCCGGAGCAACGCACCACGGCACCATCACCGACTACAGCACCTAAACCTTTGGACATTACAAAGCTTTTGCACAAGAGCATGCATGCTTCAAAGAGCTGGTTGGCAGTGGCACCAGAGAACTACGAGTGTGGTTGTGGACTAATGGTTGGAGCATTCGGGTGCTGTACTGGGAGACAGAGGCTCGATCCCATCACAGGACATGTAATTCAATTTTTTGGCATGTCCGCGTGGCAGCCATGATCATCAAAGCCCGGAGGGGTTCGCAAGAAAAGCTTCACTTCGAAAAAGCCATTACGGTCCTGCATGAATGTATGTGGACAATGATTACAGCAACAGATGCACCACTTGATCAAACCCTAATGTACTTTGATGAATTTTGGAAATAATGAGAGGTTACATACCGATGACTTTATCATTAATGTGCAGGAATATGATGACACTGATGCAACTGTGCACACCAATGTGGGAAGCTGAATCTGGTTATGGCTGCTGCCCCCATGCCACCTCGAGTCGAGTAGGAGCTTGTAATATCTAAAGTGTGAAAAGACCGGCAAGTAAGGGTTTCCAGAATTGCAACCTTCATTCCAGCAGAGCGGAGGCTCTCTGAGACACAGACAACTTGGCACTCACCGTGAGAATGTGTTTGTACCAAGGACAGCCTTAGAAATTTCGGTTCTTTGTGTTACCAGTTCAAATGCTTCTTTCAGAATTAATTTTCATCAACATTTTGCATGAACATTCTGCACAGATGTTTTCAAGTACATCTACTCATGCTAACTACCCTACTGTGAAATGCTAACTGATATCAGTGATTTCCCACAAAAACGGCAAAGTTGTTAGGAGGAGACTGAATGACTGACTGACAGATTGCATTACACTGTGCCATCCATGGCCGGCATGTGTATATTAGTATTCCTCAGTGTTGTGTCACGCCACTTCCAGCATACCAGCGAATGTAGTCCAAGAACCTTGCAGGTCTATGTGGTATTGCTAGGGTTGCCCTACGTCACTACAGCTTATACAAGCATCTGTGTTGGTTCTCCCTCGTCTGTAGCCTCCTCTCTGTGAATCACGTCCTCATTAGATGATCATCTGTTTGAGACTTGTCCAGCTGACTGGATGATACCACAAAGTGGCTGTTGGATGCACGGAAACGAATTACTTGTGGTGCAACTGATGGATGAATAAACTAAGCAAACAATGAACCCCTCCTTGCCTTTGGTGGTCCTCTTGGCTGGATCCCTCTTGACCCGCAGCGAGGTGGGTGTGAAGCGCATGATGTCGGCGCTGAGGTTGCGCAGCTGTGGCTTGGCCTCGATGGTGGCGCCACCTCCCTGCCGCTGCTCGCCTTCTGCAGAGGCCGAGCCTGGCCCGTGGACGGGCCGTGAAATGAGGCTTGGCGGTGCAGACAGCACCGAGGGCGCCGGCGGCCGCATGAGTGGTGGTGGGCGCGGTGGAGGCGGGCCCATTCGCATTGGGGGCGGAGCCATCGGGGGACCGCCCAGTGGAGGCAGCGACGGGGGTGGCATGCCCGGAGGAGGGTGCCGGAACAGCATCGGAGGGGGCATTGGAGGTGGCATGGCTTCTCTGTGCGTCTTTTCCACCTGCATGATGAGAGAAGAGAAAAGGCTGTACTCCTGTTGTAGGTTGATTGCCCAAATATGGTCCATTCAATCGTGAGCACTTAGGCTTGGGGAGCTGTATGGTATGTTCAACTGGTTCCTGCCATGCTCTGACTGCAGCAAGGCAGAGAACTCTCTGAGCCAAAAAAAGCCTGCCTGAGCTGAACATGCACCTGCTCCCAGAGTAATTAGTCGAGTCACGTGACTGAAATTCCATCAGATCTTGGTCCCACTCCCAGCTAAAAGCTAACAGCAGCTCCAATAGCTCTGAGTTGGAGCGCAGTGCTTTGAACTTACCAGGCGACTGTGTTTTGAGTGCCAAATGTCAAGAGGCTAAATGTTAAGCACACTGCAAGCAAGCAGTTGAAAGCAACCATACCATTAGATCCAACAATCCATAAAAAAAGTACAGTCCTGAGGCTCTGTAAAGCATACTACAAAAGTTTGCAGCAGTCAGATCAACCAACAACATAATCTGATACAACAGTTGGTCCATTTGGTTTGCCAGGTTCACATAGCATAGCCCATGAGCACATCTCATACCCAAAAGCAAATTACTTAGGTTCCACATGACCAAGTCAATCTGAATTATCCTGGTTCACTATGAGACTTGTAAATCAAAGAAGTTGCCCGCCCTTGTTATCTACTCGCTCCAGTCACTCCAAGCCTACAAAGCCAGCGCTTGGATTCTGTCGGGTCTAATGGACGTCACTGAACAAGCAATGGTCACCTTGGAAATCAATCATGGCCACCTTGGGAAAGGTAAGCCTCCTTTACATTGTAAAATGGCAAATAAGCATTCCTATCAACTGCAGCATCTTCATTTCGACACTGGCCATTGTGTGAACGTGCTGTACCAACACACTGAAAAGCAGATGAACTTGGAAGAAACTTCATGCACACAACAGTTATAAGGAAAAGCCTGCACTGGGGAAGAAAACCAAAATACATGAGAGACAAGTAGGCACGGCAAGTGTTATTACCAGGGGCTACGAGGGGCACTGTTGTCCTTGTCAAGATGGCTATGCGTGATGCATTGTACTCTATTCTCAGTTTTCTGCCTAGCTGAAAAAAGCCAGAGCAGGTTGGAGAGTCCCTCAAACTAGCCTCGGACTGAGCATAAGTACAGAGGAAAAAAATTACAAATAAAAATGGTGCAGCTGTCCTCAGGCAAACTAAATCCACAGCAACGTTTCAGGTAGCCTTGAGCAGTGCAGGATGACAAATCCGAGATACCTATAAGTAGTGGATGCAAGAGCGCTAATGTATGAAAGAAAGGTCTGCAAAGGTACCGACCTCTTTAAGGAACTCGGTGACATCCGAGTCGTCGTCAACACCGGGAGGGCGCTCGGGACCTTCGTCAGCAAAACGAATCTTCCGTGGCTTTGTAGAAGCTGCAAGGCATGTGTGAAAAGCACGGCACAGTCTGTCAACGACAAAGCGAACATCACGAATGAGTGGCACATATTACTAGTGTTTGGTAACATAGTGCCGTCTGTCGTGCAACATTTGTATGTCCAATAGCATAACAAAAATAAAGAAATTGGGGGACCTCACTGATTCCCCTGGTGTTGAGCTCATTCACTTCCGCAGCACCAGGGTTTCACAGAGGACACTGCAACCATCTCAAAGACAATTTGTTCTTTCCAATTCACACGGTGTTGCCTTTGTCTGCTACAGTATTGCCTTGTCATGACTTGCAAAATGCTACACACGCAGATGAAATCCCTCCCGAAAGTCTGTGTGTGGTGCAAAACTCCACGCGAACTGCCATATGCTAAAGTCGCGTGAAAGTGTAATGACAATAGCACGTCCAGCTCTCAATTGCATATTGCCGAGGGGTACATGGGTTCAAATACCAGTGGCAGCGATAAACAGATTTTTGTTCTTCCTTGGCCTATGGCGAGGTTGACGTCGAGTGTCCTGACGATGATGACACAATAATGATGATTACAGGCATCGTCATCACTGTAATGGAGAGGATGGCCAGATGTATGCATGAACAAAGCAAAGTCCACTACAACCACTTAACTGCTGTCACAATAATAGTAATACTAATGTTAATAATACAATTGAGTGGGGCCTCATTACTTTCAACTCCAAGGATATTATAGTAAAGCTATTCAAATAAAATAGAGGTAGAACTAAAGAGAGCCCCTTTGAACGTAGTACATAATATTGCATCACTGAGCCTCTTTTGGTTTTGTTTCACAGGTGGGGTATGTATGTGTTGTCCTCAAGAAAATGGCCACGATAAAATAGAACATATTGTGATGTTGTGGCACTATCTCTTGGCTCGCTTAGTCATCTGCTATGCTTAGTCATCTGCTTTGCAACCACATCAGGTTGCAAAGAAGTAGCAGCACACCAGACAAGTGAGCGAGTTGAAGAGACAATTTTTTTACCCACTTGCGTTGCCATGCAGCATAACGTCGGAACGAAATTACATATAAGCGTGCAGGCCCGTTTCGTGCAGATACCGGCTGCCAAAGCAACTTATAAAATGCATCGTTCATAGTCGGGAGACACTTACTACCTTAATAATTTAACTTGTTTTAATTAGTCAGCCAAGCGTGTCTTACCAGCTGTTTATCTCGTGCTACTACAGTCTCGGAAAACTCCGGGAACAACTGATAAAGGAGATAGGTGCACGACAATGGCTTCGTCATGCTGCTGAAAACAACTACTCTTTGCATGCTATCAGCAGTTTCTTATCTGGTGCCAATATGGCCTCCAGTCAAACGCCAATATTGAAGGAGACAGGTGCTAGGCAACCCCAAATAAGTTGTTTACATAGATGAACTCAGAAAGGGCAGCAGGCAGTAATGCAAGCTACTCAATACAAGGTGAAAGTAGTGCATATTGCAACAAGCAAAGACCGAAGAGTGCCCCCCCCCCTCCCATATAGAAAAAACAAACAGTAAAAAAACACCTCCTCTTGTTCCCCAAGAGCCCATTAAAGCCTATGCCATAAGAGACACAGATGTAGGTAACAAGTACTAATTGTATACTGAGAAAAGTTACTATTATTTGCAGCCCCACACAGAACTACACTAAAACATATCACGCTGGAACTTTGCAGACAGCGCCCACAGTGCGAACTGAAGAACTATGGCACTGAAAAAACTGGCTTAAAGAAACTGGCTCCTTGACGAGGCAGGACGTGTGCCGAGTGAGCTCCTGAACAGTTTGCAATGTGGTGAACGTGGTTTAAATGATGGATCAGTGACATAACGCTAACGAATTTCTTTCGAATCTACTGCTACATCACCACTGAATTCCTTCCTTTGGTGCCCCTTCAAGAAATGCTATATGACAAAGATTGTGTGAGTATATTAAGCTACCATGCCCGTTTACCAACACCTTTACAAGTTTACACAAAAGGTGTTGCAGACTGTTCCTCCGGCAAGACAATGCTGCAGTACCTGCATCATGTAGCACTGCATACATTTATGTGACGTTTCTTATTCATTTTATGTCACATGCCCAAATTCCACACACGCTAAAATAAAGCTGCACGAAGGCTGCTTGCAATGACAACCACAACAAAAAGAATGTTTAATAGATTGACTTATGGGGCTTAGCAGTCAAAAGCAAGGTAGGGGTCACCAGAAAAACTGTAGTAGAGGCCTCAGAATGGAGTTTTCTTCACATGGTGCTCTTTAACGTGCACCAAAGCTCGACAGATAACTTTTTTACATTTAAACTATGCCAGCGAGTGTGCAGCTGCTATAAAGGGAAATCAAAACCATGACCACGTGTTCTGCAGCAAAACATTGTGACAACTCGGCCACTGGCAGTAGTGGCAGGCAGAAATACATTTAAAAAAAACCCAGACATTAGAGTGTTTTAGCGAGTCCATGAACTTATTGTTTATGGAGTACCATGTTACCAGAGTTATGGGTGGCAGTAGCAATGCAGGTAGCGACACCTTGTGACACTTTTTCCAACTACAACGCGTTTGAAACATTTTATGTTGTGCGAGTGTTCTTGTCGAAGGACAAATGTTAAAGCTATTATATATTAGCGATTATGTCACTGCTAACGCTTTACGCTTACAATTAAGTAGAATGTGATAGGTCACTGCCGTCTTAGCTTTGTGTGCTCTGTGCTTAAACTGCTCCACAAGATGTCACTGCCAGCATTGTTGCTGCCATGCCATTCTGGTAACCCATTACATTCTGCAAACGGTACAAAAGTTTGTGGACAAGCTAAAACTCTGTTCTCAAATAAAAGAAACAAAGAAAAAGAAACAGTAGCAGCCCAGCATTGGTCACCTGAAATATCCTGTTCTTCAGCCGCTTTCTCCACATTTGTAACAGGGGGCTCTGAAAAATGGAATGAGAACAAAATCACCACTGTGTGATATGAGAGCTGTACATCATCTCAATGCCTGAAAGGCCCGGAAACAGATTTCACAATACTTGGCAAACAATTTCACACTTCTGCTGGCGGTGCAACATCTCGGGCTGTTACTGCAAAGGTCTTCGGATGAACTCCCCAATGTGCGAAGCCTTAACGTGCGACCATAAAAAAATTTGTGCATATGAAACCCCCCGTAGTGAGCTCAAATGCCCCTACGCGCTTGGCTGAAGCTGCTGCTTCAGTGCTGCGTACACAGTCCTGCACATTACAGGCCAAAGCAGCAGTACAGTGTAACCTCAACATGGAGAGTAGTGACCCGAAGAATTACTACCTACAGTGAGCAAAAATACAATTTTGTTGGTCAAGTGTTATTTCAAATACTGCTATTCTGCTGTTAGGACGAAATGTAGAATCCATGGTTCCACGCTGCATCGATAATGGCGGAGCCAATTAGTAGAACCTGCACGTGGCTCAAAACACACATGCTAGGAGCAACAAAGACTGAACACGAACAAAAGTGGCTCGTAAATTCTCTTTTCCCACATATCTGAGCCATCCACCTATGTGCAAAAAATATTTGTTTTGGGAGCTTGCACAGTATGTGGGATTGCTTACTTTGAGCAATGGCGCAAGCTACACACACAGTGCACAACGAGCCTGCACTCAAAATGGCACCCGTTTTCTTGATCTCTTAATGCCTCCCTGCTCCATTTCATACTTAGCAGGCAATGCTGTCAAAACTATGTAAGTAGTGCGGCCATAGAAGTCGCACTGCATGTTTCACAGAGCAGTTACCTTCAATCTGTGACACTTTCTACAAAATAACTACTTCATATGTTACAATTATATGATTTGCAGACATAAGGTTCCATGAAATCATGTATTATATTTGTGCACCTTTGAACTTCTGGTATGTGATGTTGTACATACTATGGTTTGGTGATGAGGGCAAGTGGTGCACTGAAGCCACTGGTTGCAGAAACGAGTCACTCTACTTGTTTGAAGGTACCATATTTACCCGATTATAATGTGCCCCCAAACCTACATACACCTAATTTTTTGCAACTTTAAAGTAAAGAAATAAAAATGCGGTGAAATGTAATGTGTCCCCGACTTATAAAATAAAAATGTAGCATGCCCCCCCTGTTTGCAAGCAGAAGAAGATGAAAAAGAATTAGAAAAAAAAGCAAGATGTCCAAATTTAACTTCACAAGGGAAATTTTTGTTTAAGAAATGAGATTTTATAATGAAAGTCGCATGTCATCATTACAATTTGCGCATTAGTGGCCGCACACACCAAGCACACAGGGTTGGTATCGCTGAGCGGTCACACTAGAGATACTATGCCATCACTTATGTGACATTTTACGTGACTCTTCATCAGACTTGTCGAAGCATGCAACCAACAGAGTTCCTGACACTGTGCACAGATGGTGAGCTTTGCACAGCGGAAGAAACGCCGGCGGCTGCCAGCACATCCAGAGCCAGGTCGAGCGAAATTGCGTGAAAGTGATAGACTGAGACAATCGCATCAGATCGTAGTCGAGCGCAAAGTGAACCCACGGCAACCTTCACGACAATGAGCTCTGTTGCCATCCTGCATCTGACGGCTCTGACGGAAGGCTGTTGCCAACGCCACAAACAGGGTTTTGGTTTTGCGAACGATGTTAATGGAAAGGCAATTTTCAAACTTGTTTACTAAGAAAAACAAAGAAAAGCTGCGTGTTAGATTCCGGTAACTACGGTAAATGGGTTCAGGTCCGCGATGCCTTCCGTGTAATAACTACGATCATATTTTGTGACATAAAGGTATGATACTTAATGCTACATTCAACTAAGTAACGCATACTAGCCTCTTTCATAGGTGACACACGATTTTTTGGTTGTGAGTGCGAGCAGTAAGGGAAATCTCTACACCCTTTGTAGCATTACTTGCTATGCGTGAAAGGTAGCACAATATCCGCAACATCCCATAGGTCTGTCATCCCTTTAACCGACTGACAAGAGTTTCGCCAACAACCCTGCGTTCTAGAATCACGACTTGCAATGGCTTTTAGTTTCACTTCTCAGGAAGCTTACGAAACCAGGGCAACCTGAAGCCATAAAAGTATCTTTGATAAGGCAGTGGACTACAGCTTGGCATGGGCAGGAGCACTGCTAGACCTTCATAGTCTGCAAGGAAGAAAATGAAGAGAGCGCACAAATCGACCAGTGAAGTGACAACACCGAGGACTCACTGACACTATGTCCAAGTGCTACAGTGCTTGGGTCTGTTCCAGGTTGTACCTCAATGCAATCCTTATTTAAGTAAAGTCCTCCCTACCTTCCTGTTTCCCAGTAAAGAATAAATGTACTTTTGCAATCTGAAGATACTATATCCGCTTATATCTTTAAATGAAAACAGACTTAACAAATATATTCTGTTGCAGGTACCACAATTCTGTCACATTACTGGATTACTCAAAGAGGCAGACACTGCTTTCAAGGCAAATTGCAGCATACTGCTAGTTTGTTAGCAAAATTTCACTCAGTGTCTTTGTGGTTACCATACTGAAGTACATGTCCCAAGTTTGGCACTGAAGTCAAGTAATGAAGCCACATTCATTTCGCATTTAGCAGAAATCCTGTGCTCAGCACAGGATTTCTGCTACATGTCCACGAAATGTGAGGTTAAATATAGATTGGTGTTCCATCTAACACTTGGCAGCGCTTTGGAACATGGAGCACTGATAAGTGCTAACTGGAACCTGCAGCTTAAGCAGCTATAGAACATAGCCGCAGTGCAGAGCTGTCGGAAGCGCTTCCGTTTTACATTGCTTCTGGTTTACATGCGTTTCTGGCCTCACGGGCTGTCCTTTGGCAAAGAATGTAATGCACTTATTCTTTACAACAGACGTGAGCAAGCCATGTAAGGCTCTTGTGAGCCGCAAGGCGGGGCACTAGGGGCACCAAGGCATAGACAGAATACACACTGCATATAATTCCATAAGCAGGCGTTCCCCTGTGTCTTTTCCTAACTTTTCCTAACCAGCATGGTTGAGCTTCCACTACCGGCACTGTTAAAGGTAAGACACAGGTTTGAAAACAGTGTTGCCAACATTTTTGTGGACAAAGTCAACAGGTCGAGGCCTAAGACACTTCACATTTTGGAAAAAGTTGCTAGGCAATGATGATGATGATGACTTGCTTGGAATTTTGTCATTTTTATGTTTCAATTATTCTTACACGTCTTCCTTATTATTTTTTAAACTATGACTTCCACGGTGGCAAGTCAACGGTAGGAATGGGAAAATGACACCCAATTTTATAAAACCATATAAGCCCTTAAGATTGTGTTTTGCATAGAAAAACAGCTTTGATGCATCCACATGGCTCAATACTTCGTTCTTCACTATGTGTTTAGAACAAGTGACAAATGGACGCGCATATCTACCCCCTTAGGATATGTACAATGGGGACAAGGCAGTGAACTCAGCCAAAGTCCCTTGAGAAATGTTACCAGGGCAATTTATTGTCTAGTTGTATCACTGAAAAAGTCACTTGAAAAATTGCTAGGACACCAAAGAAGCTAAGTTATCTTTAGGGTGACTAAAACTCCCTAAATTTAGTTGTGAATTTCTTGCTAAGTTACCAGCATTGTTTGAGAAGCTTGGATGGCACAAAGAACAGATGATGATAGGAATGCTACTACTCCTAACGCTGAAATCTACGATTCTATCCTGAGGTCTTAAAGGGACACTAAAGGCAAATATTAAGTCAAGCTAAAGTGATAGATCAGTGCTTGAGAAACTCTAAGGCATCACTATTATCGCGAACAGAGCCTTAATAATAAAGAAATTTAGGCATATGCAAGACATGATTAGCGACTCCCCTGGGACATTCAAGTACTTGCCCGATGACGAAAGCACTCCTAAGTTGCATTCTCGCACTTGTACTCAACCACTTGTTACAAAAAAACATCCTTGTATTATATTATAAGACAAAATAAAATGCTGCTTGTCCAGTTTTATTTAATTTTGAGAAAAAGAAGATCAAAATTACCCTTGACAACGACACGTGTGGTCTAAAGGTTTTGTTTTCGTTCAACTCCGCGCCGCCCAAGCTTTCGTGTTTCAGTAGCTTCATTATCGTGTAGTGCTGTGCTGGTTTTGCTGGCTCACAAAACTCGCACAAACTGCAAGTAGCAGAGAAGTAAACTTCCATGTGACGTCGCGGGATGTCCGAACAGTCTGCACCACTTGACCAAAAAGCAGCTGCAGCGACGAATCCACCGCTCTGTCTTGGCTCGGTGCCGCCATCTGTCGTGCGCCGTTTTACTCACCGATGGCAGCAAAGGATGATGATGGCGTATGCAATGTCACCACTCCCTGGGTTCAGTGGCGGGAGATTTGAATTTCGAAAAAGGTATTCGGACCGTTCAGATGCAATTTTTTTGTAAGTGAAGTCTTTTTATGGCACGAATCAAGTGTTGCAAGACTTTTGGAATGGTATTAAAACAGTCCACGTCGACTTATTATTTGCCTTTAGTGTCCCTTTAACGTCTGATAACATGCATACAGACAGATTTTGCACATTGCCTGCTGGTGTCAAGAGCAGCAAAGACAGCTGTTCCTTGTAGAATGTGCCACAGGGATGCTATGTGTGGTCTTTCATTGCACCGAATATAAGTAATATATCCCTTTTTCTGATCCCAGAATTGGCTCTCACATTACAGTACTTGGGTTTACGTGGATACAAAGGCTGTTACGGCAATTCCCTCCCCCTCCCTCATGAGTGTGCTCGCAGCACTGGGTGTTGCGCCAACATTACTTACTCCAGCCCACGGTTTTCCTAGAGACACGAAATAACCCCACGGGAGCAGCAACTACTACAAGTGGAATGACCAACCATTCTCCTCGTCGTCGTCATCATCATCGGACAGCTCCGGAGGTGGACCGGGCGGCACACCGGGAGCCTTGGCCAAGGGGTCACTGCATATGTTGCCAAGTGCTACTGCTGTAACCCGAAATTATGAACGGGCCCAACATTTATTGCGAGTTTAGCGAGGAATGGGATAGTTGCTCCACACAGCAAATAGCATGACAGGACGCAGTGCACGAGCGTGTGTTAACACATGCGATACAAATAATGATCGTTACCAACGCTACAAGCCAGCAAAGGACGATGACAAGGCCCGCGCCTCGTGTGCCCTGCTTGACTATCTTCTTCTCCGTCATCACGACATGACGCCCTAAGTTATGTCACTAATTCGACCCAAGCTGTTTGCCAATAACAGTTGACACCAACAGGTCTCACTGCTAGTTTTCTCTGTAAGCCAAGATTCGGACAGAGCAATGAAATTATCAAATGAGTTTCAAGAAATGTGCATGACGTGCTTAACTTTGACTCTTTGCTGCATTAACTTTGAGACACGATTTCGTTTCTGTTACTACAGCATACACTATTCATTGTTGTTGCTTTACCTTAGGCTGAGATCTGTCAACTTGTTCCATTTTTCCTCTTTCCTTCCCATCTCACATTTTCTTGTCCTGTCCTTCCTGAAGAGTAGGCAGGCACTGTTCCCCTTCCAGTGGCAGTTGGCAGTCCACTTGCTCCCTTATTTTTCTATCAATTCTTATATACTTTTAGAAACAAATGATAAAATAAAAGAAACCTGTGATAACTTGCTGTTGTTATTTTTGTGTTAGTCTTACGTGCACCAATATATTTCTTGATTTCTTTCTTTGTGTATTGCCTCTCCTGCCTGGACGTGAAGGTCGGCAGTATTGCACAGTGAAATTCCAATAATTCGAAATCTCAAATTTACGGATAATTTGACCTGCTCCCTTTGCCCCGGCAGAGTCCTATGCATGTTAATAGAGAGGAACTCCTGCGAATTCGAACTCCAAGTGCCACGCAACAGTTATTGTGAACAAAATATCTCACTCCTGTGCGCCGCTTTTCGGACAAACCCAAGCCAGAGGCAAAGGTTTGATGCGTCGCTAGTTACCGTAATGTCACGTGCCGTAGAAAATGACGAGGAAAGGCGCGTGGGAAGCCAAAACTGAACCGGAGCAAGCAGGGCAGCGCACGACCTATTTCCCCTTCCAGCTTAAAGGTAAAGTCCCTTTACTCCAGAAAGTAGCAACACTCGTAGATCTTTGCCGCCACACCCTCAACCGTGGCGCTGTGTTTCTCTCTTCCCTCCTTGCTATCGCCACACTGGCGCTTCCTGTGCGCTGGTTAGCTGCACATGTATTGTGAAACTTGTTTTAGCTATTTTTTGCATTTTTTGTGGCTGCCATTTACCTGCCATGGTGCATATGCATAGTCGTTTGCCGGAAGAATAATTATATGTAATTATAATTATATTGTAATTGAACTGAATATGTAACTCTATATATATGTGGAAATTATGCGTAATTATGTAATTATGTGCCAGCTAAATAATTACGCGTTTCATTTTCGTTTGGTTTAGTTTTGCACGCTGTACTGCACAATTGATTGGGTGCTATATTTAACTCTCTCCTAAGTTGAAACTCTGGTTTACTCAAATAAATTTCCAGTCCCCTTGGAGTTCAAATTAATGAGATTCTACTGCATAAACACTAATGTTGCGTGAGACTACTATCCCATATCAAATTAACAGGATAAAAGTAGAAGCTGAGGGGATGCTAGACTCTCACACATCCCCTTTTGCTCGTCTACCCTGCACAACATTCATCTTCACAACACCTTGTGATGATTGTACACTGACGGGAAACAATGCCAGCATTGCAAAGTGTCTCTTCAGATGTGATCATTTTCAACCTTAGTTGAACATGGTGAAATACTTCATAGAGCGCACACTACTAGGATACGTGCCTTCGAGTGAGGAAGCAATCACGAGAACAAAGTAGTACTACGTAAACGTGGCATCAAAGGCCAGGCATGTTAAACATGATGAGGCCAGCTAGATGAAGAAGACAAAAGTACTCACAGGGGGGGCTTTTTCAGGATAGATGCCGGAATGTCGACAGGCAGCGGGATTAGTGAAGGGGCTGCGAGGAAGGAATGAGAACAAGGAATTTTTCCGTATAACTTTCTAAACATTTCTTTTTTGCTTTCTTTATGTGACAATCGCACCTGTGCATTTCACCGGCTAAGGTGCTTTCATGCTGCAAGCTTTTGGCTCCCCAGAGGATAGAGCACAACGCACGATGCCTTGAGAGAAACCGGAATTATTTTATTCAACAACGAGCGACAGCTCGGCGGCTAGAAATTACCGCTTGCCCAAGACTTGGCAAGGGCCTGTTTCCCATGAGCCTTTCCTTTATATTTCTCTATCACTAGGCTTCACAATTGGCACATGACACTCCCGCCAAATTTTTTTTCTTTTCTGCGGGTGAATAACGGTGCTCCATAGTTCCAGTGGCTAACTTTGTGGAAGCAAAGCTGGATGAAAAGTTGCACACGTGGTGCTCAACATACCAACTTGCGGTGTACTGGGTGCACTTGGCAGGGGAATCTGGTCAATCTCCACTGACTGGGCAAACTTGACTGACTCTGCAAATAAAAAATCCGAGGGGTGAGCAGTAATTCAACAGGCTAGGAACATTTTACTCGCAAGATAGAAAAGCAATTCTTTGATCAGCTTCATTTCTTTTTTTATTTGTCTCAAACGAACATCTAGGTGAGCTTGAAAACATTTAAAAGAAAAACAGGGAATAAAAATACAAAACTAAAAGTTCACTGATGTGCCACTTTTAACACTTTTAAAGTGAATTAAAATTTGTAATAAATTGCAGTGCGCTTTGTAATATTTCTGTGAAAATGACTTGGATAAGCTGTCAAAGCAAACCAACACAGTAAATTTGCGTGAAAAAGACAAAGTTTGCTAAAAGATATGACTTATGTAACAGTAAGTATGCTTTGTTGCACATACATGCCTCTTTAACATACTTTTTTTTACAGCAAAGAAGCAAGCATTTGAAAAGACAGAGATGGCTTTCACGAGAGAAGCAGCGTCAATACAGCTACTCTACCCTTAAAGGGCCCCTCACCAGGTCTGGCCATTTTAAGCTGACAAGCGCAGTGCGTATAATGCGTGCTAATGATCGTGTCTGCTAAGTATTACATCGCTACGTGCCGCAGAAAGAACTGAAATTTCAAACGAAACGCCATTTGCCCTCCTCCTTGTGGGCACCGCACTCCCAGCTGGTTAGGCGACGCACATCAGCAGGTGCGCCTATGTACATGTATATGTTGTGACGTCGCTCATAGTGACATGCGACTTCAAGAATTATTCAAGGCAACATCCATTATTTGTGTGATCTGTTGTTTCAATAGACGAATTAAAGCTTAGAGAAATAATAAAACATGCAAACCTAATGTCTGCGTGTTTTTGTTTTACTTCGCACAGCAGCAAGAGAGATGTACCTCCGTTTCATCTGCTTGTTTCCACGTTGTTCAGTCGCGCATGCAGTCAATAAGACTATGTCATTTTCTAGCCTGTTCCAGCACGTGATCATGCTCTATGAACCCTTTGTGTCTGCCTCGGTGTTCGTGTAGCACTGACTTGTGCCGCTAGTCAGGTGTTCTCGTGCACAGCACTCAAAATCGCATGCTGCGCGAACGTAAGACCTCAACATAAGACCTCCGATGGAAAGTTCAAAGACCAACGAGCAAAACTTTTCAGAAGAGCTTTTAGAGCATTTAGTAAAGCTTGATGCAACATTGGTAAGATCATAACACGAGCTGGAATTTGTAAACCTTATGAAAACTTCAGGACAGTTGGCAGGTATGCAGCAGGTATTTGTGTTGGCTGCCACAATATGTGGCGACAGTGAGCAACTTACGTGTTTTCACCAACATTCAAGCCCAAGTGCCGAGTACTTTGTGGCTGAATGTTTCAGCCACAAGACGTGCAAGTTGTCCTGGCAAAGAACGTCTCGAGCTCACAGCATTTAGGCAAAGAAATAAAGTGAGTAATAGAAACATGATGGTGGGAATGGACGTAACCAAATAAATCTGTTTCTATAACTGTAATAAATCAGCATGCAATTTTCATTATGTTTGGAGCAAAGTAAGATATGCATTATACATATGCACCACAAATAAATAGAATTGCTGGACTGGCCAGCTATACATATTGTTCTGCATTGACTTCAAACCAAGGTACTGAAAATATATTTAGCCCAACTGGCACACTTCACCTCAACCAGCCCCCATCGACCCCCAATTTCTCACTCCCACCTCTGTCCCTCAAAATAAAAATCCTGTACAAAAGCCTGACCTCGGTAACTCACCGTAGTACTTGATGAGTGTGTTGCGCTTGTCCTCATACTCCAGCTCCATCTTCTTCAGGTCCGAAAAGTGCTCTGGGTCTTCCTTTTGCTGTTTTAGGAAGTCAAATATGCAAATGAGGCGAAGTAAATGTGCGGGCAGCCGGGTGCTTTCTCTTCACAAGGCAAGGCAGGTGTGCTGTGCTGCGCTATACCACAGCTAGGCTACAAACCACCAGCGTAAATTAAAATGTGAATGGCAAATAATTCACTGCAATACCTGACACATGCAATTACATGGAAGCACAACTTGCAATTACTCTGTAGCCAATTTCCAAGCGTGGATGGAGTAGTCCCAAGCGTACGCCTTGGCTGAATTTGACCACTGTTACAGATGCAGGTGAACAATGCATTGGAGTACTTGCCGACAAAAAATCACCAGAGGGAACTCAAGCACTAGTTCCCAAGCATGCTGCAAGGGTGGTGGGGCTCAGCCAGCGTGGTACTGAGGGACGGTACATGTGGATTTGCCTAAACTTCATCCCTCTGGCTTTAA